>NC_133802.1:26715868-27085868 GCF_043250625.1 Sebastes fasciatus | reverse complement strand
GAGTGTGAGTGACAGTTTGACATGGAGAATGAGGAAAGGTCAGTGCTCCATCTTTGCACCAAACGTGCGGATAAAGAGTGAAAGATAAGAAATATGATCTAAAATGAAGGGCATCTTCTTGTTAATAAAAGCTATAATCCAGGGCTGCAGATGAGGGTTAAGTTAAAAGACAGGAAACAAATACAGCAAATGGCACATTTGTCAGAAGCAGCGATGGAAAGCTGTGAGAGAGAGAGTATATACCTCTTCGATGGATGCAAATTGTCCCTCCTTGTGCACTCTGACTGCAGAGCTCTTACTCCTCGTTCTCCCGGGTCAAGCAAAGCATAACTCACAGATACACACTCAAAAAAGCATGCAGGGGCAATTACCCTACCAGCCCTTCATCATTCACTACAGACGCTGATGGTTTCTCAAGCTGGCTTCCATAAGTCGCTTCCTGTCTCTCCACATGCTGTTAGAAGACTGAGGATGACTAATTAAAAACACAGTCTTCTCTTTAAAACATAAAAGACACATGCATCCTGGTCTTGGAGAGCGTCTTCCTCTCTGTCTCATCTTACACTCAATCAATCAGTCCTCTCCTTCATTTCTCTGCTTCCTCTCTGCTCGCCCAAACTTTCTCTTCTGTGACCCAACAAACATCAGCAGTGATGCTCGGTGCATTGGCTGTCTTCTCCATTTCTGTCTCCCCCCCCCATTTCTCCCTCCTCACCTCCCTCACCTTTACCCTGTCAGCACTGGTGCTTTCACTCTCCCCCTTTCCTCCCCTTTGTAAGTGATAGTGGTTGTTACACACTTTAGCTTTCTCTCCCTCCTTCTCCTTTTCTTTCCATCCCTTAATGGAGCAAAGACAAAGGGTGGTGAGAGTAATGAACATGGGAGCTTTCATCCCCTATCTGCTCACTCTTTCTCCCACTTCACTGTTCATTTTCAGGGTGACATTAGCTTTCCGTCTCCCTCTCCTTTCCTCCTTCTTTCTCTCCGTTGTGAGTGGCAGGTGGTGCGACGGCCGCTTGACAAAAGGCAACGTGAGACGAGGCTAAAATATTAAAATATTCATGGATACCTGCAGTCGGCCCCTTCATGGGCTTTGACCCCCACCGTGCCCTCCACACACACACAGATATTGACAAAAGCGTATGCGGGCATTTTCACTTAGCCAACGTCAGGGACACTTCATCTGATATCTACATTTAAATTCCAGGCAGGTGATTGTGAATCAACACACACTGCATGACATTTAACAGGTGAACATGCTGCTAGCCGTCTCACACTTCATCTGACACAGCTGCATTTGCATACCAAGCAGACACACACACACAAAACACAAATATGCAAATAACTGTGCACACAGTCCCATGTCAACCTGCCACTTAAGCGGTATTAGCATTTCATATCATGACACATTCTGCTTCAACAGGGCGAAATTATCATTTCATAACACACACACACACACACACACACAACATAATCACAGTATGAGTGGGCACGGTTATACAAACCCTCACCTTCACACACTCCATGTTCACACTCTTGACTTACTTGTGCATAAAAATTGAGTCTTTAATGATCCCAAAACAAATTTCGTAACACCGTGGCTGGATACACAAAACTAGAGCTGCAACGATTAATCGATTAGTTGTCAACTATTAAATTAATCACCAACTATTTTGATAATTGATTGAAGTGGTTCGAGTATTTTTTAAATTTTTTAATAATGTAATGTAATTTTTTAAAGAAAAAAAAAGTCTAAATTCTCTGATTCCAGCTTCTTAAATGTGAATATTTTCTGGTTTCTTTACTACTCTATGACAGTAAACTGAATATCTTTGAGTTGTGGACAAAACAAGACATTTGAAAATATCATCAGAAAAGTTTGGCCACTCCTGCACTACAACAATCTGAATATAAGTGCCTCGGTCGAGAGCACCTCAGGATGGGGTGACGTTTTAACCATAAACTACATTTAAGCCATAAATCTCCAAAAATCTGTTTTGGATTTTGGAGACATTTGGTAAAAACAGTCTTTGGTTTGGCCTTGTTCTTAGAGACAATGGAGTCCCAGGGCTCTGTTCAAGTACACAACTTTATTTCCTGGCTGGTTGAGATGCAACATGCTGTATTAAAAATAACTGCAGTCATTTCATCCATCTTTGTGCGGTGTTGCGTTTCTCCCTGAAGGAGGCCACAGATGGCCCAAACACATCAGAGACTGTTTAATGTTCTCTTGAAATAGTCATGACGATTTTTAATTTTTCCTTGATGAGCACCAAATGCTTTTGGTGCTTTGTTACAAGCAGAAATGTAGGCAGACTGCAGACGCACGTTTTCAGGCTACAGCAGAGATTAATGACAGGCTTTAGTTTCAGAGAAGTTAAGACAACCTTAAGATAGCTGTATTATATCTCTTCACACAGGTTTGTTGGTGATGTTCCTGCTGTTGTCTGTTTCACAAATAGAATTTAGTAGAATTGCAATGTATCCCATAAATAATGAAAAAGCTGGAGAATAAATTAACTTTATTAAAAATGTAATTTAAAGAGTAAAATCATTTGGAAGGAAAGAATTTTACAGGTAGTTCATAAATCATTTTAAAAAATGTGTCCATTGAGAAAGTGATTGTTTGGACCGCTGCTATCTTTTGACTCCACTTATGTTGACTTTTCTCGTAGAGACACTTTAACTCTGTGATCCACCTTTTCTCTTCTTGCGCTCCACATCTGTGTGTTTGGGACTCGTAGTAGCTGGAAGCCCTGGCCACAGACCAGCACCCATCCCGTCTTTTCTCTCTTTTTCTTGCTCTCACGGGAAGCCTTGAAACCTGTGTCAGTGTTTACCTCGCTCTCTGTGTCACCCAAGCTGTCAGTCTCTGTTTGATTTCTACATTCACCAGCTGTCTCACCTCCTGTCTCATCACTGGTTTGACAAACTGGGTCACCCGTCTCACTCGCGGCTTCAACAGGTTCTCCATCCTCGGCCTCGTCAGCTGTTTTCCTGTCCTTGTTGAACTGTGCTGCTGTCTTACACCTCGTTTTTAATCCTGTCTGACTCCCTCTCAAAATCTCAGACTCAAACCTTGTTTTCCTCTTTTTATCTCCCTCCTCCTCCTCCATCATCTTCCCCTCCCACACTGCCAGTCCTGCAGCATCAGCAACATGGGAGCACAGCGCCCCGATGTGGCTGATGCCGGTACTGCCGACCCTCCACAGGCAAACCCTCTGATCTGAAGAGGTGGAGACCACGAGGCCAGGGCTCAGGAGCTTCAGGGCGGTCAGAGGGGCAGCGTGAGCCAGCGGGATGTGGCACTGAGAGTGGAGATGAAGATGAAGCTGGTTTGTGGGTTGGGGCTGAGTTTGTAGAGAAATCAGGGGCTCAGAAATGTGAGAAAACCCTCTGCTGCCCCCAATCTGTCCGTCCTCTGGGTACTGCACCCTAATCGTGGACACTGTCAGCTGCCCATCATCCCCTCCGCTAGCAACAGTTACCAGGCAACCACCCTCTGGTTGTCCCAGTTCCTTTGCCCAAACAGCCAATGAGTTGACGCCGCTCTGGTGGGCTTGAATGTCGAGGCAGGGGATTGGTGGAGTTGGAGCGCCGGTTGATAAAGAAGAAGAATCAGTCAAATCCCACACTGCAATTTTTCCGTCCGTTGCAGCACTGAACAGCAGCTTATACCTGAGAGAGAGAGAGAAGTTAGTTAGTACAAACATGTACATGAGAGACTGAAAGTTAACCTGATTTATTGAGCTCTTAATATTGTATCCTACAGTATATTTGATCTTCTCGTCACTAATATTTTCTAAAATGATGTACTTTAAAATAAATATATTAAAAAACAACAAGTGGTCTGGTTCTAGCGGGTTCCTACAAAGCAAGACTACATATAACCCGTAATAAAGGTGCCAACATTAACCCAATTCAGGTTCAGGAAATAAAAAAAGAAAAACCTAAACAAACATAGGCTCACCTGTTGCCTTTTCCATCCTCCAGACTGCAGGCAGCAACACTGAGCACACAGCGCTGGTGGTAAAACGACTCCCACAACAAGTCAATCTGATGTTTAACTTCACTGACTGAGAACAATCTGGAAAAGAAGAGTAATGGAGGGGAGAAGAAAGGAAAAAGGAGAGAGCGAGGGCAGCATTATCAAATAGTGTATTATAAATGAAAGTAAGTGACACGCCAAGATAGGGCTGCAACTAATGATTATTTTGAATATTGATTAATCTACAGATTATTTGATTAATCGGTTGGTCTATAGAATGTAAAAAAACTCTGTTTGGGATGTCTTTAAAAGTCTTGTTTTGTCCAAAACTCAAAGATTTTCACTTTAATATGATAGAAAACAGAGAAAAGCAGGTAATCTCCATATTTGAGAGGCTGAAAACAGCATTTTTCAACATTTTTGCATGAAAAATTACTTTCACGATTAATAGATTATCAATTTCACCACATTTTCTCTCACAATCAGTTACAATCCTCATCGCTACCACTTACTTTACTGAAGAAATTACTCATTTGAGAGCATTAAAACAGCTGGAAGACATTCTGATTTTATACTGTAACACTAGAGGTTTCACATGTGTCGAAAACTTTAAATCTTTCTGTGATGGACACCAACCTGAGAGCTCCGTCGCTGCAGGCCAGAGCCAGGAGACCGCAGTCTGTCTTCTCATCCACCACCACTACAGACATGTACCTGAAAACACACATTCAACTTCAAATGAAATACAGTAGCTGGTTTTCTTCAGCACTCACGAATTGCACATTTTTCTTGTAAAATTCGATTACATATACTTCAAAAACATTTTTGAGAATGTATACTTTTCCTTAATGAAGAACTGAATAAAGACGAAAGAAAGAAAGGAGAGGAAAAAGCAGTACCTAGACATTAAATAGTCATAAAGGAAAAGTCCTTCTCTTCATGGATGAAATTCACTTTACATGTGTACAGAAAACAACCATCAACTTGCCTCGTTTCTGGGTCCATTTTCACCGTCTTGTGTCGGTTCCGCCTCCTCTCCCACTGGTCGTCCAATCGGTGACTGGCCACCTGGATCACCTGGCAGGAGGGGACTAGTCTCTGCTGGTCCCAGCCGATCAACAGCCGGTAACACTGCATCTGAGCTCGCCCGCCAGCGGACACAAGCAGGGCAGAGAGAGACTGGTTTTGAATCCCTCCCTCTGAACGTGTCACCGCTGTCACTGTCCGAACACTCGAGATGTGGTCGGTGATAACTGAGAGTACTTTGATGCTGCCAGAGTCGGGATGCACCGCCAGGACGGTTAAGCTAGTGTCCTCTCCTCCCGTCACCACTATCTCCCAATGCCCTCCCTCTCTCTCCACCTCCTTTACTTCATCTTTGAGTTCATCCTTTCCCTCAGTTTCGCTCAAATCTCCAGTACTGTTTGTTTGAATCTCATTCCCAGTCCCCCTTATCGCCCCCAGCCTGCACACACACCCGATCCCCCTCCCATGGACGCCCTCTCTCAGGCCCCATCCTCCACTCTTCCCACCCCAGCTCGGTGCCTCTCCAGGGGGTTGTGAGGCCAGGACGGCCCCCTGCTTGATGAAGACCAGAGCTCCATTTCCGGACCAAATCCCTTTGTTTGACGGCCAGAGACTCCAAGAGCGATGCCCCCCACCACAAGGCACCGCTAACAGCCTCTCCTGCCTCACCGGGTCCCAAACCACAAAGTGGACAGCATGAAAGCCAATGATGGCGAACCTGGCTTCTCTTCCCTTGTTCTCGGTCTTTTCTTCTTCCTCTCCTCTAAAGCTCCCCTCCTCTTTAACATCCAGCTTTTCTGTCAAATCTTGTTTCTTTGTCTTGTAGTGGTTCTCACATTCCTCTCCGAGCTCTTCCTCGTCCTCCTCGTCCTCCTCCGTAGGAATGTCAGGTTCAAGAATCAAAACCCTCTCCAGCCACTCCATTCCCTTGCAGGCTCGCTGGACTCTGAGAACCTCCAGCTGAAGCCCTCCCTGATTCTCAAAACTCTTTTCTTGAGGGTTTTCTGGTGGTGTTGGATTCACTCTGAAGACCCTCACACAGCCGTCCCTGCCAGTGCTGTAAAGCAGCCCCTGGTATTCATACACTGAAGTTACACCCTGTTTTCCATGCACCCCGAACAGGCAGCTCAACGGGTGCAGCGTTAGGTCACCCACTTCTTTTCTTTCTCTCTCCTCCATCATTTCACTTTTTCCGTCTCCACCGCTACAATTTCTCTCAACCCCTTCATTATCAGTGTCCATCCTTTTGTCATCTCCCATCTTTTGCTCCTTCTTTCCTCCTTCCTGAAACAAAAGCAGGGACCCTCTCCTGTCCCCACAGACCCACAGCAACCCCCGTGATGTGGAGTGGAGGCGCAGTGCGGCTGTCAACCAGCGTTTGGCGCAGGGGGGGAGGAGGAAAGGAAGACGGGGATTTACATTAAGAGACAAGGAAGAGTTTTCATCCGATTCTACGTCTATACACCATCGATGGACAAGTCCCTCAGCGCCTGATGCCAGCAAATACATGCTTTCTTTTGCCTCTTGCCAAATAAGACTATGGATCTTCCCTGATCCAGCTGTGAGAAGAATCCCACACTGAGGATGAGAGATGGGGAAGACCTGTATGGACCCATTGAGGTTTCCCACAGCACACAGATTCACTTTTGCGGTTGAGTCTTTCACACTGACAGCTATTGTTTCCATCACACAATAAGATTGAAACTCAGGAGTCCCTTGCCATACCATCTCCCACTGCCCATCGCTGTACTGGTAAACTATTCCTTGGTCAGTGCAAACCACAAACTTACTCTCATTCCAACTCGCATTTTCCCCTGCTATACAAACCACTTTAGGTGAGCCTTGACCAGGAAATTTTAGGTCAGTTAGCTTCTCTGTCGCCGCTTCCTCCATTCCCTCCTTCCCTTCCTCACTCCCTTCCACCCTCCACAACCTCACCCCTCCATCTGCCCCCCCTGTAGCCACCCATCTCTCTTCATCTCCCGTTACCTCGCTGACTGCGAGTGCACGAACCCCCCCTGCTCGGTGTCCCTTCAACGTCCGAACCACCTTGCCACCTCCGGCCCAGTCCCAGACTAGACAGGCCCCGTCTTCACCAGCGCTGAACACTTTCCCTGGGGAGAGACGCACCGAGAATACCCGAGCCTGGTGTCCATAGAGGACCCTTAAACAAGCCGGGTTCAAGTCCCCACATTTCCCCCCAGGACCCCCTAACGCACCAACACCCCAAACCCTTACACTGCGGTCATCAGAGGCTGAAGCCAGCCATCCGTTCTCCTGGAGGTAAAAGATGCTGAAGATGACCCCGCTGTGGCCCAGCAGACGCCTCTCAACTGGAGCTTTGTGCTCAGAATCACTACTTTTGTCTCCTCCTCCTCCAGGCTTCCAGAGAACCAGCTGGTTGAAAACAGTCCCTCCTACTAAGATAGTATCTGCCCAGGATTCATGCACCAGAAGGAGGGCAGAGTACAGCAGACACCCCTCCAGACAGGAGCGCTGAACCAGGGCATTTCCTGTAGTGATGTCCAGAAGTAGAGCACTATTGTGGGCTACAGCCACACAGAGCAGTGATTGTTTGTCTCCAGAGAGCCAGCGGACATCCAGGGCCCAGTCCTGTAACTCCATGAGGGGACCCAGAATCTCCAAGCGCAGATGCTCCTCATCCTGAAGATCCGCATGGAGCCTCAGCAGCCTCACAGCCTTACCTCCGAACACTGCTAGGTCATAGAACTTGGGCTTCGAGGTGGAGCTCAGCTCTGGGGATTGACAGATAAGAGGTGGTTTTGTGAGTTTTTGAGAATGAATACAAGTGAAAAAGAGTGAAAAAACAACATCTGTAAAAAAATAACTAGAGGGCTGTCAGTGAGTGTAAACTAAAAAACAAACAAAGGACAGTTATTCAACTAGCCACCACAAGCGAAGATAATATTTTTTAGAATTTAATTAATTAATTAATTTTTAATGAATCTGTCAATTATTTTCTCGATTAATCGATTAGTTGTTTGGTCTATAAAATGTCAAAAAATGGTGAAAAATGTCGATCAGTGTTTCCCAAAGCCCAAGATGACGTCCTCAAAAATGTCCACAACTCAAAGATATTTAGTTTACTGTCATAGAGGAGTAAAGAAACCAGAAAATATTCACATTTAAGAAGCTGGAATCAGAGAATTTAGACTTTTTTTCCCCCTTAAAAATAAAAAAACTCAAAACTAATAATCAATTATCAAAATAGTTGGCGATTAATTTAACAGTTGACAACTCATCAATTAATTGTTGCAGCTCTATTTAGAATCAGCATTAATGCTGAAATTCCTGCAGATCACCACCAAAATAAAACGTATGTGTCCATCTGATTTCACTCAAATCGTCTAATCACGTTTTTATATATCCCGACACAAGTGAAGAAATAAAACGACCTCCCGAAACACAACACAAAAAAGTAACAAAGAGAACAGTGAAAACAAATATTTGCTTGGGCTAACCATCTTTCTTCCCCCCATATGTTCCTGTGGCAGAGCTCTGTGCTGGGACAGCCGTCCGACTTCTCGGCCTTATCCCGTGGATTCTGTACTGTTGGAGCACGCTCAGTGAGGTAGAGGCTTTAGGGCGAGGTTGGAGACTGTACACCGTCAGGACTGGACCCTCACCTGTCAGGAACGGGTAACAGAGGACTTTGTTACGCGTGTTGTGTGATACTTCACTATGAAGGACCACAAGAGTCACGTAAATAGTTATAGAGCATTTAATAAATTAATAATTAACTGTACAATAAAAACAGGCATTCATAAATGTGTTTACAAATTCATTTATTAATTGTACAATAAAAACTGATATTAATAAAAGTGTTTCATTAGTTGACATTTTAATGGGCAATAAAAAGATGAATTATGAATAGAATTTACAAATTAAATTGAATCCATGAATAAATTATTCTAATTAAAAAAGGATTTACAAAAACACAATAAAACTAGTCAATAAGTACTCAATTTAAAAATACATTCATGAATTAATAAATAGATAATGGAATTTTAATTTCTATTTGAAAATGCAGTTTAAAAAGAGAAATAAATAACTGGATTCACAAATTGGGATGTAGCCTAATGCATATGGGAAAACAAGTTGCCCTTTTAAATGCCTGATTAAAATAGATTTCACAGACAGACTTCACTGTGTCCAGTCTTCTTTCAAAATAAGCATGGAGAGTGACACACTCCTCATCATAAAACTTAAAACCTATCACCACATTTAAACCTGTTCTACCCATGCATTTGTAGTAACACTTGTACAATATTGCATAATAATAATCATAATAATGCATATAGTCTGGAAAATCTGTGAATTACATTTCCTTATTTGTGCATCACACTAGAAATATCACTTCTATATTGACTCCCCACAGTGCTGCTGTCCTACCTGTCAGTAGAAAAGCATCCTGAAGGAACTCCAGAGCTGTGACTGGAGTTACAAGAGCTGCTGTCTCCATCTCTTAATGATTAATAACTCTCACTGAAGACACATTAGCGATGGTGCCTGGAAGATATAAAGTGACAACACATGCTTTAAAACACATGCATTAAAATGTTAAAACAAAAAAGTCTATGAGACTAGTCAGCATTAGCTTTCCAGTTAGCAAAACAAGCTATTAGAAAGAGCACTTTTTCATGTTATTTGGTGAATATGAATGAAAAAAAGTAACTTTTCTATGTCAACACCAACGCCGCTATATGATTTACTTACAAAAAAGCCTCAAACGCAACATAAATGTGTTTCAAATCTGCATTAAAACATCTTTATTAGCCTCTACAGTCTGCAGCTGTCTGGTCTAGTACCCCATGTGTTTCTGTTCTGACTTCCGCACCGCGTCTAAACCAATCAGATTACTCTGCTGACCTCCTGGACACTGATTGGTTAGAAAAAGCTTAGCCGTGTTTCTATTGGAGAAAGTGACACACGTGACCAGCTGCAGTTGAGTTGTGCTGCCTTTAGGGACGTTTTGGAAAACTAGGTAGTTTTATAATCAGTCAGGTATTGATATTTAAAAACAAGTGATAGGGCAATTTATTCTATGTTTCTTGCTCAATTTCTTGAACTTTTTTTATTAGACTTATTTAGACAAATAAATACTTTGCTTCACTACACCAGTAGATACAATTGTGCTGTCTGCACCTTCTTTCTAATACTTTCAATCGTTTCAGAGAGTCATTGGGATATCATATAAAGTAGCTCAATGTACCATTGCTGCTTTACATATATTAGCTATCAATTCAATTCAATTAAATTCAATTAAATTCAATTTGCTTTAGTGGCATGACTGTCAGGTGAACAATATTGCCAAAGCGTCAATTCAATAATAAATACAAATAAAAAAAAGAACAAAATAAAAACAAAAACATATATATACATGTATACAATTTATTAAGCAAATTACAATATATAGATATTTAAAAAGAACATGCATGTAAATGGAAGAAAACAGTAAAGAAGTAATTAATGTTTGTTGTGTCAATAAAACAAATAAACAAATAAAAAACAATTAATAACAATATATTGCAATATCAAAGGATAAATGTAAAAAAAATAAAAAATAAAATAAAAGGCAGAGTGTGAGTTACATCTATTATGTGTTGTTGTGGTTGTTTCTCAGGCTGTGACTTAGGCTATCTTTATGTCAACAATACATGTAGTGATTTCAAGTCGGTGATACAGACTTTGCGTGGATATTCCGAGTAACCCTTGAACGCATCAGGAGGCAGTGGAAGACGTACCTAGCTGTTTTGGGTACTGTAGCTCGTCCAGCTGACTTTAACCTCTAACTATGCCTGGGAAATGTAAGTTCCAGGACTCCTGGCTCTCGAAGGGGATTTACAAGGAGTGGCTGGTTAAGGAAGTGCAGGACATTCACTTCGCCAGATGTAAAGCCTGTTGTAAATCCATCAAACTTCAGACCATGGGCGAGGCTGCTCTCACCAGCCATGCAGGAGGAGCTGGTCACAAAGCAGCAGTCCGCAAGCTAGTGGAAGGTAGCTGCAGCTTCCAGCATATAACACTGTCTCAACAGCATGCACAGAGACGATATGCATTATTAATATGTATGAATGTGTGTGATCCCAACCAACCGACCTTCACTGGTTGTTCTGCTGGTTTAACTGTGGGTTGAGGTGTTGCAGTGGTGTTGTTAGTGGTGTGTGTGTGTGTGTGTTTGGCTGCAACAACATTTGGACGTGTGAGTGTTGAAACATCTGTATACAAGGTCATCAAACACAGCTGGACTTGGACTATTTTCATGCATATATATGACAGATATATATATATATATATATATATATTTAGTTTCAGGTGTTGTAAATTTGTCATAATCTTGTATGTTTTTTTATAAACTTCCTCATAAATCATCACTTCTCTTCAGTGGAGTTGAAGAACAGCTGTGGTTGAACATCTGCAGCCTGCTGAAGTGTCCTTGAGCAAAACACAGGTTCATCAGCAGTCTTGATGAAACCTAAAGCCTATAGCACTGTTTTCACTATGATGTAATAATAATAGTAGTATTAATAGTATTTGTGGTGAAATTAAGGTATTTTTAATTAGTTCAATTGATTTGGGTAAACCTATTAATAGCCCACTATTGTGGAAAAAAATAATGTATCAATTAACACCAAATAGGGCTGTAACGATTAATCGATTAATTGTCAACTATTAAATTGATTGCCGATAATTGGTTGATAATTGGTTTGAGTAATTTTAAGAAGAAAAAAAAAGTAAAAATTCTCTGATTCCAGCTACTTTAAATGTGAATATTTTCTGGTTTCTTTACTCCTCTATGACGGTAAACTGAATATCTTTGAGTTGTGGACAAAACAAGACATTTGAGGACGTCATCGTGGGCTTTGAGAAACACTGATCGCCATTTGTCACCATTTTATAGACCAGACAACTAACCGATTAATCGAGAAAATGATCAACAGAATAATCTTCAATGAAAATAATCCTTGCAGCCCTATAACATCAAATCTGGTGCAGTATTTACTTTGATTTGTACCCTATTGAACCATTGAGGTATTTTTTTTAGGTACACAATTTGGTAAATTTTACCCCCTTAAAACCCCTTTGATTATACAAACCCATTAAAATCCTATACAGTATGTAATAGGTTCAACTCCCAATTTGGGGCAAACCCTAACCCTAAATACCTGATTATTAGTATTTTATGTTTCATTGTCTCTAATGACATGGTGCTGAGAAACTGAACTCAGTATCAAGCTCAATTGTTTCTCTGTTTAAACGGCTAGTTCATCCAAATGACAAAACACATTTTCTTAGATCTCGACCATTTGCATTTAGCTATGAAATTTGAGTGAGTTGACTCAAGACTCAAATCTCAAGACTGCCATCACTTCTTTTTTTTAGTTTTCTAAATAAAAAGTTGTTGAGTGGGTTGCGAACACTGATCATTTTCTCTTGGTACTATTCATACTAAAAGAAAATATTTGCAGTCATGATGCTTTCAGGTGCTTTGAATACATGTTCGTTTGTCTGTGAGTATGTAAAGGTGATGTTGTACCTGCCTTCACCAGAGGGAGGCACCATCTGCTTATTTTACTGAAACACATTTACCTGCAGTCCCTCCCTGTCTGTCTCTGTCCTTTTCTCTTACTAGGAGGCAATGTGATGCTGATAAATGCTGCTGGGCAGATAAATGGCAGCGTGAAGCGGGTAAATATTTATTAAAAAGTTTTGGTTTAAATTTACTTTAGAAATAATTTCCATTAGCAGAATTTAAACCAAACAGCAACGTTAAAAATAAAACTGGAGCAGCTCATGTCAACGAACAACTACAATACGTAAACCAACATTCGTGCTAGAAATGACAAATGTTTCACTTCAAACATACTTTGTTCTTTCTGTCTTAGACTGAGGACAACAAGGAACAAGTGGCCATCTGCGTCCAGCGTGATGCCTTGGACAGAGTACCAGGGAGCGACTGGTCCAATCTGCACCACAGCCCCACTACAAACTCCACCTCCCACAATGCAGAGCTACAGGATGTGACGTTTCCTGCTGCCTACTTCACAGTACCAGGTACCCCACAGATAAAGATCTGCAAGCTGCCACAGTATTTGATGCCTATAGAGTCACTTGTTCAGTGAGCTTTGAATGAATATGTTTACATGTGATATTCCAGTAGTAACCTGATTAAGACATCACTCTTAATTTAGAAACTGTCACATAAACACACTGAATGACCTTTAGCTTAACGGGATCATTCTTTAGGTTACACCAGTCTTGCGTCTCAAGTTGCTAATCGGACTGTAAACAATGAGCAGTGCACAGAAAACGGAAGTCTTGGCCGGATATCCGCTACACCAGAACCCCAGAAATATAGCTACTTGCCCCCAGAGGCTTATTTGTTCTCAGACCGATAGCCAATGAGATTGGTGTTTGACCAGTCGGCGACTGTTAGCCCTGCAGACTCCCTCCTCAAAAGTCTCTGAACCACTGTAAATACTATGCACGGAGCAGGGACCTTTTTTCACACCTCAAACTATCGTACAGGAACTCCTATGAAAGTTCCTGTGGTTTAAACACCTCATGTGATACCAGTGGTGAATTTTTTCAAACAGATAAATGCATTTATAAATAGATATTGGACCAATGCACTCAGGGTTCACCTCACTGACCTCTGACCTTGCAGGCACCTCCCGGCTCATCAACCAGCGTCTGCACCCGGCCGTCAGCGAGGCGGAGGAGGCGACCCGCCACTCGGCTCAGCAGCACGACTCGGCGGACCTGTCGAGACTGGAGCACCAGCAGAGGACAGACGCTCTGGAGCACCAGCAGAGGACAGACGCTCTGGAGCAGCAGCAGCAGATGAAGATCCTGGAGTGGGAGAACAGGATGAAGGTGCTGGCGTGGGAGCAGGAGCTGGTGAGGGAGAAGAGGAGAGCGGCGCGGCAGAAGGAGAAGGCCTTCAGGATGAAGAAGGCGTACTACAAAGCCAAGCTAAAGAAGATGGGCGAGGACGTGCCGCCATCTTCCTCCAGCAGCTGCGACGAAGAGGAGAAAACGTCTGATCTGACAGGATGAACTTTTTTGAATTAGCTCTTGTATTCTTCTGTCTATATGCCATGGGACTCTTCCTATTTTTATACATTGTTTTGTATTTTAATGAAC
Source organism: Sebastes fasciatus (assembly GCF_043250625.1). Taxonomy (NCBI): domain Eukaryota; kingdom Metazoa; phylum Chordata; class Actinopteri; order Perciformes; family Sebastidae; genus Sebastes; species Sebastes fasciatus. Next base: position 27,071,686 of record NC_133802.1, on the reverse strand, counting down.
TCTCAGTTGCTTCGAAATCAGCTGTTCTTACACAAAGATGGAAAATGACTTTTTCTGCTACATGAGTAAGATTTCTTTGCTTCTTTTGAAGAAGGGTGCAGTTTTGAGTAGTACTACTTGAGCAGAAGTACTGATACTTAAACGCACAAGAGAGATTACTTTGGTTGCAAATTACTCAAAAGTACAAAGGTAGCTCTTTTGAAGACTAGTAACAGTTACATTATTCCATGTGGTCAAAGTACGAGACCACCGCCTCCTCCGTCTACGTAAGCTTTCTCAAAAGATATTCAAAGTAAACTAAACTAGTTGAGTACAACACTTCATTCAAGATGTGGTACTAATAGACCTGTAGAAGTACACGGAAATGCTATGAAACATGAATACTTGATGCACATCTTGTAGAAAAGCCTCTGAATTAAAAACAACAATCCTGTTTAGTTTTTATCCGTCATCTGTCACAGTGTGTCTTCAGTATTCAAAATGAAATGAGATATTCATTGACGTTGAAGGTTCATAGAGTCTGTAAAGGTCATATTCTAGGGAGGACGTCATTTTAATGAATGTATTGACATCTAATCACTGCAGATGTAGAAATGAAATGACATTCCTAAATGGGACAATCTTTTATAATGGTTCTACTTGCATAGCTTCTTCTGCATGTTAACATGAGTATGTGTGCTTAAACTTTACAGTCTTTGCTTTGTAAATAAATTTGCATTTGGACACAAAGTTTGAGTTGACTACGGCCAGGTGACAAATCAAAGAAAGAGACTGAATAAATGAGTAGAGAAACTACTACATGGCTAAAAGTACAGTATGTGGATCATATACATTATTATGCTGCTAGAACAGCCTATGTCGATTTTCAGGGATTTGCCCCCATTCAGCCTGTCTACAGCATGTGCTGTAGCTAATAGGCATATTTTTTAACTTTGGACAGAGGCAGGTTAGCTGTTTCCCCCTGCTCCTTGTTGTTATGCTAAGCTAAGCTAACTGCCTTCTGGCTTCAACACAGAGAGAGGTGGTGTTGATCTTCTCATCTCACTCAAGTGAATAAAAAAGTAAATAAGCAAAATATCCCTTTAATTTGTCTTCCATCTGTATGTGTTAAAGGGACAGTGTGTAAGATTTGGCAACATTTAGTGGTGTGGTTGCAGATTGCAACCAACTTATTATCCCTCCGCTCACTTCTCCCTTTCCAAGACTGCGGTAACGTGAGCCAACGAGTCCAAAATCGTGGTAACGCCTTTCGCCTCGAACAGAGGCCATCCTTACTATAATAACACTACTTTAGGGAGCATCAGAAGTCAGACGGCAGCTGGCGGTGCCACGGTTTTGCACTCTGCTGCTCACGTTACCGCAGTTTCACAAGCGTGTCGGAGAACTATGGTGGCCTTCAGGTAACGTAAAAACCGGAAAGGCTCTCTCTAGAGCCAGTGATTGGATGGTCCGTTCTGGGCTACTGTAGAAACACTCCGTGAAGAGGACCTGCTCGCTAAATTACCACCCTGCTCTGCCTCTGATTGGCTAGTACTCGCTGCCTTCGTTAGTTGATTGGTTAGGTCTAGGCATGAGGAGTGAGATTGGTTCGGGTTAGTGCAAGAATATCATAGTAAGCCAATCAAGCCAGATTAGGGCGGGTCATGCCTTCACTAAAGCAGGATTTGTAATATCGTGACCCTATGTAGATATAGGGCATTTCTGCAATAGAAATGCAATACAATAAAATAGATGCCCTGATGCACCCTGTTCCTTTAAAGCAAACATTTTTTTTGTAATTTACAAATCTAATCATGCCTCATTGCCCTGCGACCTGCAACAGGAGCATTGAACAGTTGTTGTCTCAGCCCCTGCAGGTCTACAACTAGGGCTGGTTATATTCTGTCTCAGCTGGGTGCTTCTGTTTTTTTTTTTGCTGGGTATCGAGGTGGCAGCTGAACATCTCTGACGCCTCTGAATGTGACAGGATACTTTGAGAGTCAAAACAAGTCAGAGAAAGAGCCTTCCAGAAAAACATGTCCCTGTCAGGATGTTTCCTCGGCTCACTTTTTCTCTCCTGGAAAATGTCTGTTCTCATGAATATGAAACAGCACACACAGAATAAATATAAACACAACAGCCATGTAGGAATAAGTCTTTTTTTTTTAATGTCCAACATTTCTCTTGTTTCCGCGGTAACGGGGGAACAGCTGTTTCCATGCCGCCGTCCCCTTGCCGACGGCGGGATAGAAGGCATCCCATAATGAACACACAAGCTAACAAAGACAATCTCCCATCCCTCCTCCTCCTCCTCCTCCTCCTCCTCATCCTCCTCCTCCTCATCCTCCTCCTCCTCCTCCTCCTCCTCCTCTCCCTGGCTATCTCTCACAGTTTCTTTCCTTCCCTCACCTCCCAACTTGTTTTCTTTTTCAGAGCACATCACAACGTTTTAGTCTTTTAGTCTGCCCTCCTATTGGTCTGAACCAGATTAACCTGAAGCTGGAGTTTTCCGTGTGTATAAAAGCACACACATTACCAGTTAATGATCTGATTTTGTGCATGTGAAAGCTTCAGCTTTGGATCTATAACAGTAGAGATTTGAGACATATCTGGGCTCCGTTTCAGAAAGCAGCTGGGTTTCCCTGATCTCAGCAATAACTAACTCACAGTTTTCACTTGTACTGCTTTCTGAAACAGGGCTCTGCACTATTTACACCCAGTATTCAACTTTTAGTTTGGATATGTTTAGATATGTTGACATTCTGGGGAGAATTAATGCACCGATATAAGATTGAAGTTCAAGTTTGTTTTGTCAAATGTTTGCACATTTCTACCTCCATGACTGGATAAAGAAACCAAATTAAATCCACTGTAAACAGAGACCTTTTTATCTTCACTTTCCCCTCTCTTCTTGCCCTCCATCTGTGAATTTGATGCAGTGAGAGACTCAGATCACAAGAAACAGAAAAAAAGGAACATGTGGACCTCATACAAAATGGCAACATAAATAATCAATACAATGTCAATAAATTATCAATAAATAAAATAAATCTCATGTCTGTACACGATAAAGGTACCGTCAGTTGAAGATAACAAACGGATCTGTGATGAAAAATAAATAAATAAAGGGAGCAGCTGAATGAAAAGTCAGATATGTTAGGTGGTGTACTACCTCTTTAACAGACTAGTGGAGCTGCAGGAGCATTTTTTGGCAATACTACTGTATCTACTGTCACCTCCCAGGGACACGGGGATGACAGAGCAGCGGTCAGAGCAGGGAGATATGCATTTATGAGGTGTGTCTGTGTTTTTTTCCCACTTTTTTTTGCATTTCCATGTTTTTTTCTTCCTCTCTGCGATGAGTAACGTCCACGCCCTCCTCCCTGCAGTTACATTTCCCACACAGTCACTGTTTCTAACCTCATTTGTTTCAACCTTGTCTGGTTTTGTACCTCATGATTTATTCTTATGCTCATTGTGCTCTATTTTATCCACTTCCTGTCTTGCTGTTATTACAAGTGTTGTTTGACTGTCACATTGCTCTCTGATTGAGCATTTTTGGCAATACAGAAACCTCATTTTGCCTTCAGCTCTTATGAACCACTGCATCTTTTTTCATTACAAAAACACAGTTACGTGTTATCCCTTAATCCCTCTGAAGGCCGGAGGAGACCGTCTTCCTGTCTTGCTTACAAATGCCCGTGTGTTGTTGTTACCTTAAGGCCTGCAGTGAGAAAGGAGCAGCCGCTGATGGAAAGACCTGCATCTCAAAACCACTTAGAGGCTTTTAAGCGCTGACACAACTGACATCTCCTCTCCTCAGCAAACTGGTGAGGCGCTGCAGTAGCTACGCTGGATCTTGCAATGGACCTCATCTTTGTACGGCGGTCTAAACAATGAGAGCAAATCTGTATTAATCTGTTCTGGTGTGAACAACGACAGCTCATGTTGGATGTTTTCGAGCCTGTTAGCGAAGTCAGGAAATTTCTCATATATAAAGGATATACTGAAGTAATTCCCAGCAGCTGTGTTCAGCCAAGCAAAAAAAAACAAGTCAGTGCTACAGACACGAGCTCATATATTCCGGTAGATACCATGCTGGATATGTACTGCAGGTCAGCTTTCAGGTCTCCAAACAAATATCTGAGATGTGACTCATAACGTCTTCCCTCTGATCCGCTCTCCTCCTGTATATAATAAAGCAAAATCCACTTGCTTATACAGTATGCAGCCAAATATAATGCCAACCACAGTGGGTTATGTAGAGCAGATCTAGGGCCTCATTATTAATAAAAAGTAAACTTGAATCCACGGCACAATCATTAAAGGGACAGTGTGTAGGATTTGGTAGCATCTAGTGGTGTGGTTGCAGATTACAAACCGAGTACCCCTCTGCTCACTCCTCTCTTTCCAGGACGACGATAACGTGAGACGCTGAGTGCAAAACTGTGTTCGCCTCGCTCAGAGGCCATCCTCTAGACCCATAATAACACTACTACAGGATAGGGGTGTAACGATACATCGATCTGGATCGATATATCGATTCAACGATCCAGTATCATCGATGCAAAGGTGAAAATATCGGTACATATTGTCATCTTTAAGATACGCCTTTACACACTTTGTCTTTTATTTAAATGTCTGGAAGAGCCCAGTAATACAATTGTCAAAGCATCATTTTAGTAGATTTTTCTGAGTTCATATAAATGTAACTGATTGTTTTAAATGGACATATGATATTGTGTCATATGGATCGCAGACCCCTGAATTGAATCAAATCGTATTGTGGCAGACTTTGTGATATCAGCAAATATTGTATTGTTGTCCAAAGAATCAATATAATATTGTCTTGTGATGAAACTTGTGATTTCCACCCCTACTTTAGGCGCAACGGAAGTCAGACGGCGGCTGGCGGTACCACAGTTTTGCATCTGCGGCTCACGTTACTGTAGTTTCACCAGCGTGTCGGAGAACTACGGTGGCCTTCAGGTAACGTAAAACGTGAAGGTCTCTCTCTAGACATGAAGGGCTCATTCTAAGCTAACGAAAACACAACGATTCTTAGTTTCAGGTGATTATACACTAATGAAAACATATCTGCCAATAGATTCCCCCAAAATGCTGCACACTGTTCCTTTAAAAAGAAAAAAAATATCATGATTAAAACAAAACTGTGAATTACATCTAGAGCGTCAAGTCTTTTTCATTACAGAAAACTGGAGAACAGCGATGTATCGTACTGATTTGAAGCAGTTGTCCCTTTGGCTTGAATTTGCACAGAACTTCTGCAGGAGAAGCTTTTACATACGAGTCTCCTGGATGCTGCCGGAGAGAGATTCGGCTGCTCCCGTGGCGTCTCTTGAGGCAGGCTGAGTCGTGATGCATCAAAGAGCAAAATACCTTGTGGGTGTTTAAATGATACAGCCCCATACAGAGAAGATATTATCTACCGTCACCCGCCAGATCTCCAGAATACCAATCGGCTGATATGGTCTGGTTCAGACAGCACCAGGCACAAAGATACACAGATGACAAGGTCACATTCATATACAGCAGATCACAAAACAGCACAATCTCCTGAAAGAGTTGACGCTCGTGACTGAGCTTTGATAGTTGAACCACCAACTCTGAACCTTCATGTGTTTTAGCTTAACGTTGGCCATCTTTCTCTTCACAATCATCTTCTTCTCTTATAATAATCCCTTCCTCTATTTACAATCACTTCTCGCTACTTTGATATTTTCCCTTCAACCACACGTCGCGGTTTTAATCTCATCAGATACTATTGCCGGACCCCTGTCGTTGCTATACACAGAGTTGATGAGTGTGAGGAAAAGTTTCCGAGGAAAAACTGTTTTCTGGGAGAAATTTGGGGATTTTTTTTTTTTTACTTTGTAGGGGAAAACGTCTCCCTCAGCAACGAACAAGACTGCACTCGCACCAACCTCACTCACAACCTCACACGGACACAATCATTTAAAAAAAAAAGAAAACATCACAAGAGATTTCTTCTTCATCTCCAATGAAAAAGATACAAAATGTATAAAAATGTTATTTACAGTCTTTTTTTCTTCTTTTAGACGGATGTTGTCTGGATCAAGCTGACGTTTGAAATCTGAGGAGTTTGTGTTTGTCTTTTAGGTAGTAGAGGTGGTTGACTCGTCATCCAAAGAAACGTCACAGATCATTGTAGGCGGTGGGACTTGAAAAACTTAACTTGTACAGTACAAACCGCCCACGAGAACCTCTTTTATCCTCAGAGACGCCGTCTTACTTTCTGTCCAACTCTGTGTCTCCTCTGTCCCAAATTTGTTTCTAGTCCTCCGACGTCCTAGGGTGACCCATTGGTTCAGGAGCATCCATGACCTTTGAACTTGTCCCTGGTGTTCCAAGCACTGTCACAATGCATAAAGGGATATGGAGGCTGTCATCAAGACTGTCCTTCACTTCTGTTGGCTCTGTGTGGAAGGAAAGGAAAATAAGTCATCAATAAGGCTGCAACTAACGATTATTTTCATTGGCGATTATTTTCTTGATTAATTGTTTGGTCTATAAAATGGTGAAAAATGTCCACAACTCAAAGATATTAATTTCACCGTCATAGAGGAGTAAAGAAACCAGAAAATATTTACATTTACGAAGCTGGAATCAGAGAATTTCAACTTTTTTTCCCCTAAAAAATGACCCAAACCGATAAATCGATAATCAAAATAGTTGGCGAATAATTTAATAGTTGACAACTAATCGATTAATCTTTGCCGCTCTAGTCTTCGATACATTTATACAGCAACTTTTCTACTGATTGTAATTTCACTTACACATAATAATGACTAATGGTGCCTTCAAATGGGGTCGTGTTCACTAGAAGAGTCCATATGAACGTCCCCCTCTTGTGGTATTCACGACCTCGTAAGTGGAAAGTTACTGAAAGCTCAGAGTTCACGAGTTGTGACGTCTTTGTTGATGTTGTCAGGAATGGCGGAGGCCATGGAAGTTAATTTTTTTGGCGCATAATAAGTTAATATATTGTAATTTTAGTCGTATGTTGTTTTTCTTCGTAATTTTATAATATGTCTGAGGAAAATGTTGATATTCCCAACGGCCTAATCTGTTTCCTCTGTCATTATGCTTTTGCATTTCTTGCATTATGTTACCCACTTGCTAAATTGTTAGCCTCTGTGGCTTCTAGACGCCGACAGTAACGTTAATAATGCGGTTGCTTAACAGCGGTGTTCTCACGACTTAACCACTTGAACGCCAAGCACATTGTGTACACGATTTCCCATGTTGTAAACACAAGCTCACGAGTTTCAGTTGAAGGCACCAAAAATACAGTAAATGCAGGAGCAATAATGGAAATGAGCTGTTAGAGGCAAAAGGACAAAGAGAGAGGAGGAAGAGAGAACAAAAACAGACACAACAGACGAGCAGGTACAGACGCTGGAAAGTAGGAAGTGGAACAGAGGGAGCTGAGTAAGGTTGAGATAAGAAGATGGGAAAGACAGGAGAGGAACAACAAGAGAGGAGTTGAAGAGTGGACGTGATCCCTATGGAGCTGCTGAGGAAGAAGATATATCAGGTGATGGAGATGCAGGAAAGTAAAAGTTTGTTTACAGAGGATCAAAAATGATGAGGAGTTAAAGACGTAGCAGAAGATAGAAAAGGGACAGGAGAGGGTTAGTGGAGGCAGGTATATTAACACAGAAGGACTTACTCGGAGTCGGGGGAGACTTCAGATACGCTGTGGGAGGCGGCTGACTGGGGCGGGGAGGGGGAGGGTCCATGGGCGGAGCCGTTAGGCCCAGGGTTCGAGGCAGCGGGGGGAGGAGTGAGGACGGAGGAGCTGAAGGATGCCAGAATGGAGGACAGAATATCCAGGTGTTCACTGGACGGTTGTCGACCTAGAGGGTTCGGATTTGAACCTGCGCCCTGGGGGACAGTCTGACCGGTGTACCTACATGGAGGAGCGGAGTCCAGTCGTCCTCTGGCGTGAGCCGGGTGCTGCTCTTGCTGGGGCTCCTCATGGATGGGGGGAGGAGGGGAGGAGGAGGGAGGCTGGTCGGGGTGCGAGGGCTGACGGGGAGGCAGCGTGCGGAGCCACTCCCGACACGGCTGAGCCTGGGCACCGCTTCCGTTGGTCTCCAGCTGCTCCCTCGACCTACTGCTCATCAACGCCCCTCCTAGGTGCTCCCGGGACGAGGCCTGCCGCCGAGTCAGCGAGTTCAGCTGCGACCTCGATCCGCTGAGGTATCCCTCCATTCCAGCCCCTCCGTTTCCACTCAAGTCCTCCCTGGAGGCGTGGACGCTACCATGGTTGTCCAGTCTGTCCCTGGATCCTGTCAAGTTCTCCCTGGATGATGAGACTCTCTGGTGATCCAGCCCCAGGCCCCCTAGTCCTGCTCCCTGCCCCAGCCCCATCTCTCTCCTCCTGGGTAAGAGATCCAGGTTTTCCCTGGAACCCCGGGAGTCCAGTCGGTCCCTCGACCCCCCCACCGTCTGCCTCCCGAGCGGATCCCTGGACAGCTGCCTCCGGGACAGCGAGTCCAGGTGTTCCCTGGAGGAGTAGCGGGAGGCAGGTTGGGAGAGAGAGCCGGAACCTCCGCCGGCACCAGCCGTGGCGGAGTACATGCGACCGTACGAGGCTGCAGGAACGCCCCGGTGGCCCAGAGTAGAGGTTCGGTACCAGTTGAGCTCACTGGGGACCCGGCCCATGGTGGAAAGACCCTGGAGTGCCGGGGGACAGCCGATACGATTCTTCAGGATGCCTGAGACGAGAAAATAAGAACAGGAGACTCCATTAGAGGAGGAGACAGGACAAGAGAGTAAAAAGTGCAGAGGTTTGAAGGTGAGGGTGGAAAAGCAGGAGGTAGGAAGTGTGATGAGGGAATAGAAGAGAGTGAAGTCACAGGAGGAAGCAGTGTGTGTGTGTGTGTGTGTGTGTGTGTGTGTGTGTGTGTGTGTGTGTGTGTGTGTGTGTGTGTGTTCATGTGCTTCGTCTATTAATAGGTTCACTAAAATGTCACCCAGGCTTCCAGGCAACATGAGTGATTTATTCTTACTCACTCTCAGTGTGTGTTTTTGCATGTGTGGTGCACCTTTGTGTGTATGTGTGCATGTGCTAATTATATATGTATGTATTCTGAGTATACACACTGCACTCTACATACAGTATCACCCATGCTTTTAGGGGCAGATTTAGACTGAGGCTACATCTAGCACTGCTAGGGTCACATGGAGGGTGTGCTGAAATAATTCAAATGTAAACTGCACATACAGCAGATAAGTTCTCAGTTATTGAGCTGTGTGTTAAATTATGTTTTGCTGCTTCAGCTCACACAGCTGACATCTCCTCCATCTTCCTCTTGGCAAAAGGCCCCATTTTCATCCTGATGACGGGGACTGCATCAGTCAGACAGGATATAATATTTTTATAGCTGACAAGCCAGACACTGATGTCTAAAGATGCACGGCCAAAAAGATGCAAATGTAACTATCATATGACTTGTTGCAAGAGTAGATATTTATAGCAAAGAAAGAAAGAGAAACAAAAATACTATTTCTTATAAGAACAAGTCTGGTAATCAATGTTAAATACATTTACTTTATAAAGTTTTTAAAGGTTTCATAGTCAGTGTCCGTGTGCCATTGTCTCCACTACCATTTAATTTATAAGCCATGCTTTTATGCATTATACATACAGGAAGGACAAACCAAAGATTAGAATATTAAAAGTGAATCCAAAATGTATTAGTGTTTCTCTCACCCTTGCGGTGCCTGTGTGGCTGGGTGAGGCCGTTCTCGTCCCCACTGGTCAGCGCTGCGTCCGTCTGGTTGTTGTTGGCAGCGTCCTTGCTGTAATCGCCCCCCAGGGGGCGCTCTGAGCCCCACTTCTGAAGGCTGTGGGTCTCACACTCCTCCAGAGCGGGCCAGTAGGACAGGAGGTCATTACCATCCAGATCTGTAACACACAAAAAGAACAAACACTTTCTGGTTACTCTGTCGTTCCAAAAACTGACTCCTTTTTACACAAACATGTTCTCAAGTCAGGTCAAGACTTTATCAACCAATGATGACGAAACAAAAAAGCTCACTGAAGTAGTGATTAAGAGAAGAAAAGGGAAAACATTTAAAAATCGAACTTATTATAATTTTCATTTAATTTTATAATTTGTATTTATTAATTTATATTATTATTATTTTATTACCATTTTTTCTCCTATTTTGTTTTTTAATTTACAGTTACTATCTGTTATATGTACATCATTTATTTGTTGTGGTTTAGGTTTGTGTAGTCTTTTTTCTTTTCTTTTTTTTCGTTTTGATGCGAAATATTTGCAGTCAAGTATTTCCCATTTTCATGTTGTTTATTTGTTACGCCCCTGGTGTGTAAAGGCCTTTACTCAGCTATGCACAATCCTCTGGTCAGTCGACGGCTTCACTGAATCGATGAGGGTTTAATGCTTTGTCACAACGAATCGGACGTCATCTTCAAACTGTGACTTCCAGTAAAAAGGCTCCGGCCCTTCACTTTGACTGCATCGATGAATTGATTGGTCTGTACTGGCCACCTGGATTCTGTCCTCCTCTACTCAACTGACAGCTTTGGTCCATGTTTTACCCTCAACAGAGTTCATATGATCCAGATGGCTTATTAGGCTAAAAATTGATTACTTATATGGATTTATAGATTTGCACGTCTGGCCTTTTCTCACAGTGAAACCTTTCACAGAACTCTACATATACATGACATTTATATATCACATACTTTGAAGTGCATAAACTCAATTATGCATGATATCTTTCCATGTGTATCTGAAGAAAGAAGGTATTGATTAATGACTGACATTTTCTATTGTTGTGTGTTTTTGTGCCTACACGTGTTGTATGTTTCCACATATCTGAGAAAGAGTGGACTTCTTTCTATAGCAGGGACCTAAATTGCCATACTTGTGTGGGTTACGTCCTCCAAACCAAAGATATGCCGGTCAGGTTAACTGGCGACTCCTAAATCTTCTATTATTCCAAACATTACTGGCTTTTTAACTGTGACAAGAAATGCCTTAAAAAGCAAAAACTAGTGAAAACTTAGAGATAAATCATTTGAAAATCACTAAAGTACTCCGTCTACCTTTGGTGCCGTTGTGGGTGGGCTCTGTGAGAAGACGCTCGCTGTGATTGGAGCGTTTGAATCGCCGCTGGATGCGCCCACGGAGACGGACGTTGTCCTCGCTCTCAGAGGAAGGGATGGAGAGGCTGCGCTCTTCCTCCATGGAGAGGTCGGAGTCTGAGTCCGAATCCTCACCTAGGAGAGAGAGAGAGAGAGAGAGAGAGGAAACAAGTGAGAGGAGGGAAGGAGAAAATGAATAAAGAAGAAGGAGAGCTGGCGTTGTTATTCTCCATTGTGATGTGAGCTTAATCTTTAATGAAAATGAGAGAAACAGGGGTGAAGATATGGAGAAAGTGTCCCTGCTGCTCGTTAAGACTGTGTGTTTGTGTGTTCACCTCCATCTCTGTGGAACATGGCGACATCCAGGTCTGTTGCTCCAGTTTGGACGATGTTTTGTTCCAGAGTCTGACGAGCCAAAAGATTTTCTCTAATGGGGAAAGAGGAGAGAAGTGAGCGCACTCACACTCAGTATACTGTATATGCAGTCATGCAGGATACAGATTAAAAACAGAGAGCATCCATATACACTAATAGTGTGTACTGTACACACACACACACATAAAGACAGACAAGGCACTCACTGAGCCGTGAAGACACCAACAGCCACTCTCAGAGTACATTAGTGTTGCTCTACATACACTACAGTACATTGTTCCATCCAATCTTCTTCATCTTTACCCCACTGACCCACTAAATGCACGACAGGGTTTTTTGTTAGCGAGGGAATTTCCTCCCTGAAGCAACTTTCTCCCAAATAATTTTATAATTTATTATCACTTGAACATTGTTGGTATTAAACCATTTGCTCTTGAACTACAGGAGGAGTTATGCTGGTTTTAATCTACTCTAACAGCCATGGTGTGGATGTTTCCCAACCAAATTCATTTCTAGTTTGTTGGTGAAAGCTGTTGATGTGTGTGTGCATCATGTGTGTGTGAAGTGAACCGTTGTGTATTTACATACCTGGCGGAGCTGACGGAGGAGATGGTGGAGGTTCCCAGGGTGATGCGGTGCAGCCCGCTCTGCTCCAGCAGAGATGCATTGTGATAGGGGTTCTGAGCCTGAACACAACAAGGTTGAGAGACTTACGTCAATCATTTTAATGAAAAATAAAAACTAATTTCCTCCCTCATGATGCTTTTTAAACATGGCTGCACTTACACCACATACTGCACTGTATCAAGAGTTGAAATCCCACCCTCATTATGGGCTACTTGTGCTCCTATCCATATCCTAAGATAACGAGTACTTAGTACTAGAGCTGCCAACTGAAAGTCGATGAATCGAATCATTGTCAGTGACCCTTCAGTCGACATGAAATTCTTTAAGTCGAGCCGTCGTTTTATGCTACATGACATACAGTACCTACAAAACATGGTAAATGAGACAGGGTCTGAGTTTCAAGACGGGTTGGAACGCCGCAGACACCTCGCACCTCGGAGGACAGTCCGGCCCGGCTGACAGTTGAAGTTGAGCGAGGGGGCCCCGTCCCTCAGTCCCCGTAGGGAGAGAGGGCGCAGCAAACACTAAACAGCCCCGGAAAGCGGCGAGGTCTGGGCGAGGGGTGCTGTAATGCTCACAGCCGGAGCCACGAGCCACCTTCACCCCGGGCCTTTCCAGGCCGAGAGCCAGTCGTGGCGCACCCTGGTGCCCTCACAGGGTTGAGGTCCCACGAGGGGATCCGCCCACACCGAGCGGCCATCCCTGACCCACCGAGTTGAATCCCCCGGGCAGACTGTGTGGACCCCACCGGTTGAGAAGTATAAAAATATTTTTTATTCGTTATGAAACTGTGGCAGACGTTATTTGACAATGTTAATGTGGTCGAAATCATCACTAAAAGTCACGCCAATGGATTTTCTGATTGTCAGATAATGTGAATAAATACGAACTAGTAGTCAGATCTTCGTATTGAACAGCCAAATCTGATTTGAATTAAAAAAAATCTGATTCGGGTACAGCCCTACTTAGTACTATAATAGGTGGCTTAAATTTAAGAACCATGTCAAGACATATTTCCTTTCGTTAGCTTCAAAAACAACCTGCATGATATTTTACTACAGCTTCCCGAGACTTATGGGAGCTGTTATAGTTACTGAAAGCTGACCAGGAAAAAAATAAATAAGAGGCTAAGCTCGTGGAGCAGAAGCTACTATACAGTTTTTATATACTATACTGTATTAGGCCACTGCAGTCATAAATAACGTATCACACGGTGTGAGTCAGATAGGCGTTAGGATGCGAATAGGTGGTCATTTGTGTCTAATAATAGTTTTGGAAACGTGCAGTTATTTTGCCCCATATGGCTCAGTGATGGATCGGAAGAGCTTCACAGGAAATGGGGGTTAAAAGGGTGAAATGAACTACGTATAAACCAACACACCTTCACACACCTTCACACACACACACACACACACACACACACACACACACACACACACACACACACACACACACACACACATACACACACACACATCCAGGCCACATATGAAGTTCACTGGATAGAAGAAGGGATAAAAAGGGGATATTGGACTGTGCACATGCATACACACCTTCTCACACACACACACACACCTTCTCACACACACACACACACACACACACACAAACACACACACACATACACACACGCACACACACACACACACACACACACACACACACACACACTGGCAGTAGCACAGAGGAGAGATAATGAGGCTAAAGAAAGCAGAGTGCAATGAACTAAAAAAACACATACGAGAGGGAAGAGACTGAAGAAAATATGTGAAGACAGGATAGGGTTACACACACGCACACGCACAGATACACACGCACGCACACACACACACACACACACACACACACACACACACACACACACTGCACAGTGCTTTTGTAGAAGTGGGCTGAAGAGCGGGCCGGGCTCCACTGGTCGGTATATTGTTTTATTTGGGTCAGCGACAGACCCTGAAGGCAGAAGGAGAGGAGACAGCGAGGACAGGAAAGATGGATGGGTGGATGGAGGGAAGGAGGAATGGAGGGCAGGAGGGCCTTTGTGCTGCTCTAGTAATGGACGCAGTGAGGATGTGCATTTAGAGAATACTGTGGAACAGAATAAAACATAGTAAATGGCTTTGAGACGATTTACAGCTTCACATCAGGGTCTTAGATTCACCCCGCAAGTCATTATTGTGGAATAATAACCATCACTTTATAATATTATAGCTCATGTAAATGATTCAAATATTTTAAAATATTTATTAACACAATGTGCTGACTATATCACAGCATTATGTTCCGTTTAACATTATTATCTTATCTGTTATATCACAATCCAAATCATATCCATAAATGTAACTACTCTTATGGAGCGCAGAGCAAAGTTTTGGTGTGCAGGCATTCAGAGAACAGAGATGCAGGGTGTCAGATCCATAGAAAGGAGGCAGTTTATAAGGATTTAAAATTCACTTTGCACTCGTGCTGATTAACAGGATTCAGCGGGTGGACATAGCGTTCCACCAGAAACATCATTAAATGATTCTAGATTATTTTTACAACAACTTAGATCTGATAAAATCATCGTAATAATGGTCTAGGAAAAAAACATTGTCGATCATCCCTTATACAATCCGATAGCCAATCGGCATAAGCCTAATACGCTGTGAAAATGATTGCATAGTAATGTTATTTCAGACCAAGATATCAGACGACAATAAAAAGTTTTAGGTTCAGCAGAGACGAGCTGCAGAGTGTGTGTAACTGTGTGTGTGTGTGTAACTCACAGTGTTCTGTGGTGCTCTCGGTGGGTCTTCTCCGGGGCTCTTCTTACCCAGACAGGCTACGCTCCACGCCTCCTTAACCTCGGAGTTGAACACAGTGAAGACCAGCATCACCGACAGACCCTGGGAGAGAGAGAGAGAGAGAGAGAGCGGTAGAAAGTTTAAGTTTAAGGTGCTAATCTGCAAGATCCTTGCAGATGTTTTATAATGTCTTCTCCTTTGGACACGCACTACCTTGTTATTCTTTTTATTCAAGCAAAAATAACTATTATTTGGCCAGTAATTTTGACGTACTGTATGTAAGAATGTAAAAGCTGTAATGAACTAGATGGATGTTGAATCAGTGCTAGAGTAAACCAACATGTATATATGTAAACATGCACATTGTTCATACCTGCACGAGGCAGAGGACATCGAATATGTAGTAGAAAGCCACGATGCTGTTGTTCACAGCCATCAGACCACACAGCCAGGTGGAGGTGGCCACCAGCAGCAGCAGGAAGGCGTTACGGATAGTAGCACTGGAGAAAGAAACACAGACAGTCAGTGGGGGAGAAGCTCTGACAAAATATGAGAAGTACAGTAATAAATAATAATAGTAAATAACATTATTTAAAAAAAAAAATGCAAACTCCTAATAAATGAGTGTATGTTAAAGTACATGGGATTTATAGTTTTACTTTTGTTTATTTACCATGGTATTGAATTGGTATCGAAAATTGTGGAATTTCACTGGTATCGGTATCAACCAAATTTCTGGTATCTTGACATCCCTAATCTCTACATGTACAACTTGGATGTACAAGCTAATGACACGGTTAATAAGCTTAGACTGGGATGTCAATAATAACACTGATTACTTTGCTGGCTAGTTAACCAGCTCTTGCCACCTCATACCACAATATACTTTTACTTCTGACATCATAACAATGTGGTCATTAGACATCTATCCATTATCTGCACACAGACAATTCTTTATTGATGCCCACGATACGGGTAATGAAGAAATTTAGGGACAGAAACACAAGAGTGACAGGAAGTGAGAACCAGCAGGAAAAGACGGCAGCAGAGAAACCACAGGATGAATACTGAGGCAGAGATGTGGGAGCGAGGCAAAGAGGGGTTAAGGGGATTTCCTTGTGTCGTTTATGCACATGTGATGTGATCAATAACAAGAACTGACATGATCATTGTCTATCAAATCAACATTGACTGAATGACACAGATGAATTCCCCTCTGCTCCGTTAGTTCACCAGTCACAAAACATTTTTCAAATCTACACTCCCCACGGCTTTGTGATGCTCATATGTCGGCAGACACAAAAGATAAAAAGCCACGCTGTTTGGAAATTTAAGCAGAGATTTATAGTTTATAGTTTTATTGAGGTTGTTGGTAGTCACTTGTTATGTATGCTGTATAGTAATTCATATTTCATTTTTCGTGCTTCAACTAGGTTCAGCAAAGGCTATTTTGAAGTCACCAGACCATCTTTAAAGTGCCATCTTTATACAGCACCCTCTGAAGCCTGAAATAAAGCAATACTTTCCCCAAAACATGAAAAGTACTGTGGGCTTACATACCGTGATGAAAAATACACAACAAAGTAATTTAACCCTGGTGGGTGGGTACTCACATGACGGGGAGCTTCTTGGTCTCCTTCTGAGAGGGATTGCAGGACATCTTGGCTACAATCATGAAAATCCCTCCATTCATCTGGATAGAGGGAAATCAATACAAACATTTTTAATGCATTCCAGCTAATCAATAACTGCCGACAGCAACAACACGGATGAGGATAAACAGATGAAACAAAATCAATGTGGATAAAATAGTCATCAATGTGGAAAAAAAGGTACATTTATTAAAGGACAAAGACATTCAAGACTATGAATTGCTTCTCAATTCTGTTTTGGTTCCTCCTTTAAACAACAAATAGACAAATTAGTGAAGGAAAGAAATGAAATCGCTGAATAAATGAATTATACAGAAGAAGCGAAGACACAACAGAAGGATGGAAAGAAAAAAAAGGAAATAAATACAGGTATGACTAAAGGTTAGAAATGAATGAGACTGATTACTGGCTACGCTGCACTGAAATTATTCACAAGCATTATAAAAACCTGGCACAGTTTCCTGTCTACGATGTTGCAGTGAAGTTGTTAAAATTATGGTCTTGCAGAGTTCAAGTGGGTTGTGTTTGTATTATTCATTTGGAGCGCAGCCACTAATGATATGATTTGGTCAATTTTGGGAGAGTATCCAGCCAGTGATTTCAAAGGCAGGGAATAAGGAGCCAAGTTTATGTACATTTCTATTTGAGGAAGAGTTTACTTTAGGATGATATCAAGCCTATTAAGCTGAGTTAAGCTTATCTGCACTAGGTTTTATGATTATAAGCACCTATTGCAGATCATTTTGGGACGATATGCTTATCTCCCGATTCGATACTATCATGATACTTGGGTGCCGATTCGATATGTATTGCGATTCTACAAGTATTGCGATTCAATATTACAATTTATTATGATTTTTGTTAACTTTTTTAACACTAGACCATGGGGGAAAGTTAAATCATACACTTCTAGGGACTTTTACTTTGGAAAATATCTAAATTGATAGAGTATAAATGCTCGATTTTGTGTCTGTATGTAGTCAGAGTTTTATACTTCTGGTTTATGTAATCGAATTAATCTTATTTCCATATATGTATTTTGTATATACACTTTGTTAAAACCTTATTTTGTAAACCTTAGTCACGTGTATACTTCTGCTAACTTTGCCAAGTCTGACGCCAGCTCTGAGCTCTCTCTTTATAAATTAAAAAATGGATTACAAAATCGTAAATGCGTTGCATAGGTGAATCGACTTTTTTTCCCCAACCCTACTGTTTGCACTATATTTTTATTCAACTGTGTGTGCATACATTAGCATTAACTACAGTATATTACACAGACAGTTAGACAGTTACCAGTATGACGATGGCTATTGGACCAGCGAAGCTCCAGATGAGTTTGTCATAGATGGAGATCCAACAGAAGTCTGGGTTCCCGTAACCTTCTGGGTCCAAACCCACCGCCAGGCCTGCAGCCAAGAGACAGAGACAGACGGTCACATCAGACAGGAAGAGAGAGGCAGTACAGGATGTGACAGCATGTAATTACCTGAATGACAGTGGCAGGAAAGGTCAGAGACATAACAGAACACATCTCAGGTAATGTTAGCTATTCATCTTTTAATCATTAGATATTTTTTAGATAATAATTTCAGGTGATGAAACATCACGTTGAAGGTAATCAGCTCATTGGAAACAGTGACTGTAAATGCATGATTACATTATTCTGCTTTCAGAGATGTCAATATACGTTTTCAGAATATTGATTCAGTCCCAGTACCGATTTGTACAGGGAGTTAATCACTGATGCTTCTGATAAATTACCATCTAACATTAATATGAGCCAAATGTTGTAGCTATTTTGTATTTATTTTACACTAATATCCACCTGATTCTCTCAAGTTGTGACTGCATGAGCTAATTGAACTTGTGTGTTTTGAAGGAGACTAGCGCTAAAGAAAAAACAGTACAGATAAAATCCACATCATTTTTGGATTTGTTTTTAGCTGCAACGATTAATCGATTAGTTTTCAACTATTACATTAATCGGCAACTATTTTGATAATCGATTAATCGGTTTGAGTAATTTTTTAAAGAAAATAAAGTCAAAATTCTCTGATTCCAGCTTCTTAAATGTGAATATTTTCTGGTTGCTTTACTCCTCTATGACAGTAAACTGAATATCTTTGAGTTGTGGAGAAAACAAGACATTTGAGGATGTCATCTTGGGCTTTGGGAAACATTGATCGACATTTTTCACCATTTTGTGACATTTTATAGACCAAACAACTAATCGATTAATCGAGAAAATAATCAATAAATTAATCTACAATGACAACAGTCGTTAGTTGCAGCCCTAGATTTGTTTGCAAATCATTTTCACCGAGAACATTACTGAACTCACGACCATCCACACCACAACAATTTACACATTATCTGCTTAATCATGACAAGTAATTTTTTATTCATCCATTATTTGTACGACCAGACCACATCTCCATGTTGGCATCAGACGAGGCTGCTGGGAGATTTGTGGCATGTACTGTGAAGTCTTTATTCCTTGTTTGGACAACTGTCGAGGTTTTGACAGTTGTTGGTATAAAGATTTTTTAAATTGAATTGCAAAAGTAAGAGAGAGACAGGAAGAGCCTGAATAAAGACGGACAGACAGATTAAACACACCTCTGAGCCCGAGGAAAGAGACATGCAGCCAGTGTGTGTGTGTGTGTGTGTGTGTTGTGGGAGACAGATCCACTCTTGAGGCAAGGTGAGGCAGCGGTCAGTGTGTGACAGTGAAAGAAACAGCAACAGATAGAGGGGAGTTGACAGCATGTGTGTGTGTGTTTGTGTGTGTTTGTGTGTGTGCGTGTGTGTGTGTGTAAAAGAAGGAGGGAGACAGAAAAAAGCAGACAGATATTACTTGCTTACCGTATGTGTCAAGGAAGAAATTGCCTGCGTCTGTGTGTGTGTGTGTGTGCTTTACTATCTCTATATTAAAATGTCACAGAAACCTGTTTAATATGAGTGTCAATAGGACACCTTATCTACACAGCCAGACTCGCTGTTAATGTGTGTGTGATGTGCGTGTCTGTGCACATATATGACCGTGTGTGTTGTCATGAATGTATAAATGAGGCGAGGACTTTGATGCATAGACACGCTCCCGACACATATCACAGAGATCTTACGTGTCTGCATGTGTGTGACTGCTTAGTAGGCTGCAGCGGTAGTTGATGTTACAACGTGTTACATGATGGTCGTGCACACACCGACAACATTGCCCACCGTCCCTACTGTCGTTTTGCTTTTTTGATGGGTGTGTTTAGTTTTTCTAATTACGTATTTTCACAGTCTGATACTTCAACAGTTTTTCAACAAACTGCGACTTTCTTAACTTGCATAATTATGTTTTAAATTGACAAACATCATATGTGGGATTCATGACGCAATTCAAAGATATTGAAAAGGTATTTGTCTCTCGCCGTTAACTACTATACTATACTTTTCCGAAACAAGGTCCCATGGTGGTCCACCGGTAGGGGCGGGACTTCGCCTATCTATAAGGGAACCATAACGTTAATGAGGCATTAACCGTGAGGAGGACGGAGCGTTCACAGCCGGTGTGTGAGGCGCAGCGGCGCCAGTTGGAAACCTGCAGCTCGGCAGCGAAAGCTCGACCAGAGATGCCAGAGACACAGCCATCCAACGTTAATGATCAAAGTAAGCACTCTACGTATATTGAGCGTCATTTATTCTTGGAAAATGTCCGGTGTAATCGGTAACACCGGTTTATTAACCGTCGGGAAAATTTCCTCATTACTGTGTATGTGTTACCTGTGATAATAGCGGGCACGCCCCAGCCAATGGCGTAGTAGAACCTCATGGCGCCATAGTTGATATTGCGTTGCTCGGTCTGCATCCGGTAGATGTGAAGGCCCTCAACGAACATCCAGGCAAACGTGGACATGAAGAAGTAATGCAGGAGAATGGCGACGACCGTACACAGGAACTGGACGGGGGCGAGAAAGAGAATAATTAAAGGAAGGAAGGAGGAAAAGGTGAAGATAGCAGAAGGAGAAAGAAAAGAGGAGAAGCAGGGATGAAACAAGATGATAAGATTGTGAGAAATAAGAAATATAATCCCTTGTATTGATTTGGTGACAGTTGCAGAGCAGACATCCTGGCAAGCGACCAACATGTCTTTATTACAACGCAGCAGGTGTCAGCGATGAAGTAACAGCCATTCATGATTTAATTACCAACGCGACTAATGAACAGAGTTTATGGCAGCATGTTACAGTTTGTCTCCAGGAAATGCTCAAAATACCTGATATGAATGTAAATGAATGTTGTTAATGTGCTGAATTATAGAAATAACACCCAAGGGTGCGTTCTTAGTAAAGAACGCCCTGGCAGGTAATGTGGTTGTCATGGCAGTTATGTGTGTAAAAGTCTGAAAGCCTTCATGTAACATAATCTGTTTACGATGGTAAAAACAGCAAGAAACCAATATAATGCTAACTCGTCTCCTGGTTTTAAAGGAACAGTGTGTAACATTTTAGGGGATCTATTAGCAGAAATTGAATATAATATTCGTAACTATGTTTTCATTAGTGTATAATCACCTGAAACTAAGAATCGTTGTGTTTTCGTTAGCTTAGAATGAGTCCTTCATATAGGCATAGGGAGCGGGTCCTCTTCACGGAGTCCGCCATGTTTCTACAGTAGCCCAGAACGGACAAACCAAACACTGGCTCGAAAGAGCCTTTCAGGTTTTTACGTTACCTGAAGGCCACCGTAGTTCTCCGACAAGCTTGTGAAACTGCAGTAACGTGAGCCGCAGAGTGCAAAACTGTAGTACCACCAGGCAAATCGAAGGACTAACCCCAGATTATTACGTTACCGGTACTGTTACCGTCATGTTACCCAATGTACTGTTCTTTTTTTTGTCTTGTTTTGCATCACCTGTTATGTCTCTTCGCACTAAATAAAAAAACAAAAACAACAAAGTGCAACCAATGAGATCAACTGGAACTGTTGTTGTTGCCTAGAAACGGTGAATGGTGTTCCTTTCCCTGTTTTTGGTGACATATTTTACCTGCTGCCTCTGCAAGGCTCTGTGCCCGACCTCGCGGTGAGTGAAGAGCAAATGTCTTATCATGTGAGGGCAGCTTACAGTAGTGTTATTATAGTAAGGATGGCCTCTGAGCGAGGCGAACGGCGTTACCACGGTTTTGTACTCGGTGGCTCTCGTTACCACAGTCTTGGAAAGGGAGGAGTGAGCGGAGGGATACTCAGTTGGTTGCAGTCTGCAACCACACCACTAGATGTCGCCAAATCCTACACATTGTACCTTTAATGAGAATTATCAGCTCTGTTGAAACATATTTTCTCCAATTGTTTGAATTTAAAAATCGTATATTTCAAGCTTTCATGAGCTTTTAAGGTAATGAACTGCTACAAACAGCATATCAGTATTAGTAATACATATTAAGAATCATTTTGGAGAGATATTTATAAAACTTCAGCTTGGTCCATGGTTGATGTATTCCTCTTCATCTTTTGAAATATCCACGAAATAGTATTGATGGACGTGGAAAACTTTGTCTTTATGCCATAAATAATGCTGCATGAATGCTGAGAGGATGTCAAATCAGCGCTAATAGATGATAACATAAATATCTGAGGTCTGTACTGCCATGGTTTAGATTGCATATTATGAGGAATGAATCTTAGTACTTTTTGTCAGGGCCGGAGATAAACTTCCAAATCACTTTTGTCAGTTAAGTGCTGCTGTTTGATTTGGCAGTGACGCTGAACTTCTCCATGAATAATTTCTGAGAAATTACCCTCCGGCTGCATTCGAGCATGTCTGAAGTGGTTTATTTGAACTCTGGGGTCTTCGGTCTGTGTTGTTTCTTTAACCAGATGAGAAAGATGCCATTCAAACTCAAGTGGCTCTGAATTACGGCACCTACACATCTGAAAGGGCACGTCACTGTCTTCTGAGAGAACTGTGGTGCTGTTTGTCAGAAGTAAAAAAGTAAATCTAATAACTTGTAAAGGCACAAATTTGTGAGTTAAAATAGATGGCTGCTGGCAACTGACAACCAGCCTTCAAAGTCATGCTTTGAATACCAAGTGTAACAAAATGAAGTGAGAACAAACAGTCTGGTTTGATTTCTTAATTAATATAAACACCAGACAAGGAGGATTACAGCTTAAAAGGCTCAAGCTGTCCATCCATCCTGTTTTGCCTTAAGTTGCAAGGACTGAAATCAGATTCGCTTCGACTCTCCCTCTGTCAAAATCTTTGAGGTTTACAGTTGACAAAATGCTCCAACGTCTAATGAACAAGCTTCTTGTGAGTCCATCCCAGGTTTTCTGGGATGTTTGACTGCAGCCTGCCAACAGGACAGACACTTAATATTCAGACCTGGGGCTGGAAATATTCCTCCAGAAACTTGAGTGACTTGATTACCAAAAATCATCGATGCAAATTATTTGCGAGGCTTCGTTTAACCCTCCTGCCCAGGCAAACTCCGGGGCGTGGGTTTGCCGTGCCGCTAATCAACGGTGTGCAGATTGAATTGAACAACAAATCCCTGTTGAAATCGGCAGAAGGAGAGCTAGTTAACGTTAGCAGCCGGTGAGCAGCATAATTAACGGAGCTAACAGCTAACGTTAACGGAGGTTGCACCGAGTTACATTATGATGCATCCAAGGTCTATTCAGTAAAAATACCATTGGGCGAAGGTAAATTATAACATTATCATGATGTGTTCAAATGTAATCTTGTAAAATGTAGTTTTTTGCGAGAAATGACTTAATGACTCCGCTCAGCCTGTGCATTAACACCACAGGCTATAATACATGTGCAGTGTAACTAATGACGCGTTCTTGACGCGTCACCCTGCCTCTTTCCTTCTGCCTACAGAGAGAGGGACAGAGAGAGAGCGGGGCTGGAGGGAGGGGGGGGACACCTGTAGATTCGTTGTTTTTTCACATTAAACTCAGTGAAATTACGGTTGAGTTTGACCAAAGCACACTTGGTGATTGTTGGAAAGAGTGACGACGACGGTTTAGGTGAGCTTTTTTTTGTTTCTGTCCAGTTTGAATGAAGTGTTTTACGCTGCTCCGCTGCGTACAGCTGATCTCAACATAAACAAAAATACACGTGGATGATGGCGCAAGCTGCACGGAGAGGGGGGGCAATCGTACTCGGGCAGCTTGGCGGAGGTCTGCGCTCTCCGAGCGCCATTCTACTTTGAATTATGTGTTTTTATGCAAATAACCACTATAGATGGTAGAATACTCGATTACTAAAATAATCGATAGCTGCAGCCCTTTTCATAACCAAAAGGCTCATGTTGGTGACATGATGACCTCAACAAATTATATATAGAAATGCGTCGAAAACTTTTCCACTTCAGTTCGTACCAAAGAAAACAAACTGTGCCATCACTAAGCTGTTGCAGTCGTAAACACCTAAAATGTAAATGTAAACTCTCTCTCAACCTTCATGGACTCTTACGACAAAAGAAAAATACTTCACTCAGCAAATACTACAGCTGAGCGCTCTACATCTTTAAGATAAGGAGAGCAGACTTGTACGTCCCAGAATTTAAAGTTAAAAGAAGCTCAGTATAGATTCCTAACAACACAGCCAGAGACGACACACACAAACAGCAGCAGTCTTGGCAAGAATACAGCCAGACGATGAATTTCACACTCACACACAGGAATCCCAACACAAGTTACACACTAAAAGATAGGAAGACTAAAACCAAGTGTGCACACAAACACACAGGACCGCTGCGAGCACTAACATGCTCTCCCAAGCATGATGCACATGAATTAGAGAACATATTGTTCGGCTAGAAGTAACCAGTCGCACTGTAAGAGCCGTGCAGTCGACTGTGTGGGGGTTACAGCTTAATTAATTGGATTTCATGCTGAGTGAGCACATATTTGCAGAACCTTCTGTACAAGACTGGCTACTCTTTAAACACACATGAACACACATACACCCACACACACACACACATATTTGTGATGTAATAAAACAGAAAGCGAAAGTGGTCAGGAGAGAGGAAGGAAACAAGAGAACAAGGACAGGGGAGGAGGAAAAATGTAGGAAGTGTTGAGCATAATAGAGAGGCGAAGTCCCGCCCCTTCCAGTGACCTTATTTTGGAAAGAATAAGTACGATAGACAACGACGAAAGACGAATAATTTTTTTATACAGTTTGAATTGTGGCACGAATCACACATATGATGTTTGTCAATTTAAAACATCATTTGGCAAGTCAAGAAAATCGCAGTTTGTCGTAGTATCATTTAGTTTTGTGTGAAACCGCTCAGTGAAATACATCTCTTGTCTCACACAATATACGTCACCATCACTAGCTAGCTAGCTAACTTAGCTATGTTCCACGCACAAAGGTAACTTTATCTGACCTGATGTGTTTTATCCAGTGACTTCTGGTCTTTTTATCAGCTGGGAAGTGAAAGAATGAGTCAGACCTGTTACTGGTGTGAGTACATCCTAGTACGAAACACACAGGCATGCGACTTTTGGGTGTGTAGTCTTTCTAATTACGTATTTTCACAGTCTGATACTTCTTGACTTGCAAAATGATCTTTTAAATTGACAAACATCATATGTGTGATTCATGGCACAATTCAAAAGGGATCAAAACAAATATTTGTCTCTCGCTGTTACCAAAGCACATATTTTTTCTGAAGTAATGTCCCATGGTGGTCCACTGGAAGGGGCAGGACTTCGCCTCTCTATAGGAAGATGACTTACAGTAAAAGAAGCAGCAAAAAACACACATATGTGATGTAGAGAGGCACAAAGTGAGCAAGACTGAGCGATACAGAAAGGTAAAAAGACAGAGATGTCTTGATATATCCTTTAGAGCTGCACCAGGGAAGAGGGATATACACTCACCGGCCACTTTATTAGGCACACCTGTTCAATTGCTTGTTAACACAAATAGCTAATCAGCCAATCACATGGCAGCAACTCAATGCATTTAGGCATCTAGACGTGGTGAAGACGACTTGCTGAAATTCAAACCGAGCATCAGAATGGGGAAGAAAGGGGATTTAAGTGACTTTGAATGTGGCATGGTTGTTGGTGCCAGACGGGCTGGTCTGAGTATTTCAAAAACTGCTGATCTACTGGGATTTTCACACACAATCATCTCTAAGGTTTACAGAGAATGGTCCGAAAAAGAGAAAATATCCAGTGAGCGGCAGTTGTGTGGACGAAAATGCCTTATTGACGTCAGAGTTCAGAGGAGAATGGGCAGAGTGGTTCGAGATGATAGAAAGGCAACAGTAACTCAAATAACCACTCGTTACAACCAAGGTATGCAGAATACTATCTCTGAACGCACAACACGTCCAACCTTGAAGCAGATGGGCTACAGCAGCAGAAGACCACCCGGTACTAGCACCGGCCACTTTATTAGGTACACCTTGTACCTAATAAAGTGACCGGTGAATGTATAACGTTCAGTATAAAGCAAGAAGGCAGTTTTCAACTACTGGCCACAATTTGGAGGTGAGTACACCTTCAAATCTGCAAAATGTGGTTAAAAATTAGACAATTTTGAGGCCAAAATCAAATGTTTGCTCATTCACAACGCTGCAAGTTGGGAACTGGAGGGGCAGTGATATGAAGGGAAAAAGAGGAAGGCAAGCCAAAGACATTACAGAACAAACTACAGAAACACAACCCCCCATCAGTATCTACCTGCTGCTCCGTCTGATTGACCCCGAGCAGAAACACCAGCTCCGACAAAAACATGGCCGCCGCTGTGTTTGAATGGATGCTTCTGGTGTTGGACTTGAGGCCCCGGAGGCAGGAGAGCACCAGGACGGTGAGGAGGAGGGCCAGCATGGAGACGCACAGGGAGGAGTATGTGACTAGGGCCAGCGTCTCCAGATCCCCCTCCAGCTGCTGCTCAAAGAGAGAGAAGGGAGAGAGATGAATTTATATCATTTCAGAGGGTGTAGATGGAGAGAAAGAGCAGAGGAAAGGAGGGGAGTAGTAGTAGAGAGAGATGTGAGGAAAACATTAAAAATGGGAAGGCAAGGCAGACACAGGGATTAAAAACCACAAGGTGAAATAAGGCAAAGAGATGAATCTATATCAGAGATGTTAAATTATTTGGAAAGCAAGTAAGCTTGATGAAATTAAAAGAAGAAATTAAAGCTGCACCATGAAATGTAATGTTGTCTAACTGCACAGAATACCGGCTGGTTTGAAATGCTAAGTATTAAAGTCTTCCAAAGGATTGAGAGAAACAAAGGACCTCTGTGTTCAACAGGGTTCAACGTTAATGTTTCTTCAGAAATCTACTTGCCCAAAGTAAATTTTTACTGGCCCCTATATAAATTGTTTTATCAATCAGTGGTTATGTAACAACAACAAAGACTAAAGTTAATTACCATGTTTAATCTTTATTTAAGTAAATTAATCTGGAGTTTCGCCCACATCCTCTAACTCCACCGAGCTAAACTCCTGTTTGCAGGTTAATCCAGCTCATAAACTTTGTCTTAAACCACTGCCATTTTCTCGGGAGTGCCCGATCGGTACTGTGCATGTGCGAGATGGCTCCCTCCTTAGCTACTTCAGCTCCAGATAATAACAATGTGTTTAATTATTTTTCACCCCCTGTCCGATCGGGCAAGTGAGTTGCTATATTTAGTAACCTGATGTGGGATTTAACTAGCCCCGGGCAAACAGGCGATCCTGTTTAGCAAAGCAATTTCATACGCCTTTATTACAAACAGGTCTCAAATCATTTCAAAGAGAAAATAAAAGGAAGCAGATGAATCAAACAACAGACCAAGCAGGCTAGCAGACCTATATATCTGGGCACATCTACAGCTAGTGAATGGAAATGAGACACTCCTCTTCTCATTTCTCTGGACTAATGATGATGAATAAACATCTTATTGAAGTGCTTAATAATTCAATGTAATTATACATATTTGAAGAAATTCACAACTTAAATGAATCATAAGACATGTGGTTTCTGATTCCACAAGTCCCATCTCAAACGTCAGGTCTGATACATCATCACTTAGTATGCTGGGCTACGTACGATGGGCAGGGGGTTTGCATTAAACTGTGAAAATCTTCTAGAGTTGTAACAAGGATTCCTCCAGCCTCCAGGATGTCAGGCAGGATTTAATTCTCTGGGATTTCAAACTTTTACACCGACGAAATCTAGCAATTACCAGCTGAGATGTTCAAATGAAAGAAGGAAACCCGACACACTGGTGAAAACTGGTGTGTATGTTCACACAGCAGGATCACTGGTTATGAAATGTTAAATGAATCCACCACATGCCTCATATGATAAAGAGGAATATGAATGAAATGATTTATAAATATGTGGGCCATATATCAGTGGGTAGTTCTCCACTGACAGATCACTAACCTCTCTGTGTGAACTGTCCATCAGCACGCCGAAGGTGCCCAGTCTCTGGCACTGACAGCGGACATGAGAGGTGTTCCTGAACACCACCATACAGTCCCTGACTGTCCAACAGCCTCCTATCTCATACCTGCAGAGAGAGAGAGAGGGTTTATAATAAAAGGTCAAATGTTCAAGGATGTGAAGACACAAAGATTAACTGTATCCTATTTGAAAAAATAAGTGTTTGTATTATGTGTCAAAGTTAACGCGATAATTATGAGTTAACGCAAATTTGTTTTAACGCCACAAATTTCTTTAACGCATTAACACAACTTGTGTTTTTTACCTTGTAGTCGGCTCAATTTTAAAGCTAGCGTGAAGATACCGGCATCTCATGAAACTAGAAAACCTAAGGAATCTATTGGCATCAACTACGTCATACTAGCTCCGAGTCTCCCCTTTACAGACATGCTCACTTTATGATAATCACATGCAATTAGGGAGCAAGTAATAGTCAAGTCAGCACATTGACAGCTGTTGTTGACTGCTGGGCTTAAGTTTACCATGTTATGATTTGAGTATATGTTTTTATGCTAAATGCAGTACCTGTGAGGGTTTCTGGACAATATTTGTCATTGATCTATGTTGTTAAATGATTTCCAATAATAAATATATACATACATTTGCATAAAGCAGCATATTTGTCCACTCCCACTGTATCAATACAGTGTGAAGCATCATATACTACCACAAGGTAACTGACAATACCTAGCCCTAATGTACTGTATGTGTATGTGTGTGTGTGTGTGTGTGTGTGTGTGTGTCTAGGAATACATGAACCAGTGTAATCTGTACTCACTGGTTGCTGTGGTTCCACTGAACACACAGTGGTTTGCTGCGATTGGCCGTCTCCAGCAGCTTGAACTCGAGCAGGATGGGCTGGTCCAGGTGTCCTCCCACAAACGTCTGGTTGTTGTAGACAGAGATACTGACCACCGGGGAGTTCATTACCGGGTGTCTGGGAAGCCTGAGGGAGAGAGAGAGAGAGCGGAGTTACCGTACGTCTCTACTTGATAAGACAGGAAGCAGAGTTTGATGTCCTGGTTAGGACGGTAAAAAAAAAAAGATGAGCAGAGAGGAACAAGTTCGGTTTACTAGAGAAGACTTAAATGACTGTTTATTGACATCTACTGAAAACTGGTCAGTTTGTTACTTTGTAATTAAGCCCGGAGGTGAGGAAGAGCAGCGGGGGAGAGGGATGGGAGGAGAGGTCAAATGATGCTGAAGCAAAGCTGAAGAGTCTATTAACCTATAAATCTACTGACAGAAAATTAATTGACTAGAATTCTGATCGTCAAAAGACCTTTTTCACAGCAGACATTTTGACATGTCTTAAGGCCTTTACACACCGGGGGCGTTGTTTTCATACCCATTAATTTGCACGTCAACAGGCCTATATGTATTTGTTTTTATTTTTCTCTGTAATTTCACTTAAAACTGTTCTGATAATTTAGCTCTCAGGTTCTTAAAATGAGAAAATACGCAGTACTTTTCATTTGTCAAGTATTTAATTCACACAGGAGTATGCAAAAATAGGCTTTAGGTTATTTAATATAGACTATTTATTTATTAAATTACCAGAAAACATGCTATATCGTGATATATATCGCTATCGAGATATGAAATGACCGTTATTGTGATAGAAGATTTTGGCCATATTCCTCAGCCCTAACGTCAATATATTTTTTTGAACTGTTGTTTTTTTTTGTTAATGATAGCTGGTTTTGTGCATGCTGTTATCAATTTTACCTGTGCTAGTCCTTTAATGACAAGTCAAAATGTCATCTGTGAAAAAGGTCCATTAATCATTTAGTTAAAATATTCATCAAGCAAAAATGCCAAACATTTCTAATTCCTGCTTCTCAAATGTGAGGATTTGCTGTTTTTTTGTCTGTTTCATTCTGCATCATTGTAAATAGAATATCTTTGGGGGTTAGTTGGACAAAATGAGTAATTTGAAGATGTCACCTTGGCATTTTCCCTGTTTTTTTCCTCACATTTCATAGGCAAAACGATTATTGGCCTTTATTATTATTTTTGGATTTATCATTTTTTTTAATTGCTGGTTATAATTAAAGATAATGTGCTTCTAATGATGTGATGCTCCTGTTCTATAAAAGACATTCTGGTTTGCTACTGAATAAAAGATGGGTAATTCATATTTCTATATCCAGCATGTTTCCTTCCTTTCTGCTGTAATCAGATTTTTATTGTTCTAAGTGTGATTGATTCCCACCTCACTCCTCGTCGGTCTGTGTGGTACTTGGGAGGGAGGGCGCTGCCCAGACTGCGATAGATCAGCAAGATGACGATGGTGATGGGCGGCTCTGGCATCGAAACAGTGCGTCTGGCTGCAGTGTATTCTCCCGTCTGATTGGCTGAGATACTGACAGGGGCGGAAGCAGCGTTCTGAGGGGCCGGGGCTGAAATGGAGAAGTCTGTGTGAATACGTACTCAGTATATTCAGACACTTATAATCTCAAGCCTTTAATTCTGTTAGTTCTTACGCTCTTTCTCTGTTCGCTCCTTCTCCTTCCAGTTGTGTTGTTGTTGCTGTCGCTGTGGCACAAGGGCAGCAGGGGGCAGTATCACGTGGGTGTTAGGATCCCACAAAGCCTGGCCGCGAAACAGGGTGGTGTGGTAACGTGGGAAACGCCGCCGCACGTGGGTCTGGTTCTCCACGCGGTCCAGGTTCATGACTGACAAACAAACAGGCAGCAGTAAAAACACATGAACACACAACTTAGGCAGGGGTTTGTTGATGTGCAGTATACATACATATTTATAATATACATAAAATAATGTGACTTGTTAAAATGAGATATCTCACACCACAGGCAGCGTTAGGAGTATTTCTTGCTCCATTTGCTTCCTGTTGTAAAGAGTATATAGAGAGCCAAAGTCCTGCCCCCTTTATGAAGCTAGCCTCTATTCCAACGGTAAAAATTTTTTCCTCATAGAGGAGTTTATTAAGTTATTGATCCATATTGTAAGATAAATGACTATCTATTACTGTACGGGACAGTACAGTTGAGCACTTTATCATTTTAACAAAGATAAAAAAATGATTATCTTGGTAGCATTCAACAACAACATACTGTACTGTACACCGCAAGTCTCAGCTAAGAAGCCGGTCAAAGCATCATGAAATGTTTGAAAGATAATCTGTCTTTGTTTGATTTGATGTGATTTTTTATCAGGAATTTGAAAGCATCACAACTCAAAAGAGTGTCATGACACAAAAACATATCTCATAGGATAGTACTTAAAAGCATTACTAAAAACACTTTCATCCTGTTTTGTGCCGTTAAGCATTGAAGCCGATTTTTTGCCATGTCTGACCACATGGCAGTCAAAGTAAACTGCTGCGTAGACGCCACTACAGACTGACAGTAATCGACTTAATGTCTCTAAATTAAAGTGGTAATAATTTAATGATGCTAAACCTGCAACCTCCAACAGCACATTTGAAACCTCCCGAATCATCAGCTGGTGAAAAATTAAACCGTAGCCATACACACCATTTTCTAATTGTTCCTGGAAATCACTACAATAAAATAACTTGATTTTCGGTGTAATTTTCCTCTTTTTAACTGAAAAATACAACTAATTTCCCCTTTTTACATATAATTTAAGGGGAAACCAGAACTGCCTGTGTCAATAAACCGATTTATTCTCTGTGGATTTGGTGTAAAGAGCCAATTCAAAATCCATAAACACACACACACACATACACACACATACACCATGGAGAAGTGGAACTGTCGTATTATGGGAAATGAGGTGGCGAATAGGAAGTGCATAGTCAATGTGGAGTGTTCAATAATGAGTGAACACTTGACCAAGCAAACAGAAGTGGAACAGCACTCAATACTGAGAGAGCAGAGAGATCACTCAATAGAACAGACTGTGTGTGTGTGAGGAGAAAGAGTGTCTGGTTTTATGATATCAAAAAGTCTGTAATGATCATTTTTGATGGAGAAACAAATGGTTTGTTGGTAAAAATAAAATTGAAGATTTGGCATTTTAATGACCAAAAACAACAAGAAAAAAAAAACTTATTAGGAAACTCATACATTAGGAAGCTAACAGATGGGTGTGTGTCAGATTCATCCATATCCTTTCCCCATGTTATTCATTCTATCCCATTTGGCTGAGAGCATTAGCTGTCTGTGTTTGTGTGTGTTGGAGTGTGAAATTCAGCGTTGGCTGCATTTCTTATTCCTTCTGCTTTCACTGCTGCTAATTCTACGCTCCCCGCCTGCATCACGCTGTCAGTTTAAGATTATCTAACAGCATCCTGGATGTATTCCAAAGGGGAAGTAAGAGAGAGATGAGAGTCTCACAGAAAAGAAATAAAAGCAGGTAGTTCATGTCGGCCAAGACAGGTAAGCCTATATTTTCTTCAGCTCTGGGATTAACTGTGTTACCACTGGAAGAAGAAGCTGGTGAGGCAAGATTCACTAGTTGGTAACTTTCATGAGTTTTGGGTGGATGGTATTTTAAAGTAATTCAATCAGTGTGTGTGTGTAGCTAAGAGCATTAACTGAGTGTGAAATTCATTGTCTGGCTTCATCCCTGTCAGAGCTGCTGCTGTTGCTTATTTCAACACCTCTTGTTGTTGTTGATGTAGGATGTGGCACAGATTATTTAACAGTATTTTTAACACTGCTAAAGTGACGGAAAAATGTGGAGAAGAGCAAAATGTACAAGTGACAGAATGCCAGAAACTAAATGACACAGGGCACATGGCCAAACCTGCAGATGGAAGGGAGTGTGTATGTGTGTCTGTGTGTGTGTGTGTGTGTGTGTGTGTGTGTGTGTGTGTGTGTGTGTGTGTGTGCGAGAGAGAGAGAGTTATCTAACCCACTTTTCATTTAAAAACTGGCATGGCCATTTTCAAAGGGGTCTCGTGACCTCTGACCTCAAGATATGTGAATGAAAATGGGTTGTATGGGTACCCACGAGTCTCCCCTTTACAGACATGCCCACTTTATGATAATCACATGCAGTTTGGGTCAAGTCATAGTCAAGTCAGCACCCTGACACACTGACAGCTGTTGTTGCCTGTTGGGCTGCAGTTTGCCATGTTATGATTTGAGCATATTTTGTATGCTAAATGCAGTACCTGTGAGGGTTTCTGGACAATATTTCTCATTGTTTTGTGTTGTTAATTGATTTCCAATAATAAATATATACATACATTTGCATAAAGCAAGTCTATTTGCCCACTCCCATGTTGATAAGAGTATTAAATACTTGACAAATCTCCCTTTAAGGTACATTTTGAACAGATGAAAAATGTGCGATTAATCACGATTCACTATGGACAATCATCGATTGACAGCCCTAGTAAAAACACATTATGTTTGGCTTAAAATTACTATGTTTCACACGGGACACGAACAGCGGTCTCCTGGGGGGAAAGTCCTGTGTATGTTTGACCCATCCACCACCACTCCCAGCCGCCAGTAGTAGACTTTCTCACTTCTTATTATACCACATAACTTTCTATAACAGTCGCTCGATATACTACATCACCTGCTCTTTGCGTCGCTCGTTACACTACGTCACTTGCTGTGGCCGTCTGCGGACTTCCAAACATATTTGTGATGCCTCAAAGACAAACGTAATCCACGACAAAACACGCTTCCTTCCCAAACGTAATTGAGAATGCAGTTTAGTTGTATGGGAAAGTAATTTTTAGGAGACACAGCTGGTGTGAGTTATCTAACACACTTTTCATTTACAGTAAATGCTAAAAAAAGTGAGAGTTTTATGAGCCTAGGTGTTCAGTGATGTTATACTCCAGTCAATCAGTGTGTCTGTGCTTGTACTAGTGTGTGCGTGTGTGTTTGGCATCTGTAAATCTAAAGGATGTATGCCAGCCGGTGCTACAGCGCTTCAGGGTTTGTGTGCGTGTTGGAAGCATTAGCTGCTCTGTGTGTGTGTGTGTGTGGGAGTGTGAAATTCATCTCTGTGTGCTGCTGCCATCATCATTTGCATTAGCGCTGTTCATCTCCCGCTTTACAATGACTCATTCTAGCTGATTTCACAGCAGTGATTCACAGCATTATGAGAAAACCGCTGCAAATCGTCTGTAGAGATTAAGATTTTATTGCTGTCTTAGTCTCTTTTATTGGGTCTGTCTAGTGATTAGCTATTGTATTATGTCTGAA
The DNA here is from genome assembly GCF_043250625.1 of Sebastes fasciatus. NCBI lineage: Eukaryota > Metazoa > Chordata > Actinopteri > Perciformes > Sebastidae > Sebastes > Sebastes fasciatus. The sequence goes on along the minus strand of NC_133802.1, from coordinate 27,037,484 downwards.
TATCTGTGACTGTGTGTGTGTAGTCATTGTGAACTCACCTAGGTTTGGAGCAACCAGCGCCACAGGGTTGAGGTAGGTGAGCTTCATGTTCTGGGCCAGATTCTGGGCGTACTGCTCCAGCAGGTCCGTCAGCTCGGCCGGACCGCCTCCCGGGATGTGGTTCTGACTCTGAGCGAGAGCCCGCCAAAGTCCGGAGGTACCAGGACCCAACAGCACACTGCAGCCCCGCACAATGTTCTGCAAGCAACAGGAAGACGAACGATTAGTAAAAGAAAGAAATAGACTGCTGCTTTTCAGTAGGAGCTTCTGTCGATCATTTCTGAGGAGCCAGAGACCACATGATGGGCTTATGTATTTGAGACAAAGATAGAAACAATAAGATATAAATAATAAATGTATCAACATCCTGGATCAGGAAAGGGAAAGAGAGATAGAAGATATGAAGAAAGGGGAACAGCTAAGACTATCCAAAGACTCTGAGGATGCAGACAGTAGCCACGTTTCCATTCAATTTAGAGCTGCGACTAACGATTTTTTCCTTGTCGACTAATTTGTGGATTATTTTCTCGATTAATCGATTAGTTGTTCGGTCTATAAAATGTCAGAAAATGGTGAAAAATTATCAATATCAGTATTTCCCAAAGCCCAAGATGACGTCCTTGGCTCTAATTAAATTTTCAGGTGAATTTTTGGCAAACTTTTGAAATGTCGCAAAACAGAAATGCAAATTAGGCGTTCTTTCATCAACTGGTTTGGAGTGAATAAACTCGGCTACAGCGTAGTTTGGCCAGAAGTCGGCACTATAGGCTACGCAAGGCTTTAAAAAGCCAGTAAACAGAGTAGCAGAAGAGGTTGCGAGCCGGAAACAAAACAAGTCAGCTTGGCCATCTAACCATGTACGAGAGAAAAATGGAGGTCTTTCTTTCAATTGGGCAAGTTTTAATTGTTCTTTCATGTCAACCAGTATTTGGCACGATTCACGGTGTCCAGAAGACAAACATTCGCACGTTATGAAAATATCTGGGACAGCGGAAACGGCTGATCAGTCATGTGAGTTAAATGTTTGCTACATCAGAATTTATTCAGCAAAGGCGTTTACTTAATCCATTTAGTGCATCTACTGTTTTTCGGCAAAGGTAAAAAACACTTCAAGAGAGCGTAAAAACATTTCTGTGCAATTGAGGGAGTTTTACTGAATTTTGTTGTTTCCACACAGCTTTTACTTAAAAATATGTGAATGGAAACACGGCTAGTGAAGCCTAATAGAGGGTGTAGAAAAAGGAGAAAGTCGGAACTTGAGTTTGTGACTGATTCTGGTCGAGGAGACAAGAAATCTGATGTAATGTAACCCTCATTGTCAAGGCTTCTGTCGGGCTGCTCTGACCGGGACCACGACAACGAGAACATGGTCAAAAATTGTTATCAGAGCTAAAAAAACAACATTCAAACAAGTCTCATACCCAATTATAGATACGTTTTACTGCAGTGATGTTGCCTTTTATGCACAGTGCCTCCATTTCCATGCTTTTTATGACTCTGGATGGAAACCTGTTATAGATAGTCTAGACTGCACAGCCTTGCAAAATGATCTGAACAAACAAAGAGGCATATCAGAGATCAAGAGACAGAGAGAGAAAAAGAGAGAGGGAGAGGAAAAGTGCTAAATCTGATTCCTTCCAGTCTGACTGCACCAGACCCAATAAAAGCACTGCAGTCTCACATAATGCTCAGGGGAGAAAAAAACACACAAGAAACCCAGCCAAACAAGGAAAACAATATACGGCGCAGTATAGGAAGAACGTAATGAAATGTAGAGAGAGAGAGTCAGAAGCAGGGATTGTGGATAAAGGCGAAAGAGAATGAGAGAGAGAAGAAAAGGCTTAATCTTGGTTCAGAGCTGCAGGAAACAGAGAGAAAGGTGGACAAGAAAAACCAAACTAATAGACAGAGATGGGATGAGATGGAAAATGTGAGCGGGGAAAAGCGATGGAGACACATTACGGGACAAAATGGATGATCACAACGGACAAATGCTTAAAGATCTAATCCAAGTTTTTGGACTGATTTGTTACAACTTAAAGAAGGTCAAAAACCGCTAGAAATAAATATTTTTTTATAACAAACATGCACCCATTCTTCCTCCCAGGGGATCGACAGCGTTCCTAACCAACTTTACGGTCTTTCTTTCACGAAGGAGGCTAAATAACGCTCCAAAGTTAGGCTAAATTTGGGCGAGGCAAAGTGGCATGGCAATTTTAAAAAGGGTCCCTTGACCTCTGATCTCAAGATATGTGAATGAAAATGGGTTCTATGGGTACCCACGAGTCGCCCCTTTACAGACATGCTCACTTTATGATAATCACATGCAGTTTGGGGCAAAAACAATGCATTTTTTTGCATGCAGTATATGAATATTTCTCCATATTGGGGCCCCTAAACAGTCTTAGAATCACATAAATTAGGTTTCACCAGAAAGCTGAGACTCTTGTGGATCCAATGAGCCTAACTGTATTCATGTGTGATGATGTTAGTCTCCATAGTAGCCATTTCATATAGTGAGACCATTTGTTTGGTCTCTTAGGGTTAAAAAGCACATTAAATATGCACAGTTAATGGCTTCCCTTTGACCATGTGGTCAAATACATTACTAAGATTGAAAATAAGCCAATACTTCATTATGAAATACGTAATGGCGAATCTTAAGCTCCACACCCCAATCAGCCTGTACACTGCAAGAGCTCATATGGCCTGTATTTATCTATTGAAAAGACAATGGGTGAAAAACAATGGAGGCTGACAAAAGGACAAAGATGTGACGGGTTTTAAAGAGGCAGCAGATGACAGGATTACAGGAGGAGAAGGAGGCGCAGGGCACACAAAGGCTGCAGGAGAGGCAGCATGGATGACAGGTTGGAAGATAATGCTTCAACAAACAGATTATACGTATGGGCAACACGTTGTCATATCCAAACTATTTAGAACAAGTTATTATATATTTTCAAAATGTTCTTTAAATGGAACTCCCTTCTCTTCTCACCCTTCATGTATGCTGCCCACTATGAGGGACAATTACATTACCACCCTGTTAGGACCATTGTGCAGTGCATCGGTGACATGTTTTAATGAATATTATAAGGTATAATGTCTGAATTTCTCTCCCACATTTGGCACATTCTTGCCGTGCATTTAATGAGACATGAGCCCTACTGTATCTGGAGGTGCAGTAGTCTCCAGATGGATCCAATCACAGCTTGAACATGAAAGATTTCTTCCTCCGATAGTCGCTACATTCCTGATGTAAAAAACTCTTTATTCCCTCTCTGCCTTCCTTTGCTTCTCCTGCAGCCACTGGGCTCTGTTACTATAGTAACTGTGTTCTACATTACCTGTCCGCCTGGCCTAATAGCGGCTGATTAAAGTGAGGTGTCAAGTATTAGCAGATATATATTTTTTCTATTATTGGTGAGAAAAAAAAATGGGCTGTCTGCAGCTCCACTTCAGCGATGCCAGGGTAACCCAGAGCCGCCTCATTAACTGAAGATGATGCGATGTGGGCAGCACGACTGTTTAAGAGCCAGAGGTTGAGGTTACAAGTGAGGCGAGTTCAGGTTTCGATTTTCTCGGAAACTGCGAAATGACAATAAAAATCCTAACTGCCCTATTGTGGCAACATATTGCTGCTGTAAACCAGCAAACCAAACGTTAAACCCTAATGGCCATATTTCGGATTCACTGTCAGGTGAGGTAGGAAAGTGAAATGTCAGACAGGAAAAGGTTTTCATTTCACTCACTATAGGATGCCATTAATGCTACCGCTGTGTTGCTATAGCAACTGTCCTTGTTAGCCAGAGATGATGTATTGATCACATGAAGCAATGCTCTGTGTTCGGCATGAGGCTCCAACTGTGGTGCTTTTTGAGTGCCCCAACAACATGTTCATGTTCATTTTCAGGTTTTATTTATACGATTTTTATGTAGATGAATCACTTTTGAAAAAGAATACATACACAGAGCCTTTAGAAAGGTGCCAAATAAAAGTAAGGCTTTTCCTCAAAAAAATTCTTATGACTGTAAATTAATCATTTAAAAAGTTTTGACGGGTCCAAAATTAATGTTTTGTTTATCTCTGTGGAAGATATCAGATGTTCGGTTCCAACTTCTAACAAGGCTTGTGAGCCAATAGTAAAACGAAATTGCTATCATGTGGTATCTTCATGTCCTCAGTAATTAAGGTGCCAGTTAGTGTGAACAAAACAGATAAATGAGTTTGATACTGGTGTCACCATCAGGCTGTCCAAAGTTATCAACGGTACCTTTAAGATTGGTTGTGAATGAGTTATACAACAAAAAAGTAATTCATCATTGGTTATTAATTAGATTTTATTTAATGAGTCACGATTTTGGCTTCCCACAATTAAATGAGCACGATCGACTGCGATATCGACATTTAAAATATTCCGCTCAAAGATAACTCCACTGCATATCAAATCAAGCACTTCCTAAACTAACAGCCAGCCACCAGGGGGCGATCGAGATGTTTTGGCTTCACTTTTGGGGGGCCGCCATGCTGCTCGCATGCGCACCCTACAGCCAGGGCTGGCTCTAACACTTTGGGTGCCTTAGGCAAAATTCGGATTTTGTCAGTTTCATTACAATTTACACAATTTATGGCAGATGAAAAAGTGTGAGAAAGAGAGTTATTGGAGTGAAAAGTGTATTTCTTTCTTTCTTAATCTATTTGTACATTTGTTACCTCAATGCAGAAAGTGAGGAAGGGCGCCAATCGACATTTTTTTTTTTTTGATTTTTAATTTATTTTTTAATTTATTTTTTATTGTTTAGAGGGCGACCAGCGCCCCCCAGAAGGTGGCGTCCTAGGCGTCCGCCTATATGGCCTATGCCTTAAGCCGGCCCTGCCTGTGAAAACGTTCCTGAATGTTGCGGCTGAAAGTCCACAGTAGAAGACTAATAGACTGTATATTACTGGTTTTGTCTGTCAAAACAAAAATGCACCGAATTGAGGTGAAGAAGAACCTTATTTCAAGTCTCATTTTGATGCAGAGATTTGTACATTACCAGGAATGTAGCACAACATGGAAGAGAAAGCAGTCTGTTTATTTAAATATGAAGGTGCAATAAAAATATTTTGTCCCTAAAATCAATGAATAATCATGAAAATAATTGTGATCTCAATATTGATAAAAAATAATTGTGATTATCATTTTGGCCATAATCGTGCAGCCCCACAGATGCTGTTTGTAAGAAGAGGGAGGGAGAAACGCTCACACTGATGGCATCCTTCCTCTTTTGTCCACAGCGTCATAACTGGCACCATAGTCTTTATGTGGGAATTCAGTGTGTGCAACAAGTGTGTATTGAATCAGATAAATGTGAGTGTTTTTGATTTTACTATTCAGATACACTCTTCTCCCTTTTACTGACTAAATTTATAGCACAGAAGATACAGTATAATGTGATGACTACACCTCATGTCATAAACCAGCATGAGTTCTTTCTCTACAGAATCAAGGTCACTGGACATATCAATGCAGGCATATTTTAAAAAATTGCTTTTGATTCCTGGAGAAAAAAAAATGTGTGTACGCATTAATGAAATTGAATATCTAAAACTCTTTCTATCAAAACACAATTCTATCCTAAAATGTGTTTCATATGAAAACAAAAAGACGACAAAAGATGCCATTCTTTGGTTCAAACTATGGGATGCTGCTATCACACCCACTCAGTTTCTATAGCAACTCGTTCTTTGTATAACAATGACAGTATGAATGATTTCAGCACTGCAGGGTGGGGCTTCTTCTGCTACAGTTGTCATCAGGTGGCCAAAGCCTCCCTGTTATCATAAATTATTAAATGCTTCCCTGGGTCAACTGTAGAAAAACCAGAGAGCAAAAGAACTGCTTTTTAACTGCCCACCGTGGCCCCGATTTCAATTAATCACCTCCCGGCTGCGTAAGTGAGCTGGGACTAACTCGTTAGCGAAAGATAAATTAATTAAAATGTCAGATAGTGAGAGATTACCATTCAACACCATACTTCTGATAGAAATACTACTGTTACTACTACATCTAATACTACTATTAGGGGTGTAAGAAAATATAGATACACTTGAGTATCGCGATATTATGTCTTGTGAAACTGTGTCGATTCTCAAATATTGGATTCGTGGCAGACAATGGCTCTGATTGCACAAAAAGTAGTGCTACGATGTTACAGGGACTGTGATAAATGCAAATGCAGAACCCACCGTTCAAAGGGTAAACTTTTGATTTTTAAAAATCGCAATATATCGCCTTGCTTACAGTATCACAATATAAAACAGGCAGCTCAAATTAAGCAATCTGACATCTTATCCTTTGCACTTTCAGTATCGCTCCGGGTCAACACTCTGTGTTGTCGTGGTTGCTTAGCAACAGGGTCACGGGGGATCACTTCCGCCAACACGGGACAGGTTACAGATACAAAACCAAGCCTCCAGGAAGAGCGACGGGCTGTGAAGCAAATTTTCGTAGTGGCCAAACGTGGTACTACAACTTCCGTGTCCGTCACGTAATGCCAATGGGCCCAAAAATACTTTTTCCCATAGAATTTTTTTTTAGGTAGATCAACTTCCAAGTACGAACACTTGAATAGCCCTTATTTAAATCATTAGGTCCTAAAAGTTGTAAAATGCACCAATAGCCGAATCTTCCTCCGTTCATGTGAATGAGCCCCAGACCGCGGCTGGACCGAGGGCTGGGAGGCGAGGTTAAAGGAAACCAAAAGGCCCAATGGATGCGGAAGATCGCCGGATGAGCTGGGTACTTTATCACTCGGCAGTCGAGCCATTTTGGCTTCATGCACCGCTCAGCAACTCTCATAGGAATGAACGGGGAAGGTTGACTTCTATGGAGGAGTGGATTGAGCAGAGCCCATCTCCAGAAAGAAATCTACCTGCTAAACAACATGCGGAGCTACGTAAAGAGGAGGTTCCACAATGTTGCCAAGAATATGGAAGCAAGCAGGAACGCAGCAGATATATACCAACCACTGCCTTTGCACTGCTTTTTTCATTAACCAAGATTTGATGTAAAAAATTCTCTTCCCTAATGAAAATATATACACTATAGTTAGCATGTCAATTTCACATCATTGTTTCCATAGTGACATGCAATTTGTCAATTACTGACACACGAGCCAGTAAATTGAAACAGCAGTTTAACAGGTAAGACGGGGGTTTTTACTTTATATATGATGTGTGAACAACTCATTTCTTGTCAGCCAAATTTGACGTATAAGCTAAATATGTATATCAAAATGATATGGACATCTCTGTTCACGCCTTTATGTCAATCTGCCAACAGGCTAAAATGATCCTGTGTCGGCTCCTCAGCCGAAGCCGTCGTATCAGGTAAAATGAGTCTCTGTCACTTAATATGGGGAAATGACATGGTGCAGTATTTCATGAGCTACTGTCACTGCATCGCCATAGCAACATTACCTCCCTTTTCACAGGAAAGACATCTCGTTGTACTATCTCGTCACTGGGTCTGTACCCAATAAAGAAACACTGTATCAATCATATCTAGTGTTTTAAATAACAGCAGCTACTTTATGTCTTCCGACAGATTCTGTGCAGATTTGTGGTTGCTGGTAGCAGTAATATACAATAGAGTGGAAATCTGGTTTAGTCCTTAAAATAACTTAAATATTAATGATTCAAATATCCATTTGGGATGCTAGAATTACAAACCCAAAAAACTGTGGCTCTTCCAAAATGCTTGTTAGTTATACTTGTCTTGGTTAACAATGCCAAATGTCCTGTTCAAAACAGAGCAGGTAGAGTGGCAGTAACATGTTAAGATTCTCACACGGTAAAATCAACAGCACAAACTAATTATTGGCTTCACACTTCACTATCTGGCCTGTCTTTCAAACAACCTTTCACAACTTGCATATACATTAACCTCTCGTCAATATTTGTGGTTTAAATGGGAGCATTTTGAATCATCAAAACAACAATTTAAGCACAAATTTGCCAATTTCTCACATCTTAGTAGTGTTTGTTATAGTTTAAAATCATTTCCCCATGAATCTCTGTCACAATGAGAACGCTGCTATCCAATCTTCCCAAAGAAGTATCTTGGATTTGAAGAGCAAGGTGAATTATAAAAGCAAATAAACAGCCCTTGTTGATGGCAAATATGTCTCCATATGTTCCACAGTACGTATGCCGCTGCAAGAAACTATAAAGGCTTTAGCTGTACACCCTCCCCCACTCCTCACTGCTCTCACCCTTCTACGGAAATGTATAAACAAAGAGTAAAGCACACACTGAAAAAAACTGAAAAGAAGTGAAGAGAATAATTGTATCATGTTCTTCTTTTTACCTCGTTGAAATGTGCGTCCTGAGTAGCGGTGAGCCCGAAGCCGCTCTGTTGGGTCTCGAAGGTCAGGAGGCGGGACAGCAGCCGTTCGGCGATCTGCAAGTCGTTGCCGTAGAGTCGGGCGGTTGCCTCGGTGACGTCACGGAGCTGGTGGGCAAGTTTCTTCTCCATGATGGTGTTGAGTTCGGTCTCATTACGCTCCAGAGAATCAAGCTAAATACACAGACACCAACAGAACATGAAAAGGTTAATCTATACCCTTTCTACACATATTTAAGAATTACTGGGATTTAATATGACAATATTTAATACTACAACATGTTTACAAAGAGCTATTGTATTGTACCTCTAGTTCATTTAAAGTTGTTTACACATACAATATCTGCATTTAAGTACTTGAATGATGGGATTATGTCCTACTCATAGAAATAGAATAGGAGTAGAATGGACATTGACCTGGGTCCACAGCCATGTCCACCTCTGACTTAAACTGTGCCCTCTTTCTGCCGCAGAATACAAATAAATCTCATTGCTCCAAAAAAGAAACATCAGACTCCTATAGTGGGAGTTTTAAATTTACAAGTTGAGAACCAAGAACCGACAGAGGGTTTCCAAAACAGTTTGGAGCTGGATAAGGTAACAGACGCAAGCGTTCTAATAAACTGAAAGCATTTATCAGCAACAGAGAGTGTTAACCACTTTGGTTCAAGTTTTGGGACCCATGAAGATGTGTGTTTAATGGTATTAGTGGTATTACTCTACATACAGCAACATTGAGCTCCACAAATGGAGGTGAGGTGCAGTTGTAAAGGTCCGGCTCCATCCATCCTCTCTCTGCATCACAGTGTCTGATGGCCGCACCTGCAAGGAGGAGAAACGGTAAGACTTTTCACAATGACGTGGCGTAAAACTGACATAAGGTTGTATGTGAGTATATGCATATCTATGTGTTCAGTGTGTATGAGTGTGTACGGACCGACGGAGCCTTTGGGGCAGGGCACTGCAGCAGGCAGGTTGAACTTGGTCCGAGGCCACCAAATCCCCTGAGTGATGGTCTTTGGACAACCATCATAAATGACTGCAGAGAGAAAGAACATTATTTAAAATCCTCCTTATCAATACGGTGAACTTTTCCATTAAACATATGACAAAAAGTCACTAATAATGTGGAAATGTTTTTCTTTTGACTTGCAGAGAAGAAAATGAAAATGACTGTGAAAGAATAAAATACCAGCTACAAATTAATGAAAGTAATTACAAGACGGAAACTGGAAAGTGACAAAGCTGCACAGAAGGGAAGAAAAGGACACATCGAATTAACTAGAAGATGAATATAATCAACAGTTTCTTTGTTATTTTAGGATTGGACACAAGTTTGACAAACACAACCATTTTGAAAGACAGAATAAAAGAAACTGAAATCCTATAATTACACTAAAGTTATGATTAAATATGGTGGAAGCTCAGTAGTGCCTCATTAAGTTCATTCATGTCTGTTTGTCTCCATGGATAATTCGCTGTGTGAATACTGGTTTTGAATCCATCTTGAAAATTAAACATTGTCTTTAAATTACACAAGACACAGTTTTTCTGTACCACTCGCTGAGGGACAATTTTACCAAAGAAAGAAAGAATGTAACTCATTATGTTGAATATTGTTGGAGAACAACACTGACAAAGCTTTAATATTAAATCCAACTTTGCAAACTATTGCTCAGAAGCGAATACTTTTTTGTCAATCATTTGGTTCTTTACAAAAGAGCTGCAAGATAGTGACACGTTTTTACTCATTAAAATACAGTAGTTGGTGGAAAAAGTCATTTCACAAATGTTTTCTGCTCCCCAGTCAATAACAAACATTTTGTTTTGACACCCAATCTTTGTACCTCCCGCTAGGCATCTTACTGTTTGTTATAAGAACTCAATGCAGCAGTGAGATGCTTCATTTCTCCCAGTTGTTTTTTTTTGTTAATCCAATCTGCAGCATCTCAGATGTGATGCTGAGCTCCTGCTGAATAAATGAAAGGATGATGTATCCCCCCTGTTGGGTAAACCACAGTCATTTTGAAACAAAGGATATGAGCATTCTCACCTTCACAGCCTGAGTTTGTGACCTCAGCGAAGGGGCTGTCACATATGTTGCACTGGCGACCAATCACGCCGGGTCGGCACTGGCACTGGCCTGTCTCTGGGTCACATGACCGCGAGAAGGAACCCACCGGGTAGCAGTCACAAGGCAGGCAGGTGTCAGAGCCTCGCAGATGGTAGTGAAACTCCTGAATACACACACGCACACACAAGCACACACAGGGTATGCATAATTAGGCACACTGATGAAACTCAGTCAAATGAATGTAAAATGTCACCGATTTATACATTGACACAAAAGGGGATGTGGCTGTAACAGAGACATGAATACTAGAGCAACAACCCATGCAAGGCTCAATGAAAACATTATAATATTGTGAGCCTGAAAAGCATAAAAAAAAAAAGCTTTAATTTCAAACTTAATTTTTCAGAAAATTAAGAACAAGGAGCCAAAGGTCACAGGCCATCATGAGGTTAAGTACTTTGTTCAACGGCAGTATCAGAGATTAAAGATTAGGGTCAAAAAATCTGATTAAGGGCGGGATAAAATAGGGTTAAACACACAAACGTATCAATATACACACGCACGCGTTCACACAAGGCAGGAATATCAATATGTAGGGATGATCATATCATCATGGTTCATGTAGTTTGCATGTCTGGCTTAGCCTGTCAGACTGTGAGATGATTACTGTGTCTGGGTTAAACCAAAGCCAAAGTGAGCTTTTGAGTTACACCACTAAAGTCCTTCTAATCCTATCAGTATTGGTATTCAATGTGATGACGTAAAAAAAAAAAAAAAAATGTATACCAGCAGGTCTGTAGCCATTCAATAGAGCTTTGAACAGCTGCTGTCTAACAGCTCTGTAATATGACGAATAACTCTCTAGTTAATACTAGTTAACAAAAAAAAGTGAAAAATCTGCATCTGATGCTAAATCTACGACATCTAATCAGATACTCTGTGTCCAACAGCCTTTAGTACATCTTCAACATTGATGCACCAACCTCTCTACCTTAGCAAAGAGTAAAAATCAATCAAGTTCAAAATTAGCATTTAATCAAAAAACGCCTGAGAGTTGCGATGTTTTCGGTTACCTTGCAGTGACAGTGTCCGCTGGTCTTGTTGCAGTCGGGGTCGAAGCCTTTATTGGTGTCACAGTGACACGGTCCACAGGTTGGAGATCCCCACCAACCCCTGGGACACTGGTGATCAATCCTGCACAAAACACACATAAACAAACAGGTAAAATCAGAAACACAAAAAGGTAGAATCTGTACGGAGAAGGAAAGCAACAGGGCGTGTCAAAAACTTGTATTTTTGTTCTTCAAAGGATCCATTTTTCCCTCCGACTTCTAACTTATGACAAACTAACTAATGAGTTTGAAACAAAGAGATGAAAGAGAGACACAGTCAGTGAGAAAAGGAGAGACGGAGGAAGAAAAGAGATGGATCAAACTGAGAAAATATTGATAGTGAAAGGTGCAGGGAGATACTGGAGAGATAAAGAGTGAGGGAATTTGAGAGGTCAGGAAAGAACATGCACTTCAGTAAACACTTTATAGCATATGCTGAATCATAGATAGTACCGATTATTATTCAAAATATGAATAATGACATTTCAGCAAAATCAACTTTAGCTATTCATTCACTTTAAAAGCCGTGTTTTTTTCAAACTGCTGAACTTCAAACCGATTTTACACGACACGTACAGTAGCTGTCTCCTTTCTCTTTGCTCGCATCTCATTTACTGTGCTCTCCTTCTGTTCAGTCTCTAATGGATCGCTGAACGCTTTTCACAGTCATTGCAGATTCTCATGTGCGTGTCTTTATTGCTCCTTACAGGGAGTTTAGAAGAGGTAATTCAGATATCAGCGATCTTAATAGAATATTAGGATTGACTCTATTTCTCCAGAGATTTTTCTGTTACATCTCCCAAATCTCTTCTCCAAATGAAGCGTCTCTCCCTGCTGTGTCTTTTTGGCTGCTTAAAGGGCTCAAATGTCAACACAGACATATCCAGAGAGCCAAATGCTTTGTCTCATCATAACTGGGGGAAGAAAGAGCGTAGAAACTGAGGCTGGTTCTTAACAGGAAGCTGCGCTGGCTGTGCTCCGACGAATAGTCTTTCCTAAATGAGTTCCTTTCAGTTACGATTATTTCTCATGCTTCATAGCTAACATGCTAGTTCTCATTTCAGGGCCTGTGTCCGTTTAGCGTTTTTAAAATTGTTCCCAATGAGGATAGAGTATGCGGCTGCATGCGGCCATCTAGGGAAAAAGCGCTGCACTCAACGTCTGTTTTCTGAGCGCTCCGCCTTTTTTTGTGTGGCCGCTCCGAGCGCTTCTAGTTGAAAATCATGGCTATGTCTGTCTATCCAGAGCTTTATATGTGAGAAAGACATTAGCATACAAAAGACAGAATTTGTGGGAGCAGATCGGACGAACACTGAAGGTTTCTGGTGAGTGTTGTGCTTTTATCACCATACGCGTTGTAACCTTTTGTCAACGTAGCGTTAAGTTAATTACTGGTGCTCATGATGAAAGAACGATGTCAAACAAACAGATAGTAGCCCAAATATATAATAAAAAGCAAAGTGGCGATGCTAGTCTTTCATACAAAGGCGGTTAGAGTGGTGATATGTTGTCAAGATATTGTTCAGCGCTCAGAGTGCTTTTTTGATGAAACGCTGAGATGAAGCGCTCCCCAGCGCACTGCAGGCCAGAGAAAGATGCTATATGAACACAGGCTCTCAAGTCACCTGAACATGGCAAGGCTGCAGCAAAAGATTACTTTTCATTGCTATATATATCATTGAGTTTATAAAGTGTGTAGAGAGAAGTGAACAGAGCACAAACTGATATAAAGGCACCTATTTTATCTGACCAGGAGTGAAAAAAAACCCCCACAAAATATTCTATGATGAAAATCAACAAACTCCTACTTTGACTTCAACATCATCATCTTTCTGTAGATCGACTAATTGATTAATGTGATTAAAGTGAGTTAGTAGGAAGATGATTAACGAGCCAGACTTCTAAATTTGGTGTCTTCATTTAAGAAGAAAGAGGACAAATTACAACAGCGAGGAGAGAGAGAGAGAGAGAGAGAGGCACATCAAGGGAAATTAAACGAGAGAGTAGACATATATTTCATCAGCAGCAGACAATGTGTGTCTTTGTTAAAAACACACACCAACTACATCAAAGACGAGACACTCTCACTCTCACACACACACACACACACACACACACACACACACACACACACGCACGCACACACACACACACACACACACACACACACACACACACACACACACACACACACAGAACAGATCATGAGATAAATTCAAAGCTGTGTGGATTTCACAGGCAGGAAGGAAGGAAGGGATCACGGGGTGAGGTCAGGGTCACGCTCGCTTGTGACTCTGTAACACACACAGATAACCTTGGTGTGTGTGTGTATGTTCTTACATTAAGTCTACACTCATTCCACTGTGGATTACATGCAACGCTGGAGATGTGGGACAACAAGGCAGAACTAAAGCTATCAAGACACACACACACACACGTACACACACACACACACACTGGAAAACAGCTTAGCAGGGCTACAAGCAGCATTAAAGAGTGTTAGACCGTGTTGGCATCTCACAGGTAAACTGGAGTTCAAATGTTCAAACGTTGAGTCAATCGTGTGTGTGTGTGTGTGTGTGTGTGTGTGTGTGTGTGTGTGTGTGTGTGTGTGTGTGTGTACCTGTGTTGGCAGTATTGCCCGTAGTGGTTGTCTCCACAGTCACAGATGTATCCATGGGAGGAGCTGGGCTTCCTGTGGCACTGAGCCTCGTTCTCACATGGATTCAGAAGGCAGGCGTCAGTGCAGCCTCTCCCGTAGTAACCTGAGTGAGGAGAGAGAGAGAGAGAGAGAGAGAGAGAGAGGATTCATTTCACAACCACTACCACCCTACAAGTCAAATACAAACACCACCTACTGTAGCAAAATATGCTACCCTGTCTACTACAAAATATGTTCATATAGAACTTATTTGCTTTACCAATTACATGAATTGATGCAAGGACTACGTTCACTGGCACAACGCATCCTCATACAACGGTTCATATGATATCTTACGAAAAGTCATTCCTCATTTTTCATGCGTTTTCCTTCAAATGTACAGCAACATGTCTCAATTTCTACTCGTAACAGTACATGCATACAGTCTTTTCAAAATAAACCTCCGTCTTCAAAGGAAACAACTTGGTTAGGTTTACGCAACAAAACGACTTAGTTAGGTTTAGGAAAAGGTCGTGGTTTGGGTTAAAAGTTCGGAAGTGGCGTAACTTAAGTATGGAGGTTACATGACAAATAAATCGACGTTGACTTCTGGTTTCACGCGGGGTACGAACACCGGCCTCATGGGCTAAGGTCCTGTGTTTTTTCACCCATAAATTCTCCCTACGCAGCGTTTGTGTCTCTTTATACTTCCTGGTTCACGATATGGAATATGCACAAACTGATTTTGTGGGATACATACAAATTACAGTTACCATTACTTTTCGTAGGTATAGCTACTAACAGTGTATGAGAACAGCCTGACTGGCAATATACGTAAGGGATAATGTACAGCGAGTGAAGAATCCCTGACAGGATGATGACGCTCTCATCACCCTGAAGGGGATTCTTTCACAACAATGACCCGCTAGCTGTACATTATCCTGCTTATTACACGGCTACTTACTGAAGAAATCAATATTTTGACACAAAAACGGTCCGCCAAAGTCCGACATCAGAGCTGCGCCCATAGCAACGGTCTGTTATACCGAAATTACAGACCGCTGTGATTAACCAATCAGAATCGAGTATTCAACACAACAGTGTAATAAAGTATTTTAAAATCCAGGAAGTGTGACATCCGTATAACTGTAATGCACTGAGGTCATAATAAGGAAGTTGGTTGGAGAAACAAATATCACGACTTTGACAGTTTGTAGAAATGAAACCCACAAAGTCCTGATGGAGTAAATTCGGAGTTGAACTTGACTCTTAATAAAAAACTTGGAGATCTTTGTAGAAGTTTTCAGGGGCTTTACAGGAAGTAAATTTGAGTAAATTTTACCTCTACATGACCTTAATATCAGAGAAGTACATCTGTTTGATATTCTAATCTTTTTCTCCTAGAAATAATGCATTAAATAATAGATTTATTTTGAAAATCATAATGAAGCGAGAAATGAGAGCACAACACAACAACTATTGAAATCTAAATATGCAGAACGCCGCTCCATTTCCCATTCATGTACCAGAAATAATAACCTGTCAATTCACAAGAACACATCTCAAACATCAAACAGCGATTATCCCACACTCTCCCGACTCACTCCAACCACTGGAAAACAAGCCACCACTGTGCATTACAATGCTGTCATTCACGCAGAATAAAGCACAAATCAATGCTGCCTCTGAAAGAAAATATCAAGCATGGCTCTATAAAAGTAATTTAAAAAAACACATTTCAATTCAGCCACAAATAAGACAAACAAGTTACCATCTGAGCTTTAAGGAAACATCATGGAGAACTACACAAAAAGAGGCTTTTCTGCTGGAATTTATGTAAATGATAAACGGGGTGTTTCAGCTCAAAACAAAGGAACTCAAGGACAGGTCAAGGAGGAGAAAATTTGTTTCTAATGTCTGTAAAAAAATGTAAATAAAAAGCTATGAATGATCACACAAGGTGAGGTCTGACAAAATATAACCAGCCCCATTCATGAAGCCTTTGGTGTTCGGCATTTTGTTCATCGCCATCTTGTTTTTTTGCAACCAGAAGTGACACAAGAGGATGGAGCTAAGTACAACAGAACGCTGAGCAAGACATATTTAGGCAACCAAAATGTTACAATAACTTTAAAGGGTTAAAGTTGTAAGACAAAAATGCGGACAACACCCAGAACGGACAACGCCGTGGTAGCAACCTGTCAATCACAAGGTAGCCACGCACTAAAGCATACTCTGCTTTATGGTCTATTTGACTCTGAATGGAACCATAATTTACTAAATGAACATCATGCTGTATTGAAGAAGACTTGAAACTAGAGATTGAGACCATAAACTCATGTTTACAATGTTTACTGAGGTAATAAATCAAGTGAGAAGTAGGCTCATTTTCTCATAGACTTCTATACAATCTGACTTCTTTTTGCAACCAGAGGAGTCGCCCCCTGCTGGCTGTTAGAAAGAAAGCAAGTTTAAGGCACTTCAGCGTTGGCTTCACTTTTCAGACCCGGAGGTTACTCACTGGTTGTGACGCAAACACAAATCACAAACATTTGCTTGTGTCAGTTCCTCAAATGTTTTGTATCATTGTTGCATGAATATATTTGGGTTTTGGACTGTTGGTTGGACACAAAAAGTTATTTGAAGATGTCAAATATGCACAAATAAATCAAATAAGCACAGAAACCAATTATTGACACATTAATTGACGATGAAAATAATCTTCAGCTGTAGTCTTCGTATATTTTGGATAATTCCTCTTTATAATAGCCCATCATTTTCAGGTATAAATGTGTATAATACTGTGAGTGTGTGTTGCTGATGCCAAAGAAAAACTCGTTTGAAAAATGTAAAGTCATTGGAGAAAAAGTTTAAACACCTCTCAACCGTAATAGCACAACAATTTGCCTACGTAAAAGCAAAGACAGCACACTTCAACGAGCCACTTCAACACAACAACGTACAACACACAAATTCCCACAGTCCACTTCAGTGTGCGGCTGTACAGCGCGGCGAACAAAGCCATCATACACTTCAATACAATCCCCACACAAACACGCCAGCCTCTTATATGGTAATACAGACCAACACATAAAACTCCTCTTTAATCTAATGACTAAAGCAGAGGGCTTCACACACACTTTGGGGTGTATTTAGCACAAATAAAGATGCCTCTCACCCAGACCTGCTTTTAATTTAAAAAGAACAAAATTGTTGTATTTAGTCTTTAATGTACCTTTATTAATAGTTGGATTAAAATATTATGCGACTTAGTCGCACCATAAGACCCCACTTTCATGTTGGGATGGAAATAAAAGCAATAAATCCAATAAAATCACATTCACACTGGCGCTGCAGGTGTGTATTATATGAATAATTTAGTAACACTGAATCCTTGTGATGCGGCTGATCTCAGGATTGAGGGTATTTGTAGCATCAAATGTGATAAAACATGCCAGAAAATGCTAAAAACAATGTTAGTGACAGTTACAGTAGATGTTTACACCTCCACTGATTTAACCAAATTACAGAACATAAAAAACTAAAACCTTACTACTGATACATATCAATATCTAAGAGCCAGGTTACTCCTACAACTTTTACATATAAAATAATACTTGAATTTACCACATAATAATGACTAATGCCTTCTATCTTTTAAAATAATCCTTTGGGAATGCCAGGATAATATATATATACTGTACATGGAAATTACAATTTGATTTCCAGATTCTCTTAGATTTTGACATGTATTTTGATCTCTCTCGTCATGAACATTCAATCATTACATCTATGTAATATATAATAAGATATCAATAATCCAATTTATTGTGTTGATTGTTTGTATTCAAAGCCTGTATGCTTTATATACAGATATAGATTTTGATGTCTTTTTGAGACCGTCCATAACACAAACATTCTTGTTAGCGCTTAAAAGCCTCTCAACCGCTCCAACACAAAATACTGATGTTAGTATTCATATCAATAGTAATCATCGAGTGAAAAGCAGAAAAAGATGTAATCTTTAAAATACAATAATACATTTAGCTCCGAGCGTCACACTGATCACTGACTTTCTCACCAACAAAGATCTCCGCCTCACATACAATCACCTCGGCTCCCTCAGCGAGCGAGCTCTGCTTTCAGGTCGCCTTTTTAATTTACCAGCATTGAATAGAGGGACGTCTCTATGGATTGGAGTGTGACTGAAGTGTGTGTGCAGCTTGTTGGGGTCCGCATTCCTCCCTCTGGAGCCGACAAACATGTGTGAGGTCTGCTTTCACGTGTTCGTCTATAGAAAGCACAGAAACCACTCTGCTTTTCAAGCCCGTGGCCTTGGCTGCAGCTTTAGACACGTACAAGGTTACCAATGACTCCTATTCTTTGAAAATATCTCTCTCTAGCTTATTCTGTTCTTTGTGAAACTACAAACCCACACACATACTGTAATTAGCAAAAAAATACACACTAAAAAACGCACATTGGCCTTGCTTTTTCCCCCTCCTACACACAGTTTCTTCATTCCGTCTACCTTTCTCTCTCGTCCTCTCGCTTGGAAATATTTCAGGAATTATACAAACAAAAGAGTAAAGATAATCACAGCAATTGTTCCGTTTCCAATAGAGCCATTCGCTAAGCCCCCCCCGCCTTGGTTACTGTCAAGCTTTTGCACCCGGCATGTCAATATGGTATTTTCAACAATATCAGCGAGAGATATTCCAAAGGAAATAATAGAAGCTTTCTGAAATAATAGTTCTGAAATATCAGCGAAAAGTTAACAGAAAGGATTACAACAGCATTTGAGAGCTACATTCATAATATAATTTGTCGGCGGAGTATTGTGAATAAAGATGACATTAAATTGAGCTCACCGGTCCCAATGCAAACGTCAGACACCCCACGTCTTGACAAGTCACGTGAACGTACAAGAACAACAATGTTCTTGCACAGTAGGTTCAGTCAATATATTGTTTTATTATAAGCTAAGTAAACGTTTAGTTGTGACTCCCTATAGCTTTCATTATCTAATATAAAACTAAATTATCCCGCTTTTAGTTGCGTGAAAGTTTCACTGTGTAAAACCAGCCTAAAAGTGAACCACCGTCACCTGGCGATCAATACCAACAATAACAATGACAACTTTATTCACTGTTACAACCATTAAAAAGCAAAAGCAGCATTTGTATACATGCAGTATACCTTCAGTAGCTAGTATTATGCTAATGGTACTTAATGATGTGCTAAGGTACTCTGCTAATGTTAGCTCCACAGGTTGTTACTTTGAAAGGTCATGTTTTAGAAACGTATATCTCCTTCCAACCTCTCCGGGTAACGAGTATCACTATTACACAACGTTTAACGAGCACTAGCTCAAAATCCACAAAACCAGCCTGAAAATGAAGAACAATAGCGAGTCTATGGACCAGAGCCGCATAGTTGTCAGACCCCGGTCAGAGCTGGCCGATGCTACGCTCTGATTGGCCGGTCTGCATTCAAAGGGTCAATTATTCGTTTCACAATTGATTTTCACATACAAACAAACACACACACATTATAGGATCACACACACATAAGCAGTGGCAGCATTGTGTCTCTTATTTGTTCTCTCATGATCCCCCACTCTCTGTTTCTAACTCTATTGGTCTCCACTTCTGTCGCTTTGTCTCAAATACACACACACACACACACACACACACACACACACACACTCAATCATCTTCTATCTGCCCTATACATCTTTACACTTTCACCATGGCAACTGACAGAGTGAGACGACGACAGCGTTGGCTGTTTTCAAATGCTTATAATGGCACTGGCCTTGTCACAACAATATGGGAGAGAGAGAGAAGGAGAGAGGGAGAGAGAGAGATAGAGAGAGAGATGGAGAGAGAAAGAGAGAGAGAGAGAGAGAGAGAGAGAGAGAGAGAGAGAAGGAGGCTCCAGCCTGTAAGAACAAAGAGCTGTAAATCATACGTGTGTTCTTGTCTTTCACAGTCAGGGGTCCAGGAGCTTCTTTGAAAAGTTATGCGTCTCGAGCTGCACACACACCAGCGTGACTCACAGCTTTGTGTCTGGCTTTGGACACTTTATTGTACACAACACCATCAGCTTGACTTCTCCACCAGACCACAATCAGCAAAAGAAACATGAGTCATCTGTTCACTGAAACGACCATTCATCCTCTGTGTATCCAACTGTCCTCTCTGTGACAGAGAAAAAGATTGTGGATGTCATAAAGATGTGTTGGTGGGAAAACAGAACAACAGCAGAGAGCATTGAGTCCAATGACTGTGTGTTATGTGAAAGTGGTCGCTCACAGTGCTCCAAATTAAACGACAAAATACGCTGTTGATGCCCTCTAGAGCGACACATAGAAGCATTTTCTGGTCTGATGCCCCGAAGCAGAACGACATAATTTGTCTTCCAAAACACTCACAAACAAATGTTGAAAAATAAATCTGTTTTATGATAGGACAACTTTACAAAAGTAAGACAGAAGTTATGTCTGGTATTGCCGATGGACAATTTGGTGCTATGAGTAGCTCTCGGTCACTTTCATTTTGTCATTTAGCTCTCAGAAGGAAAAAAGGTTGGAGACCCCTGTTCTAGAGGACAGTTTTGAAATGTATAGTATTGTGCTAAACTTAGTTTAGACCAGTACTACAAATATATGTTAGTTTACTGAATAACAGGCTGGGTATTGGTGTTTAAATCTCAGATATCGAGCAGACAGTGTGGGTGGGTTTGACTGTAAAACTAACTGTGAAAATGCATGCATGAAAAAAATTGTGTTCAAATGCGTCTGACCAGGCTCCAGAGACCTACAACTTGTCTGTGTCAGCGTACACTGAGTAATCACACGAGGTAAGGAAAAACTTTCTTCAAATAGCAGATTACTAAATGTAAAAAAACTCACTGTACTGTATCCCCGACGCACCGTTCATATAGCCGCACAACAGTGCCAAATACCTGTATATTTTTAGGTTCAATATGAAACCTGATCAATAAATGACATTCCCAGGTGAGAAGCCATTTGTCACAGAGAACAACTGATTCAGCACCTCGAGGATCTGGCACCTATTGTAGGTTGGAACACAGGAAGTACAGCGTGAAACTCATAAATCTCTCCCTGTTTCTCCCAGAGGGTCCCAGCTTAATATACTGCAGCTGCACACCGCACCCCAAAAACAACAACCTATACGCTTTCCTAAACAAAAATATCTATTTGGCATTTGTTGTTTTCAATCACTACTTTAATGTCTCGAAGAAAAAACAGGAAGCGTTGATAAATGGCTCATTACTACAGTGAGAGTGAGAGTTCCTGTTCTCAAACCATGAACATATGTTTTCTACATGTGATCGAGTTGTTGTTTTTAAACAGCTCAGGGAGCTCAAGCAGACATAAATCAACATGGCTGTAATTTATCAGATTTAAATTACATTTTTCAGCGCAGTGAATTAGCCCGTAGCAACTGGCAGCAACTGTCACATGAATACACACATATGCAGACTTACATACTGTATACGTACCCAGAAACACACTCAGAGGGCAGATGTTTCTGTGCTTTGTCATGCAGGACCTTGTCTCGCACTTGTCTCTTGAATTTCACTAATCAGAGGCACTTAAAAAGCAGTTGCCTGAGAGACTCGTTGGGCTCGTTTCAGCACCAGGGCAAAAAACACACACACACACACATGAAAGGGAATTATTCAGAGAGCACCTCTCTCTCCTTTATTTCTCTGCTTATTAAACTTTGATTTGATTTGTCTCGAAGCGGCATTCATTGTTTAACAGTCTCCATTTTTAATGCTCATTGTGCTGATGAAAGATAATGATAATGAGAGAGAGAGTTGAGTTTACAGTAAATAAGTGCACGCACATGAAGTTTGTGCATATGCTTTGTGTGTGTGAGTGTAGCCTCTCTCTCTGCGTGTGTGTGTGCTCCATGCTCATAAGTCAAGGTGTTAGCTTTAGCTCGCGGGCTGTGCAGGATGCTACAGGGATAGCAGCGCCTCTCTACTTCCTCCGCCATGCTGCCAGGCCTGAGGCTCTCTAACTTTAACAAACTCCATCCTCCACGAAACACACTCACTCTCAGTCGTTCTTCCTTCACTCCCTCCGCCTCCGCTTTAATCTCATGCTCTCATTTCCAAACTTTTCTTTCTTGTAAAACTTTCCTTGGAGTTCTCTTCCATCACCCGGAGGTAGACTCTGAGGTTAGCAGCAGGACACGTTTAGTTTGGTTGTTTGGTCACAGCGGTGTGACAGAGTCAACTTTAGTGCTGAGGTCGTCTAACCTTACATATGCATATTGCATATGCATTGGCTTGCGGCTCCACCTTACTAAGCATAAACGCTTTGACCTGTGGTGATTTCAGAGGCCTGAAATAAGGTCTGTGGTTAACACAAGCTTCAGAGATTTTAACTTTTTGTTCTACGATATAAAAAGTCAGTAAATATCCCACATGTGAATTGTGAAGCTTTTATATGTCTTATAAAAGACGGCTGCTAACAAGTGGCTAAATGAGACTACTAAACGTCATCACGCCGACTCGTCCTCCTCCTTCACAGCCTCGTTGTGTGTACTCATGCTCATGCAACCGTGGTGTAGTTCGTTTATAGCCTAACGTTAGCTTTTTACGTCTGGTGATTGCATTCACACTTTAAAAATCATAAAAGTGGTGTTCATTTGATCGGAATAAAACGTTTAAGTATAAATGTTTGTTTGTCACAAAGCTTATTTTCTGCAATAATCCAAAACCCAATGGAAAAATCCGACTGACTTTTTGTCGAGGGAACCAGGGCGATGCTAACTTCCCGGTTGGTCTACAAAAATACGTCATCCCTGCACAGCTCTATGTGGCTGGCCAATCATAGCCTACACTTAAACTCTATCAAGTAAACTCTTCAAGTGAAATTCAGTGACGCAAGACACAAGCCACATGCCTCAATCAAATCATGAGTCAACTTGGCCCAACGAATTTACCAAGAAAAATAAAGCTGAAAACACGCTGCCGCCACAGCGCAGCGGCGCGTCATATGACACACGTCAAGTACCTCCCCAAGCACCAATAGGAAGCGTTGCGCTGCAGCGCTGTGATATTACTACTTTTACTAAAGCAAAAGCTCTGAGTAACGTTAGGCTACTACTTCCACCTCTGCATTAGCTTTAAATCATGTGTGGACACCCACTACTTCAACATGATTTCTCACCTGAAGAGCCAATCTCCAGAGTTATGGCTCACCAGGCAATATCTTTTTTGCCATTGTAGGTCATATAGCTCGGGATATTTCTCAACAACTAGGCTCCCCTCATCGATTCATCGACACACATGAGAGACAGCAACAGGAAGAGGTGAGTGAGGAGATCGGAGGTCGACGTTTGGTGGCGGTGTGTTTTGGCCTTAACCTTTTGTCCCAATTCTCTTCTTGAACCCCTCCTCCTATATCGCTTTTACAAATTGTTTTCTGCTATTTGTAAGACTTGTGGAGCTAAGTAGGTCATGAATACTGGGCTTCCACAGGAACGCTCAGCCAAATATGGGAACATTTTACCATGTCTTGCCATTATAACAGCAGATGCAGCATTGGAACATCATCAAAACATTTTGCATCAAATGACCGGCTAACTGTAGATTACTGTGAATTTAATGAGGGGGAAACGTTTAGAGTTTAATTAAGGAAGTAGTTCTACAACCAGTCCAGATGGTAACAAGAAATCTAAGGATGTATCTAAGAAAAGATGCAAGGAGAGATGCAGAGAAGGAAGATGATGGGCGCTCAATATATAGTGACAAAATAGTATGGAAAAAGTGGTCTGGCTACTTTCTCTCTCCTGGTTTAGTCTTTCATGTGGTTCTTTTTCTCTTAATTTGCTATTCAATCACTTGTCTCGTCTCTATTTTAATCATGAATATAAATAAGCTCCTTTAATCATCTCTGCTTGGTTGGTTTAGTCTGTTTAATCAATACCCGTAGAAGTGAACTGCAGCTGTTGCATCAGCAGCTGCTAATAAAGCTTCAAATAAATATCAAATATCGCTCCTCATCCTCTCCTTCACTTTCACACTTCCTCCTCTGTCGCGAGTGCGTCTGTCATGTTGGTTTACTCTCAGTCAGTTCTATGATTTGTATTTGTCTCTGTGTGTATTAATGCCGGCTGTGTGTGGATCTATTCCCAAACGTGTCATCAGTGTTTTTAGGCTGTTTGATTTGACTTTCTCGTGCCCTCTTTCTTCTCATTTTTCCTCTTGCCTCAAAACTTTTGGTGTTTGTTTTACACTATTTCTGTCACGCGCCTTTCTCCTCATTAATTATTAACATGTTCAGTCTCTCTGTTCCTCTTCTGCCTCTTTTTGCATCTTTTCATAATTCTTTCTCCTCTCTTTCTCTCACCAGTTTTCTCTATAGAGTAAATGTTTTTACTTCTTAACTCCTCTCCTTCTCTTTTAATCAGGTTTTTCTCCTCCACATTAATTCTGCCTCATTAAATTCACCTGACTAAGGAGATTTTGGAAGTTAGCCTGCAGTCAGTCTCTTTCTCTCGGTCTCAGGTGGATGAGAACTCATTATGCGTTACCAAATATCTGTTTAACCCAGTTAGAGCATTGGCACACACCTACGCAGATATGGCTGCATTATAATTATTCCCTTTTTTTCTGTCTCTCTAAGTCAGCTGGCTTCTTTCACCTTCTCCTCTCTCACATCTTTTACTCTCACATCCAGAATATTAGGACCATTTCCCTGGCACAGAGGTTAACACGCATTCATGCATGACTGAAGTGGAAAATCGTTCTTGGCAGTGTCACTTAGACAGTTTATTTAATGTACTCATTGGCAAAGTCAAAATACGATGAGATGAAAGAGATTAGCAGACATGCCAGTTCCTTAAACTGTCTTTAACTTGATAAGCCTTTTATGTTGTCAATTAATCCCCTATTTTTATATGAATCAATTAATTGTTTAGTAAAAATAGTGAAACATGCTGATCATACCATAATCTTCAAATTGTTACCATAAAAAAATATTATAAATTTAAAATGTATGATAAAATAAAATAGAGAAAAGCAGCAAATCCTTTAAAAACACATTATTATTACAACACAGGCTCATTCATGCATTCTGGCGATGCACAGTAGTTGGGCGATTCTGATCGGAGGTCATGGTAAAGCTGTCCGACATCCTCAACCTCAGCATCACCCTCTCCCCTTCCATCTGTCTGTTAGGCCATCTCTCTTCTACATATTCCCGACTACATATTTAAAAATTCATTTCAGCTCAGTGTGAGAGTCATTACTGCGTTTTGCTGTCATTTATACTGTCGAGCTAGTTTCTCTCCTCTCTGTGATTCACCAAGAGCGGAGTTGTGCGCGCACACACAGATGGCATTCAAACACTCGGCGGTCCGCTAATTTGTTGTTCTCGCTACCAATATTAGATTCTCTGTTTCAACAATGTTCATAAATTCAACTGTGGTGCTCTGTCTATTCTGTAATTTAAACCAAGTAAGAATAGAAGAGCCATGAGTAAGGGAAAGACCGCTAGCCGCTAGGCTAATTTATGCAGTGTAAAATGCCGTAGGCTGAAGGTAATAGTGGAGACTATTGACCCAAAGCAGTCAACCCAGGGGAAACGCTGGAAAGACAGAATGAAATGATCAATCAACCATTGGCTCAATCTGTTAACGGACAACTCAAACCTAGAAAAGCTCACAGCCACCCTAAAGGACAATCTGATCCCGACACATAACACCTGGTCTCCTTTCCTGCAGTTTATCCACAGCTGCCTCCTCTCTACACCGCCTCACTCACTCAAATCCTCCCAACCCCAATCTGACAACCCATAGTGACAAAATACCTCACAGTATGCTTGCTCAACACTGCATGACAGGAACCCACTTTTTGTTTCTTTTGTATGTCTCAATATCTTCTTGTCTGTGTTGTTGTTTTGTGAATACTTTTGTCTTGTAAATACTTCTGTTATCCACCAGTCTTAAGTCTTAATAATAAAAACAACAACACAGACTCATACAGTCAATCACACAGCTACAACACCATTACCCGAAGAGTACCATTTCACTAATGGTGCAGATAGACGAGAACTGACACGGCTAAATTTACTCTTGCACAATTTCTCTCACTGCTGCTAAGCAGCATCGCTCCTTCTCTGCTGCTTGTATTATTACGCCGTGCAGTTACATAAATGAAAATTTAACAATCAATGTTTTCCTGAGCAAGAAGTCAATCGCTCAAACTGTCTGAACACTGGAGAGCCTCATAATATCGCATGTAAATTCATGGCTGGGAGCGAATATGTCGTGCCCCAGTCCTCAAGGACAGCATCTTCGACCTTGTCTACCACACACACCAGCATCGTCTCTCTGTTCACTCACCAGGTTCGCAGACGCAGGTGTGCCGCTCCCATTGGTCGGAACAGCGGCTATGGGCGGAGCAAGGAGACGAGACGCAGGGGTTGCCAACGTTACAGCCGGTCTCTACTTTGACAGCTCTCGACGGGCGTGGCAGGGGAGGGGCGTCAGGACGTACACCCAACCGAACGCCCTGCAGAAAGAGAGAGAGAGGTTTATGTTAGAGGTAAACTCGTGGTTGTACGACTCCGCCAACCAGTTAAGTTGCAGTTTACATCCATGTCAATCCAAAATGTCATCACTTCATTATTTTATCCTGTTAGACATCTATGTGAAACTGTTATAATAAGCATATGAATTCTTGATATCGCTTTCAAGAGAATGGGACGGACGCAGTGACCTTTGACAACCTAAATCTAATCCGTTCGTCCTTGAGTCAAAGTGCATATGAGAGAAGTTTGTCTTCAGGGCTTTCTGCCAGAATGGGTTTATTTTAATATAATGTATAATTTAATTTATAACTCAAACCATGATCTTTACCTCAACCTAACAAAGTAGGTTTGATGCCTAAACCTCAGGAGATTTCTGGCAACCCTGAAAGCAAACTTCTCCGATGTGCAGTCAAAGTGGACGTTTGTGCCAAATTTGAAGAAATTCGCTCAAGGCGTTCCTGAGACATCGCATTCACAAGTAAGGGACGTACGGACGGACGGATGACTGGTCGGACAACCCCAAAATATATTGAAAAAAAGAAGTTGGCAGCTTCATTCATTTATTGAAATCATTCTATCCCAAACTCGTTTTTTAGCCCATTTCCATCTCTTATGTGCTAAATATTTCCAGCTTCCTTCATCCATCAATAAACATGATAAATTCCATTCCTCCATCCTCACCTGTATGCATCCTTTTATTCCGTTTTGGACTTCTCCAGAGCCCAGCACTCCTCCCACATGCAGATGTTTCACCTTCAAACCATGAATCTCATTTCCCACTATCACTGTTCCCTAATGGGGAGAGAAAGAGGGGGGGACAGGAAGGGCAAAGATTATTATTATTAATAGCTGTATGCAAACTCAACACCTGAACAAAGATACACAAGGAGCACATTTGAATACCATTATCTGACAACGCAGAAGAACTCTGTAATTTATTTTATATGAATATTTTAAGGTAGTCAATATAAGGGATGAATAAATGATTCACGGAGAGGGAAAGAGATTGTCAACCACAAAGGTTTGTGTAAAAATATACAATGAGAAATTCATATTGTATTAGTTTACAGCGTGAAAAGTATATACAGTAAGCTAGAAAGAAGATACAAATGTTTTTCAGAAAACATTTTTTTTCTGATCACCAATTGGAAGTCATGTTTTTCTATATTTTCATTTACCACAATATCACTGAGCAGCCAGGTTTCAGTCGATGGGAGGATGAGGGGCACCGCAGAGTGAATGATTGACTTTATTAAATAAAAGAAAACAATAACATGCAGTCATTGTGGAGAAGGTCAATACTCAACACTGACCGTGTGTGAGGCAATGTTGACAGGCAACAACCACGAAAAAATAATCAATGAGCCCCATTTATCACCGTTTCAGCAGCAGTGGAAGAAGCTAAAATGGAGGGTGAGATCTGGCTGATAACAGCTGCACACATGCCAAAAATGTTCAAAGGCAATTACTGTTTAATTGGCAGCAATAATGTTTAATAATTTCCTATTTTAAAATGTTTTCTGCACCATTTACTCTAAGTGTTACTAGATGCACTTTGAAGAATAAATAGCCTGGTGAACCACAATAAAAAGATGAAAAGCCATAATTTGCTGGCAGATAATTTAAGAATTAAATCAGCATGAAAACAAAACATGTCGTTTTGCCGAAACAAAGCCAAAGATGACAATAATACAGAGTGTGTTTTCTCTTCTGTGTGCATGTTACTGTCACGTGTGTACATACCTCATATAAACACATGTGCGCACACTTCAAACAGACATCATGTGGTACAATTTGAAATATTAATCCACTACAGATTAGGGAAACTAGGATTACCAGCCCATTTTTTAGAGAGACTGAGGCCATCCAGGGTTACAAAATGTCTGTGTGTTGTGAACATATTTGTGTGTGTTTCTTTGAAACGAAAAGGAAAAAAAAGGTTATGGGATAATACCATCCAGGACTGTAAAATGGAAAAGGTGGACCGGGGTGACGCAGCAGAGCAGACAGCTAGAAGCTAGCGACCTGGTACGACATCCACTTGTCACTGAAAGCGGCCACGCCCTTAATTATGCTGAACTTTAAGCCTTAATATAATTTCTGTAAACATGTTTAATTCTGCTATAAAGTCGGCATTTTGACATTTTAACGTTTTTGAAGCAAGCTTCAAGTGGCCTTTCGAAGAACTGTAGTTTTTGGCGTGATAATGTGATAATGTCAGTGGTTTCCAGTGGAAATGTTCTTGTTTCAAGATTTTTTAGTGAAGCAATCTGCCTTATTCCTGTTTCAAACTAGTTTATGGAACATTTTTGAAACCATGCTGAGGAATTATTTCATGCCATGTGCAGAATCTTTCCTGCTTTGACACTAATCTGACTGAAAGCAAGATTATATGTAAATGATTTGCTAATATACTCATATCTGTTGCAGCGATCTCCTGCACCGTACTGGCTCATAGCAGGAAGTGAGGAAGAAGTCTGCGTATATGGAGATATTTCAGATTAGAGGATATTAAAAAAAGGATTTCTTGCCTTCATTCATATTAAATGCTTTACAATTCCAATTAGAGTTTTCTACTTAATATACGGAAAAAATGTTGTCCATCGGAGGATCTGCAAATTACAAACAGCAAACTTAAATCAAAGAATTAGAGCTGGAAAAAATGCCTATTTCCAATTGAAGTCAATTAAGGTTGTGAATCTGTTATGGAAGAAAAAAAGGACACCAGAAAATTAATTGTTAAGGGAAATTAAGTCTGTTTGATTTAGTGAAGAAAATATGATGAAAACCTTGTTATTCATTTAAATCTGTGACCGCAGGGCAAATCAGACTTCTAATAACTGCATTTATAGTATTTTAAGACTCGCTGCCCTAAAAACTTCCATCCTAAAAACCTTCCCTTCAAGGGTTGTATCACATTATTACCTGATAGAGTCCGAAGTCGAGGCGTAGTGTGGCGACGTAGCGTGTCTCACGCCCGCTGCGGACGTCTCGCAGCTCCAGTTGGAGGTCGTGCCACTGGCCGTCGGCCACCAGGACCTGATCCAACCGCAAACGCACCGGTCTGGTTGAACCCCGGGTCACCGAGAACACCAGCTGACCATTTATCACCTGAAAGGGGTCGAGGAACACGAGCACACAAACACCAGAAAATAAAAGAGAAAAAGAGAGTGTGAGGGAACTAACTGAAAACAGTAAAAGAATAAAATAACCTGCTTGGTAGGTAAGAGGAGACTGAGAGGTGACTGTGTGTGTGTGTTTGTGTGTGTGGGAGTGTGAAATCTTGGCTGCACTCCTGCCAAGATGCTGCTAATTCAATCCTGTCTTTTGATGTAGAAATGTGGGAAATGTAAATGCAAACTGTACATCATGTCAAGGATAACACCAGACATTTCAACATCTTTTGTTTTGTATAGAAGAGGATAATGTGTAGTATTAAAACACTGAATAGAACCACAATAACCATGAGACATACAGTAAGTATAATTCCTATAATCAACATGACCGCCGCTAACACGTTTAGCAGCCCACGCTGTGTTTTACATCCTGTGCCGCCTAATGAGATTTGGCTTAAAATGTGCAGCATTGATTTAAATCACAATATCAAATTGTTTATGGTTCACAATTGGAAGAGGATGCTGCCATTTATGTTTTAGCATAAATGCAGCTAAGCCTTTAGGAGCTTCTGGCATTGGTAAAAGGAAAAAAACTCTGTTATGTTAAGCACAGCCTCTTCAGCAGAGCCAAAAAGAAAAACTACCAGCCAGAGAGGGAGAGAGGCACTGTGGCAACAATCTCTAGGAATAAACAGGTTTATTGGAAATGTGGTCTCATTTTAAGAAACTCCATTGAGCCTGGTGTGACTTGAAAGTTTACAACTATGTCAGCCATGGTCTCATTTATTAATATGAAACCATCACAGTTCATTTTTCAGTGATACATTAATGTACAAGTATGTTCTAGTAGTGTATGCGCACCTGGAACAGCAGGCTGGTGTACTGGCCAGCCTGAGCCTGCAGCAGTGTCCCCTCTCGCGCTCTGGTCCTGAACACCAGGCCGAGGTACCAGGGCGTGGAGATGGTCACGTCGTTCTTCAGGTCCCACCAGAGGGCGCTGTTACCCAGGAAGCGATAGGGGTGTGGCATCACTGAGGTGGAGGGTGAGAGAAAGCTGGTCAATAAAAAGTACTGCAATGTCCAGAACAGCCACAAGATGTAATTTGAAAAAAGAATTTGACCAAGCAAAAATAATTAGGGATGTGCTAATCTCTATAAACAGATTCCACATTCATATCCATATCAAAAAAACAAACCAAAGCCGATGCGAGTCGAAGCGAGAAAGCAGAAAACGGCGTAGGGTCCGCGGAGATACGACCTGCACCCTCACATTTTAAATCCAAAGTATGTAACACGAGTAAAGTACAGAAAAGCAGAGCTAGACATCACGGCAAAAGCTGCATGCAAACTCTGCCATGGAAAGTAAACGTCTTCGCATTGCGGTAACGTGCGGTCAAGTCAGCTGTCACTCACATCTCCATGGTCAAATCAGTCGACGCTACAACTGTAGAGCACCCATATACTGACATTTATGTTAAATGCATTCAAATGGCCCCGATGGAGCTGACCATGGACGTACAAAGAGAACGGAGCTGACTGGAGAGCTAGAGAAGGACTTGGCGAAATTAGCGGAAGTATACATGTGTGACTACATCCGGTTTTCAAAATAAGGTGTTAACAAAGGGAACTGTATATACCAAGTACATATATGGAAATAAGATTGATTGGATTATATTCACCAACAGTATAAAACATTACACGTTCCTTATAAATTAAAAAGAAAATACCACTAATTTGTGAGGGAAATGTTTCTATTATTTGATTTTTGGGTTACTGGAAAAAAATTAATAAATAATGCCTAATAATGACTGATATATTTGACTTCAGGACATCTCTGACTACATACAGACACAAACTCAAGAATTTTTACTGTATCAATTTAGAGAAATGTGAGATTCAGTGCATGATTCAACTTTTCCCCATAGTCTAATGTAAAAGAAGTTAACAAAAATCGCAATAAATCGTAATCTTGAATCGCAATATTTGTAAAATCGTAATACAGTATCGTGATAATATCGAATCAGAAGGTAAGTGTATCATCCCAGCCCTAATGCTAAGTGTAGTGACTATTCATGAATCATGATACCACAGTCTCAGTGTGATGCATTGCAGTTTCCAGTAAATAGAATTAAAGTGAATCATCTATTTCACCTCGTTCGTTCAGTCAATACTTTCAGAGGTCGACACCCAACCATCCATCCATCCATCCATCCATCCATGAACATGCATTTCACTTACACACTCACTTTACTCATATAGTCTAAAAGCCTACAGCTGTGATAGCTCAGCACAAAATGAGGAATTAATCCTGGTCCAGAGGGAAAACATGCTGAAGTGCAGACTGAGGCATTAACCTGAATGAATGAATGAAGTAGCACTTCTGAGTCTAAACTACTGAAGTATGAAAATGTGAAGCAGCCCAATAAAACAGGTTACATTTCTGTAATTCAGCCAAAGTTTAAATAACAAAGAACTATAAAAGTTATAGATAACTTCAGTAAATGACTCACTAATTAAAGTGGCATTATTAGTATAATTACTGCTGACAAATAAAGGCCACAGAATGTCAGACAGAAACTGCCAATTATCTCTTGCTTGTTATTAGTAATTAAACCAAAGCGGCACAATAAATGTGGCATTGTTGAAGGTTGTCATTGGTTGAAAATGCAACATGCAGGATGAAAATAAACTCATAAAGCCTCTCACCGTGGCTGCAGTCCTTCCCTCCGTACCCGAGGGGACAGTCGCAGGAGAAAGTCTCCCAGCTCACCCTGCAGGTTCCTCCGTTCTGACAGGGGTTGGACTTACAGAAGGAAAGCTTGGCGCTGCAGCCTAGAAGAAGCAACAGAGACATTACATCACCGATCAAGTCCCCAAAAATGTATCACCATGATGTGTGTCTCAGCAAATGCATAAAACGAAATGTGATGCCGTGGTTAGCTGATAAATCATGATGTTAATGCCGCTCTATAAAACGATTTTCAGTTACTAATGTGCATACTTAGAGGGTAATCTTTGCACTCTGTACTACAGTAGGATCTCAAGATTCAAATGGCCTTTACAATAGAATCCAACTTTGGTTTGAATTTTTAAATTGTACTTGAAATATCACATCAAATCAAGTTCATGAGTGCATAACAATGAACAAAAATGGGATATTGAACCTTATTTTTAAAACTTCTCATTAATATTTTCTGTTAATCTCACAATAAATCAACAGAAATACACTATTGTGTTAACTACTAGCCTGAGGAGATGCTTCACTTAACTTCTTATCATACTATATCTAGTATTGGGGCACATGAGGGACTACTGTTTCTGCAATTTACTCCATTATATTTTAGGAAAAAACAGTAGTCCCATGTGCCCAAATACTAGATAGAGTATGGTAAGAAAATGGCGTTATCTCAGTAAACTATACCAAGTATTGATATCTATGAAATCATGAATATCAAAGATAAAAATATTTCATATGGAAAACATTTACACAATGTTAGCGTTTTTTCCTTTCTTTTTTTGTTTTTCAAAAATCCTGTCTTTGACTATTGATAAATAACTATTGATAATTTTAGATGTGATCTAAAAATGTCAAAGTTGTACTGTTAGATACTTGCCTAAAATTACCCAATCATGAACAAATAAAATCTTTGGGCACAATTGGGTTAATTACAGTGATTTGTTTCAGTTTATTTTAATAAACAACTAAAAACGAGGGCCAAATTGGCATTTGTGGACATCGTAAATGTGTCATTGCTCAGGGGTTTTGTTTAGGGGTGTATGTTTAGCAGTGCTGACCGGGGAGCGTTCCATTGTTGGCGATAAACCCAGCCAAGTCCAGCGGCTTGTTGTCAATGTGCAGCTCCTTCATACAGCCGATAAACTCCCTGGTGCCAAACGGGAAGTTGTCCGGTACGTTGGGAACTCCGCCCAGAAACAATGGCCCAGTCAGGTCCAGAGACCTGAGAGAGAGGAAGGGATAAAGAGGAAGAGGAGTGAATACGGTGGAGAGGAAACGAAGGAAGGAATGGAGGATTATCCCCCAAGGATTGGGGGAAGGATGAAAGGAGGGAGGGTAAGAAAGGGAAAAACATGAAAAGAGGGTATGAGAGAGGCAAAGGGATTAAACAAACCCAGAGATTAAATGCGTCATCAGAGGTAAATGTCAAAAGAAAAAAAACGAGAATTCAGAGAATAACAGTTAAAGAGAAATGAAATGACAGTGATGATGTTGAGGGTAATAGTAGAAACAGCAGGGGACGAGAGAAATTGAAAAGATAAGAAAGAAAAGGAGAGGCATTGAACAAACAGGAGATTAAATATGAGACACGACAAATATCAGGAGAGACGAGGTAAAGGTGGATGACAAGGTAGACGGAGAGAGGAGACATGAGGTAGAAAGGATGTAGATGTTAGGGGACGTCAACAACAAGTAGCAAAGCAGCAGGCATAAAAAAGGAGACGAAAAACAGTGGAGACAGCCGGGGAGGCAGATGAACAAAAAAGAGATTAAGTCTGAGTTACAGCAAATATCAAGAGAGAACAAGCGTAGAGGCGGATGACAGATGGAAGACGGGTGGAGGGAAAGAAACGGGGGAAATGTGAGGAGGACGATGTAGCGGACAACAGCTATGGGACTGCATGAGCGAAAAGAAAAAACAAACAAGAGAAACAGTTGTGTTGTCATTTTGAGAGCATTATCTTTTATTTCCTCAAACGTGAGGTTTTTCTTTTAAGCTCGCTTTGGCGACACACGTCAAGTGCCGAGCCAATAAACGCCAGTGGAATGCGAATCGAAAGGAACCCAGAGAGACAAAAGGCGCCGCACAAACAAGAGATTAAGTGCGATTTTACAGCAAATATCAACAGAGAGTGTCATTAGATGTGGAGACAGAGAGAGAGAGGAGGGCGAGCTGTTAATGGAGAAATGGAGAAGGAACAGAGGAAGAGTGCTGAAGGCCTTCCTCTTTGATCTGTCTTCTCTTCTCTCAGCCTCACTTAGCGCTGACAGCACACAGCCAACGTGATTACAGCTTACAGAGGCAAGGCCAGACATCAACACTATGACAGGGTGCTTTTTGAGTGCATGTGTGAATATGTGTGTGTGTGTTATGCACTTGTTGGCGACGTACATGTAGACATTTAGTTTGTTAGACACACACCACAAGTCGACTACAAAACTCTGACAAGGTCAAACAGAGCAGATACTTAAAAGCAACGTAGTGGATTTAAAACTGTCAATTTGAATGTTCATGAGAGAACGAGTGGGAGAGAGACGAGCAGAGAGCGATGACAATGAATGAACATTAACATCAGGCAGAATGAGCCGACGAGTAACAAGAGATACAGACAGACATGAAGGGGCATGAATAAGTCAGACAGTCGTGCCTCGTTAAAGCCTCAGGTCCCCAAAGGTCACCTCATCACCCCGATCTGACTAAAAACCAAAATCCTTTCCAACAGCAACAGTCTCACTCAAAGTTTCAGCTTTAACAGATTAGACTGCTTAAATCTGCATTAAATGGCATGTTACACCTACTTTTCATTTTAAAGCTGTGATCAGCTTACAGGCCTGTTTAAACCATGCTGAAATTGTGATATTCTTAAATTTGATCACATCATTCTCTCTGTTCCATGATAACATGCATTTATTATATGCGTCAGGGTGCCGCATTGCCCTGTTGGGGTTTATTTCACAACAATGACAATGCTAGCTGTACATTATCCTGCTTATTACACGGCTACTTACTTAAGAAATCAATAATTTGACACAAAAATGGTCTGGCAGAGTCAGACATTAGAACTACGTAAGAAATAACAGACCGTAGAACGCAGTGATTGACCAATCAGAATCGAGCTTTCAACACAGCCATGTAATAACACACAATAACATGAAACTGCCATTATACATGTTATCTTGGGGACCTGGGGCTAGAAACAAATCAAAATGGCAAAAAGAGCTAATCGTGAGATCAACATGACGAGGCATCAACTAATCATGTTGTGGGGAACGGGTTGAGTTGCGCCAAAGTACGCACAGACCAGACCCACTCATTCCGTTCTTACCTTTCACAATAAAAGCCCTAGACATATAATATTCGCAGGTGAGTATTTTGCATTTTCGTGTTGTTTATCCGTCACGCCCCTGGTGTGTAAAGGGCTTTAGTCATGTGTTTTATCCTACAAAGCTGTGTGCACATCCTCAATTGTTTGTAAATGGATACAACAATTAGTTCCAAAGTTGCATAGTGATTGGCTGACAGGCATACTCATCAAAGCCAATATTTCTTACTTAGTATAATAATGCTACCACTAATCACTCAACATTATTTACCTGTTAATACCTGTAATCTAACAACCTTTATACCAACAGCTGCCAGCTGGCCGGTGTGCTGCTACACACAAAGACCACCTTTATTGGTTTTAGTGAAAACGGCCTTTGAATTTCTGTTAAGCCTGTTAAAGTCGGTTTTGCCAAGAAGCTGGCACATCCTGTGCAAACACCACCCACAGCTCAGGGTCAGTGGCTATTCACAGTCTTTCAGTTCCTGCGCTGGAGGTAAAAGAGATCTCTGGAAGAATTTAGCTGAATACATTTGTTCACTGAGCTTTTCTGAGTCATTGTTATTTCATAAATGTCCGACATGAGACTAAAATTAATTCTATGATGAATTCAACATGGTGTGATTGCAATGACACACAAGATTGTGTTATACTACATTTGTGCAAGTGCATATGTATTACAGCAACACTGCCTTTGGTGTTATCTTCTGATTCCACCTTTACCTTTTTAAAAAGTGCACCATATTTTTCTCGCAAGCCAATCAGAGCAGACTGGGCTTTTTTCAGGAGGGGATCGTAAAGAGGCGGGCGCTAAAACGGAGTGTTTCAGACAGAGGGTGGATACAGGTATATTCAGACAGACAGTATCAGAAAAATAATGTGGTTTTTGAACATTGAAGCATGTAAATATGTTTTAGTAGAAAATCAAAATACAAGTATGAACCTGAAAATGAGCATAATATGTCCCCTTTAAAGAAACCAAAGGTATAAATACAGGAACAAAAGATAGTAGAGGTGAAAAAAAGATAAACTCACTTCTTGCTGCTGGTCTGTTTGCCCTGCGCAGCGCAGCTGTAATTTCCGAGCTGTGTACCGAAACGAAGCGACAACGCCGTATCACAGTCGTCAACGCTCACCACAGCAATCTTCTCATCTGACGGACCCTGGGCCTCGCCGCTCATACTGCGCTTGGGCTGAACACACACACACACACAAGGTTGACAACAGAGTCCCAAAGAACAAAAACAAGACACACCATCACACCGGGCAACATGCAAGAACAATAGCATTTACTAAAGAGTTTATATCACTGCAGTCGAACACTACAAAACAACAGCCTATATTCAGTATCCACACTCTACTGTACATCATGTTAGGAGGAAAAGGGGAAAACTTGAGTTAGTAGGACGAGAAACAACAGACACTGAATATGGGTGGGAAAATAATGGATTAAAAGTAGATAGACAACACATTCACTCTTCACTTACTGTCTGCTGGTGAAAGACAGAAGGAGAACAGAAAGAAAGAAAGAGAAAGAAGGAAGTGTACAGTATGTGCACCCTGACACACACTCATACTCACATAGCGTGTAGCCGGCTGAGGAAAATGAAAGAACATGAAGAAAATTAAAGGAGATGTGCGGCGAATATGCATGAATGAAATGGTGACAAGTAAACGCCCACATACATAACGGTATGCACACACAAACACTCCATCTCAGTTTTTAAAGTGCTGCGTAGGCATGAAGGCTGAGAAACTATTCTGCCGACGCATCAGAAGAGCAGCACAAATAATCACCTAAAAACTTCAAAGGATAACTG
Organism: Sebastes fasciatus; assembly: GCF_043250625.1. Lineage (NCBI taxonomy): Eukaryota > Metazoa > Chordata > Actinopteri > Perciformes > Sebastidae > Sebastes > Sebastes fasciatus. The sequence goes on along the minus strand of NC_133802.1, from coordinate 26,999,655 downwards.
ACATCAGAAATGGAAAATGGAAAGATCAAAAACCTAAATGGTCTATGACACACAAAGAAACCGAGATGTAAACGCACCTTGTTGTAGTAGTGGATGTGAACGGTATGCCAGTTGCCATCGCTCACCCCGCCAGGCAGGAAGGGACTCACCTGAGTGGACGATTCGCCTGCAGGCAGATGGATGACGTGTGTCAAAACATAAGCAGGTAATATTAATAATTTACAGGCACATCTCTATCTTATATCTTTATTTCCAGCTTTACCAAACATATATGTGTGTATATACAATATGTGCAAATAACTGCAGCTTCTTAGCTTATCATGTTTGTGCGCTTTTGACTGACAGCATTCACTCCCTGAGGCTAAGTCTCAATAGATAAATAGACTTTTTATAAATAGAAAAGAAAAGAAAAGAAAACTCCTGCCAAAGCGGGATCGTTGTCACATGCTATGTTGAGTGCTCTGCATGTGACGGCTCTGTTTTTGAGGTCTGGGAGTTCAGGTGTAGGGAGGGTAATGATTTTAGAGGCACTACATCTGATACTGTTAATTTGTTGGTGATGGACAGCATGGTGAAGATGCAGGAAGAATAGAATAGCTAATAGCTAAAGCTGAGTTTCTCCACAAAGAATCACAGAAAAGCACCACTTTAAATCTTGTGTTTATCAGAGATGTGCTCATACTAAGTTTCTTAGAAATAAGTCATTAAGCATGAAAAAAGCATTAAAAAAAACTACTAACTGACTAAAGAAATCTTCATCTATTCACTGATCATCCCCTGAAAATTTGGAGCCACATCATTCTTTCACCGTGGGAATGTATGGTCCTTATAAACAGAGAAATACTAGAGCACAGAAGCACAATCACACATGAAGACATATCGTACCTGTCGAGTATTTGAGCACCACTTGTCCTTCTTGAATCTCCAAGGCGATGAAGTCGTGTTTCTCATTGAAACGTCCATTATAGAAGAGAAGACCGCTGCTCTCCAGGGTGGCAAAACTAGAAAATGCACACACACAGAAACCCACGTCTATAATAAGTTTATTGATGAATATAGTGTATGCAATATGAGTATTATTATATTTCTACAGTACAATACAGTCTTAACTCTGGCTTGGTTAATGCAACATTTGACCCATACAATATCTAATTTCACATTACAAAACAAAATCGACTCCTTCAAGCCTCCTCATACGCTTAGTATGGAAGAACAAGAGGTATTCAAACTGTACCACATTTTTAAACCACATTGCTGCAGGCTTCTACTCACTCCACTAGTCTATTTTCCATAGCAAGGCAAAGGGGACGTGCCGAAGCCAAGGCTGCCATGTTAACACACGCTGATCAAAAGAACTCTTAGTTTTTTTTGATACTACAGCACAGATGACAAATCTTACCTCCTGGCAACAAGATGCAGAAAGATTCCCACTGCAAAAAATGTCCACTCTCATCGTAAAATGTTTTGAAAATAAATGTCTTACTTGCTGGTTTATTAACTGGTGGCTCAAACTCAAGTCCTTGAAGAAGAATATTCCGGCTTAGTCTTACTTTATATCTGCATTTTACATGCTTGGCTTAAACATCCACCAGAGATCAATGTGACTGTATCAATAGATGCATTACTGCAATACAGCAGTGTTAGGAAATGTACTGTGGAGGAGAGCATGTCATCACCATTTCCATTATGACAATTTTATACATCTGTTATCTGAGAATGCTGCCATTGTCTAAAATAAACCCAGGGTTATTCAATAGCAGGCATGTGTCTTGTTTCCATGGCTCTGCTGTAGTTCCAACAGCGCTGTAGCATCCTATTGTACTATGCAGATATAATTTCTTCAAGCTACCAAAAATAGTCAAAATATAGTGTAACCTGAGCTTTGCCAGAGTAAACGGAGGCTGTGAGTGGATTCAGTGAAGTGAAGATGCAGAGAGGATGAAAACAAATACTGTGTATTTACTATAAGATGACTGTTTCTCTTCAAAGCAATAAACCTCATAAAATGTCAAATGTTAACTTCCCCCATGCTTTTGGCTCAGCAGCTACTGACAACTTCTAACATAGCTTCAGCACCTTTGTGCACCAATTCTCCCCGACATGATTTGCATACATCACAATTTTGCAGTATAGGGACATATCTATACTTTCACAGCCTAAACAGAGCCACATAATACGTACTTTCTGAAGCAGAGTTACAACTACAGAAAAACGTCTGAAGCAGCTTTTGGATGAAAGATGAGAAAGTACGATTTTTTGCAGTGGAGAAATGAAATGCTGTGGGAGAAAGTGAGTGACATGAATAATGATTGAGTCCTGTTTGGCCCTGATGTGATAATCAGGCCAACGAGTGTAGCTGGCAGCAAACAGGAGGCTAAATAAAACACTGATGTCAGGGGAAGGAGCCTGACAGTCAGCGTGTCTACTGTAGAGCCGGACACTAGTGAATCAGTCCCCATCAGATAACTTTAAAGTAACTTTACACGGCAACAATAGGAATAAGATCAAGGGCTTCACTGTCTTAAAAGGCAAAATCTATTAATGTGGTGCCATAGAGCACCACAGAAAGGCACTGAATCTGTAGTTGATCCTGCAGACTGAAGTTGAAGCTCCCAGATGTGAATGTGTTCGACTGAATGAGGAGCAGGGCAGTGCTGAAAAAGACCATAGAGTACCCGTTCAACAACAGCCCTTCCTTTCTCAAGAGCACCTTGATTGTAGTTGTTGAAAGGAAAGGACTTTACTCACTTCAACTGTTGGGAATTTTAACTAAACTGCCCCCATTGCTGCCAACACTTGTCTATATGGGAGTCTTCCAGGGGAGAAGTTCTACCACATAACCTCTTAGGAGACTTTCACAAGCCAACATTTGGTCTATTTTAATCACACTCTGGTGCGGTTCGTTTGGGCGGTTGTGAACGCAGTAATCATAGCCCCAGGTCCCCAATCATACGCAGACCAAAAACAAAACGGAAATGGTCCAAGATCACCTCTCGCTAGCGGTCAAACTTTCAAAGTGGTTGCACTTTGAAAGGTCAGCGGCAACCAAGGTCAAAGTTTAAATAATTTGAACTTTGAGCGCAGCACTCGTTGGCGATTTGAGCGGTGTGCCACGCCAAGAGTCGTGCTTCCACCTAGTCGGGCGGCACCTATCTCTCTATAGGAAAACAATGGCACAGCCAGCGCAGAGCGATTTTACCTCTGATCATGTGTAGACGGCTTTAATGCGCTTTCACAAACCAACATTTAGTCCATTTTAATCAAACTCTGGTGCGGTTCGTTTGGGCAGTTGTGAATGCAGTAATCGTACTCTGGTGCGGACCAAAACCACTTGCAAGACGTCCTATCGGACTGTTTTCAAGCAAATCAAAACGCACGCTGCCTGTGCGGCCATTTGTTGAGATGGACACAGGTTAACATGAGTGAAAGAGGACTGACCTGGACTTCTGCAGAAGTCCGATGTTTGCTTGACAAAAACTTCGACAGCAACATATAAGTATAAGAATGTGATTCCCTGCATAGAAGTAGGAGCTCTCGAGACAAAAAAAGATAAATTTGCTCCTCCGTACACATCCCTCAGGAAATCATTTTTTAAATTTGGTCTGCTTTAATTTGTGCACTGTGAAACCGAAACAGACTAAATAGAAAACAAACCAAAAGTATTAATTTCACTCTGATTCGGACTGGCCAAACGGACTACGGCTTGAGAAAGCGCTAATGCTCATAAAGTAACATCACACTTCACTCCTTGACTTACCATCACTGCCCAACTGGTGGTCACAGATCAATGGAACAAATCACATGTAGTGTCTTTATACACTGCACTTTATGCAAATAACCTCATTTGGCAAGAATACCACAACCACAATGTCTCATAGCAACCACTCCATGGTGGCCACATCAGCCTAGCAACGACCCCATGGGCAACATCACCTTAGCAACTATCATTAGACGATATCACCCGTGGCAACAATCTCATAACCCCCCCCTGACTGCGCTTAAGGACCACTCAGATCTCCCATAGATGACCACTCGTATGTCAAGAGGCGATGGAGCAGCAGGGAAACGGTGGTGGTACGGGCGAGCAAGACAAAGACAAAGGACTTCAAGTAAGAGACGATCCCTGACTTCTGCTCGAGCATATTGTTACATCTACAATCAAACAGAACAGGCTTTGAGGCTGCTGCTAGTTAGTGAACCAATCAAAGTTTAAAAGCATGCAAATCTGATCTAACTCACGTGTCTCTAGGTCAGCACATGATTTTAAACTCATAACTTCAGTTCAAATGTTCTGAGAAGCTTAAAAGCCCTGGCAAAAGGTCGGAGAACAAGCCCGCCTTTTAACAGGAAAAGCTGCAGCCTATTTTCAGTCTAAATTATTAACTGTGAGATTACTTTTCTGTAAGTTCTGACCCCGTTCACAGAGAGAGCATAGGGTCACCAGAAATGCAGCATTTGCCTTCGGAGCCTTTGCTGAAACAGTAAAGACTGAGAGAGGAGCATACAGGAGCGATAAGATGTAAGATAAGAAGAGGGAGTGGGAAGTAAAGGAGATGATACTGAAACCAGTAAATTGATGGATGAAAGAGGAGAGAGAGAGAGGAGAAACCGCACTGGAGAGGAAAGTGGAGGCAGCAGAGAGGGAAACCATGAATAATAGGATCGATCTCGGAGATGAAATGAAATAGATTAAAGCAAACAGGAGAGAGACTCCGTAAGAGGAAGAGAACTGAGAATCAAAGAGGAGTGGTTATGGATCTCTGTCTGAGTGCAACTGGATGACGAGAGATGGAAGCTGAAGGAAAGTAGGAAAGTAGGAAAATAGCAAATTTAGAGAGCAAAGACAGGAAGAAAAGATAAAACTTTTTTACTCACGTTAAAGAGAGGGACAGGTGAAATCTCTGTCTGAGGCCCCGGAACATGGCGAAGGACTTTGGTGGGAAGGACCGGGCCGTGACGGTGCAGTATGGACGCTCATAGCCTCCTGCAGGACACTCACAGCGGAAACCACCACCTGAAAGCTCCCGACACGTCCCTCCATTACGACACAAGCCTGGGACGCACCTGCCCTGCCGCCTGTCAAACTCACACTGGTCACCTGGGGAGTTAAAGATGAGAAGAATTCATTATTTCAACCTCTGTTGAACCTCAGTGGGAATTGCAACAACACTGTCACAAAAAAGTCACTGGAAAGTCAAAAATCTCAGTGGGAGATCAACAAAGAGGCAGATTTTTCCATCAGTATCTGGACAGTTTTTGCCATTTTTGGTGCTTGTTCCACTGAGACTTCAGGCAATTCATTTTAATAACCTCTGACCTCAACTGCACTCATTGGCAAGTCCATCACAACAAACACATGCTGTGCAAACGAGCATTTTTCAAATCCACAGAGCTTCACTTTAAATTCCAGTCGAGATCCCGAGGCGTACGTGATGAATTTGAATTATTGTTGAGCTAAAATGTTGTCCTGATTTTAATATTTCTTTCATTAGGCTTAAAGCATAACATACTTTAGGTTAAATTAGAAGAAGCAGATACTGAAAAAGTGTTTTTCTTCCCTGACGCAACTTATTTGAGCAATGCTTTCTGAGTGTTAAAATTCTCTTCTTAAGAAGGTATTAAATTCCTCCCATCTCTTGCATTGCCAACTCAGAAAATATGGCTACAGCCAAACTAAAAGATTTAACATGCACCTCTAGTATCAATCTAAATGTAAAAACCTAGTTTGACTCACCTAACAATAATCTCTCCATCATAGCTGAGGTGAATGTTATAGATGATATTAATAAAGGTTCTGACTAAAGGCCGTTACACACCGGTGATGTTTTTTTCATTATATTTTTCGCACTGTTGTTTTAGTCATGAGTACTTTCACACAGAACGAGAATATTACACGACGAAAAGAGGTTGCTGTTCTGACCTTTTGCATGGCGAATAAAGGCTCCAAGCATTGTGAGGAACTGGTTGAGTGACGCTTATATTAATGAAACAGCACCACGGAGACTCCGTAGTCCGAACCAAGACGGCAAACTTTATTACTCCTTTCCACCTTGACAAAGGCAGCGCAGACCAGATCCACTCTTTCCGTTCTTACCTTTCACAATAAAAGCCTTAGACGTACAATATTCGCAGGCGAGTATTTCGAATTTTCGTGTCATTCATTCTTCACATCCCGCTGTGTAAAGGCCTTCAGGCTGATAACTGCTGGGCTAGCTTAAGTAAAGTTAGCTTGAAAATTATTGAGTTACCTTGTTAACTGCTGAATTAGTATGATAATTGAGTTAAACCCTGAAAAACCATAAAAGAAAGACCCTGAAGTAAAAGAAGCTGCTCCTTTTTCTTCCACCAAAGAGCATTGCAAAAATATGCAATGCATACATAACTACACACAAACAGCAGAGAAGATGACCATGTCTTTTCAGTTATGTTGAAATGGAAGTTATACATTCAGTAATGCAATCAGCTATTCGGCAGACCTGAGGGCCTTCTGTAGGTTTTGAAGAAGGACACTTAACATGAGGGTCTTGAAATTGCCCCAATCTATAAAGCTGTGGGTTCTTTTTCCATGTCAACAGCTCAACAGAGTGCTGCCGGTGTTCTTTGAGGCAGTGAACTGCCTTCACCAGACGCTTTAGATGTAAATTAGTACTTGATTAAACGGCGGAAGCAGCAGGGTGCTGATTCCTGAGGAGCTGGAGTAAGAACAACTGTTACAGAGGACTAACCTTTACAACCCCTCGAATGAACACGGAATATCAACTACAACGAAATTAGAAGTTGAAATAAAATAGTCAGTGTGTAGTATTTGGAAGTGTATGTATGCAGGAGAAAAGGGGGGAAAAGTATTTTTCTGCCGATCCTGTTGCTTTAGTGTGTGGAAAGCAAAAAAAAACAAACAACACAAACAAATCTGCAGACGAGAATAAACACAGATTTGGCTGCCAGTCAAACAAGCGGCTGTCTGAAGTGTCTCGAGAGGCAGAAACACCCACACAACTCACACAAATACATAAATACACACCTATACACACAATCACCCACATAAAAAAGGTATGTAGGAGTAGACGTTCACTCGTTCTTTTTGGTTTTCACCTCTCCTTGAGCATATTTGGACACACACATCATCTGACATTTAGCAGTTGCACACAAAACCACCCACTCCCAGTGCCCTCCATATAAACAGAGCAGACAGGGTTTGAAACTAGCCTCAAGACAGACGGCTCCTTAAGGACCCACTTTAGAACCTGCTGACACACACACACACACACACACACACACACACACACACACACACACACACACACACACACACACACACACACACACACACACACACACTCATGGTAAAATAACAAATAAACAAACCAAAATGCATACACATTAATAATAGATGCAATACAGATTTTTTCCTTTCTCAAACAAAGGCAAACACACATGCAGTCTCTCTCTCGTATTTCCCTTCTTTCTGTCTCTCTCTTTCTCTCTCTCTTTCACACACACAAATGCACACACACACACACACACACACACACACACACACACACACAGATCATTGCCCCTGCCCGCGAGGCTGTCGGGTTTTATCATGTAGCTGTCTCTGTTGGCACTTTGTTTGTGCTGCTTTTAGATGCCAAAGTACCCACTGGCTGGTTCCTCTCTCACACACACACACACACACACACACACACACACACACACACACACACACAGACACACAGATGACGTACAGTACTGCTGTTGTAAGTCAATAGAAGCCTTCGCCTTTCCTCATGATCGTTTGGACACAAATATCCTCTGACACACACAAGACATTGGACACATACACAGTCAAAACACAGCCACACACACACACACACACACACACCTGAGGGCTAGTAATGGCCACACACACAAATGCACAAGTCATACACACACAGACACACTGAGGGAGAAGCTCACACTCTGATACTGACTATCTGTGACACATACAACACAAACTGAACCCCCCGCGGTATGATGCGTTGAGTGGTGAAACATTTAAAGCTGGTACAAGAATCAAAGGTATAAACGGCTTGAATTAGCGTCCGTCTGTCCTCCTCCATGTCAGGGATACAAACTGACAAACCCGGAAGTGCTCAGCTTTGAAGATAGCGAGCAAAGGAAGCTTTTCTTTTACTCATGATTCTGCACTCACAAGTGTGTCTTTAAAATCCAAAAAACAAAACTTATTCCTTGTGTTCTTGTACTATGCTCTTTTACTACACATTGGGGATGCAGCCATGCACTGAGAATAAAAGGGAAATTATTTACTAATTCTCTCATTTTTATTATTCTTAATAGTCTCTTTTTTCACATTTATTTTAGCTTTTTGTTGTCTATTTTCCCTTGTTTTAATGTGTTGCTTTTTCTTTTGTAAAGCACTTTGAGCTTTGAAAAGTGCTCTTTAAAGGTCCAGTGTGTAGGCTCTGGCAGTATCTAGCGATGAGGTGAGGAGATTGCAACCAACTGAAGCTCTACCGTGTGACAAGCGTGTCGGAGAGCTACGGTGCGCGAATGCGAATGGCCTTCTTTAGAGCCAGTTGGAGCAGAGCCAGTGCTTAGAGAGGGTGTGTATGTGGGAAGTGAGTAGTGAAGCAAGAGAGAGAGAGGAAGTGGTGGTGACAGGAGGAAGTAACGTTATCGACTGCGGCAAAGGCAGGAAAAGTTAACAGAGTTTGGTTTGTCAGTTCTGGGCTACTGTAGAGGCATGGTGGTACAACATGGCGAACTCCATGGAGAGGACCGGCTCCCTATATAGACATAAACGGCTCATTCTAAGGTAACAAAACACAGGTGATAATACAGTAAAGAAAACATAGTTATTAATATTATATTCCATTACTGCCAATAGATCCCCCTAATTGTTACACACTGGTCCTTTAAATAAAGTTTATTATTATTCTTATAGTGAAGAGAGAAAACAGACAGAAGGTATTTCTGTCTGCTACGTTTGTCTTTAAATTAAAACCTTTAATTGTGCGTTTGCATCTACACTTTTCTGCGCTGTATGGTTAGTCTCTGCCTCCGAATGGTAGATGAAGGAGACGCTGTCATTTCCTGTAATTCATCACGTGGGCTACAAAAGCCGCAGCATTGGCTGGCTTACTGCCCCCTCGGAGACGCTGCCACAGAGCGTGTCATGCGTCATAACATAGACCTAACTAATCGATGACCAAATTCATCGCCAACTATTTTCCTAATTGATTTAAATTGATTCGTTGTTGCAGTCCTACCCTGCACACTCTAAATCTTTACTGGCTGATTGCTTAGTGCTTTCATTTGATGTGCTTTCATCAATATCATTGTCATACTCCCATAATAAACTTTACATCCCTCCTTTCCTTTAACTGATCAATTCAAGAACTCCTCCATCGATCTCCCTATCTCTATACAGTAATCTACTCTCCAAAATGTAATTTCTCCATCTATTACTCGCTTCATAACAGTTTATTCTTTCCTTCCATCCTCCTCTTCATCACTCCATTTCGCCATGCTACTCTCCTCATGCCACCGGGCAGCAGATATCTGCCAGTTATTGGCTGACAAACAGACTCTCACACACCACTAAATCACCCTGAGGACACACACACACACACACACACACACACACACACACACACACACACACACACACAGTGAGACACCCGGTCACACACCCAGCTCAGCTAACAATAGCCCAAGGACGTTGATATGATCACATCTGTCTGTCCTTGTTTAGCTTTCTCTCCTCTAACATTAAACATATACCTCTATGTAAGTGCACACAACAGGGAACCAATTAAACAGGGAAACACACACAACACACACACACACACACACACACACACACTCTAACACAGCACAATTTCACTGCTTTGGTCTGTTGCGCTTATTCATCCGTTCAGATCCTCTCATTAATATTAAAATAAATAAGTAGACATTAATACTCATGAATAATGCGTCTGGTGAGATTTAAACACACACACGTGTTCATTATGCACACCCTGGTTGACTAACTGGCAACGAGGGAAGACAGACAGAAAAACAAAAAACACACACCTAAGTGCGCACATACAGTATCAAAAACAAAAAACTACACACACACACACTAATTAAAAGAAGTAAAGCAGAGCAGACTGATCTCAGACGTGATCTCAGACGTGATCTCAGACGTGATCTCAGACGTGATCTCAGACTGACTCAACGATAGTCTTTCGAGTCTTTTGCCCAGACGGTGTGAAGGCGTCCACTTCACCGAGGCACTTACGCTGATCAGCAGTGATAGGAAACACACACACATACTAACAGAGAGTCGCTTTTAGTGTGTACTTCCTCATTCTGCTCAGCGTTCAGACTCGCACGGGACACAAAGGTCAAGTGATTACTAAACAAACGGTGCAAGAGAGCACTTTAAAATTCCTCGAACATACACACACAAGCACTTTATGAACACACACAGATGGTTTCTAATGAACTTACCAGAATGCACACACCCAGACGCTCAAGACACCGCTTAATGCATCAACACAGTCAAACAAAGAAGCACACACACCCACACACTTAGAACTGTACTGCACTTGAGCACAATTTGGAGGTACTTATCGTTTAGTCTACAAAATGTCAGAAAACAGTAAGAACATTGTTTGTTTTATCCGACCAACAGTCCATTCAATTTACAGTGATAAAAACAGTAGAGCTGTAAACCCTCACATTTGAGAGACTGGAACAAGTGAACATAGACTGTATGTTTGTTTGATAAATAACATAAATGAATAACTGAAGAGCAAAATTGTTGATTAGATTTCTTATCAACCGACTAATTGGTTAATTTCTTCAGCCCTGAAAGTAGAAAACATAAGGAACCCATCGGTACCAACCATGTCATACTAGCTTGTCGTGAAGGAAGCTAAATAATGCTCCAAACTTACACTAAAATTTGGCGAGGAAAAACTGGCATAGCCATATTCAAAGGGGTCCCTTGACCTCTGACCTCAAGATATGTGAATGTAAATGGGTTCTATGGGTACCCACGAGTCTCCCCTTTACAGACATGCCCACTTTATGATAATCACATGCAGTTTGGGGCAAGTCATAGTCAAGTCAGCACACTGACACACTGACAGCTGTTGTTGCCTGTTGAGCTTGAGTTTGCCATGTTATGATTTGAGCATATTTGTATGCTAAATACAGTACCTGTGAGGGTTTTTGGACAATATCTGTAATTGTTTTGTGTTGTTAATTGATTTACAACAATAAATATATACATACATTTGCATAAAGCAAGCATATTTGCCCACTCCCATGTTGATAGCAGTATTAAATACTTGACTAATCTCCCTTTAAGGAACATATTGAACATGTGATTAATTTGCGGTTAATCGTGATTGAATAATGTAATCGATTGACAGCCCTAAATCCAAAATACTCAACAGGCAACCCACCCAACAAAGACTTCTGACAACTTCTGACTCTTTCTGCTATTTCCGTTCACCCTCTTCATTTTTCCTCCCTCCATCTTTCTCCTCTAGCTCCTTGTTCCTTCCTTCCTTTTCTATCTTCCCTCACCACCTCACATCTCTATATATAAAACGCTCCACGCATTGCTGTTCCTTCCTCTCTTCCTCTCTTTCCATATCTTGCCATTTCATTTTTCTTCTCTTCCTCTCTTCCCCCTCTCTACGCCTTAATGCATTCACACCACCCCTTCATTCACGCGGATGTTTTATTCATCAAAGCCAGTATTCTTCCAACCACCCCCCCGGCATCTTAGTTCGCTCCGCCCAACCACCCACCCCATCACCCCCCTCCTCCTCCTCCAACACATGGTACATCCCTAGAGGCCAATTCACTCCCAGTTGCTTCCCTCTTCTCCTTCCTCTCTGGGTCTCGCTCCCGTTTTCTGGTGCTATTTTTTCCTTTCACACCCCCACAAGGAAAAGCACCTTCAAGGGCTGTACTGATTTTGAGTTAGATGTATTTGAGTCTGGCGTAGATTACAGCTTTAAATGGTTCTGAATAGCACTAAAGACTGTGAAATCATTTGGGGATGAGGCAGTAGATGCATTACTATTTGTTAGCCTTTTACTTATTAACTTTTATTTGAACTTCTTATACTTCCTCCCTCACTGTCTATCTCCTCTCTTCTTCCTTCAGGCCTCTCTGCTTTATTTTTCTGTATTATTTGCTTGTCCATACTTTTCTTCTTTTCTCCCATTACTTCCTTTTTATATTACTCCACTTATTATATTGTTTTCTCTTTCTCTAGCTCTCTCTAACATATTCTAGTGACTTCCCTTCCTCTTCCCTAACCTCTCTCTGCTAAGTTTCCTTTCTATATACCCGTTTCATTTTCGCTGTATTTCCATTCCATACAAGTCTCTATCTGCCTTTTTTCAATCTCCTGCCTCTTTTCCATTCTGCTCTCTCCTTCCCATTTCTAGATGTGCTTTCCCCCTATTTACACTTTCATCTGCCGTGACTTCGCTCACAATCCTTTTAAATCCTCTTTTTCAAAAGATCAGATCCTGGACATTGATAAGAATGCATCTCCTGCATTTATTTTCGATTCTCTTTACCTCTCTCTATTCTGTCTGCAGCCTTTTCTTTTTAATTACTTTGCTACTCATCTTGCACGCCTTCACTCATATTTTTTATTCTTCCTTTTCTACAACAAGGTTTGAACTTTTTTCTCTCTTTTCTTTCCAAACTTGGGAGTTTCTAATTTGCCCTCTTCAATGTTTATCTTAAACAGATTCATGATTCCACTAACAATAAGGCTCAATCTCAAAAACACATCTCTGATATTGTGCACATTCAAAGTATATGTAACTCTTGGAAGACCGTGTGTAAATGCAGTATCCACTGTGACCAAAATACCACAAGTACACGGTGATTACAGGCACATCATTCACTTTTAATTCTTCACATGACATGCATATCTCCCACAAACACCCCAGAGGGGCCTGAGGTACAATTTCTCCTTCGCCCCCCCTTCCCTTTCCCTCCCCTCATGCTCTGCAACTTATCTCCCAAAAACTAATTTAGTCTCCTCTCTCCTTCCGCTCACACCGTTTAATGCATTTATCCCACTCAACTCAGCAAATCATGTCCCCTGCAGAGCATTTTTTCATATAAATTGCACATTTCCAAATCATGTCTATTATGTATTTAGATGTCTCTATTTCCTCCTCCTACACAATCTGTGCTCGTTCCAAACCTTAAAACCAAGCGGTCTCATTGCTCTGGCTGTTTGCACCACTTACTGTTTTTTTCTTTCTCCACAAAGTCATTTATTCTCCCTGCGTGCCCTGCATGCTTGCTCTTTCTCACACACAGCCAACCCTTCACTATTTTTTAATTTCCCCAAAGTAATTTAGTCTACCTCTCTTTTACTTACACACACAAAGATGCATGCACACACACACACACACACACACACACCTCATTTTCTGTTACCCTTTCCTCAACTAATTTGGTCTCATTCTTGCACACACAATTAATGACCTCTAAAATTGATGTCACTGAGACTTCTGAACCCGTTCTATAACGTTATCTCCCTCCCACCTTCACTCTCCCCCAACCAGCCTGGTTTTATTTACCCACAAAACTCATCTCTCTCATCCTCTCCAGGTTTCCTCAAACTCAAATGTTTTTTTGCCTAACTTCATCTCCTGCATGACATATCTTCATATAACATACCATGTTATTTTTTTTACTTTGAAAAGTGATATTTATTCCACATTTTATGGCAAAAACTTTTAAGGCAGAGCAGCAGCAAAGTGCGGCCTGTCAGCCCGTTCTCATTCGCAGGGCGTCAAATACTTTGTCATGGCTGTCAGCGTATGATGCCGATGCACACAGGGCACCCTTTAAATGGTAAATGGATTTGTATTTATATAGCCCTTTTCTACTCTTCCGACCACTCAAAGCGCTTTACACTACATGTCAGCATTCACCCATTCATACACATTCATACACTGATGGCAGAGGCTGCCATGCAAGGTGCCAACTTTGCACATCTAATCAAAATACTCATTCACACACCGATGGCTATGCCTTCGGAAGCAATTTGGGGTTAAGTGTCTTGCTCAAGGACACATCGACATGTGACCGGGGATCGAACCACCGACCTTCCGATTGGTGGACAACCTACTCTAACCTCTGAGCCACAGCCGCCCCCACCTTTGGCGCCGGTATGAGATGCACCGGGCTTTCCATGACCTACAACGTAAACCCATCCACGGCAACAGTAAATGCTCAGAGAAAGTGCTGTTGTGATGTAGTTTAAACGGACGGGAGGGGCTTTCATCCAGTAGACGGATGTTCATGTCCTGTGCGTTATGTTTCGCTTTCACGTTACAATCAGCTGTTCGTTCGTGTCCCGTGTTCACAACGTTCAGTTTCATTTTCACTTTACAAACGCAGTAGTTTTAAGCTCGACCATATTGTTTTATTGTCTTAACCTAAAGTGACGCCAAGGGGCGTGACAAAGCGCCCGTATGTGACGAGTTGGGATAAGAACGTGTTGGGCCTGAGGCGAGCTGCCAATGGCTATGGAAAGCTGCGGCGGCCGCTAGTTTAACTTTTGGCAGCAAATTGCGGCCAGAGAATACCCGCAGCAAATCAGTAAACAGATCCTGTGACTCCAGTGACACGTTGACCTATGTTACAAAGAATTTCTTCCAATCTGAAGCACATGAACATGCACAGAAGAATACAATTATTGCAGCACTTGGCCGCTGCCTGGTGTGTTTTCAGTGTTAGGACCACACTCATTTATTTTTCCTCAAGTACTGTCGCTGTCTTATCAGCCAAGGAGCTTGTCTCGACATTCGTCCTCTCTGAATTTCTCAACCCTCACACTGAGTCTTATCACTCCAAAACTAATTGAGTTTTTATTAGACTTTCTTTCTTTTTTTCTCTGCAAATGTTCTAACTTTAAATTACTCCTTTCTCCACACAGAATAGTGTTATTTGAACATTGTTATAGTCGTATTATTTGCTGCTGTGTTGTGATTATTTTCTACAATAACTGGCTGTTTAACGTGTATATAATACATGCTATCAATGAAAGGCTGATTAATTAATTCCTCCATTTAGTCTTTAATTATTAAATGACTTGTGTTTAACTTTTTATAGTGAAGAGTTTTGGTTAATTGCATTTGTCAAAAAAAAAAAATTAATTGTAGATATGTGGTGAAAGTCCTTTTGCTTCAGTCTATTAGTCCAACAGTGAATATTAAGCTTCAAAACATCAATTTTCTTGGCTTCACGTGGGAGTTGTAAGTACGTAATTAGCTCAGATTAACTTAATAATTAGCTCTGATTTCATGGCTCAGTTCTGCCATTGGGCATATGTTTAGTAAGCTGAGGATTGTTTCTGCTTTATCACAGACTGCCGAGGTGTGCACCACTGGGACAATAATCAACTATTTTGCAGACTGTGCGGTCAGATTTCAGTTGTTTTGTTTTTTAAAAAAAATTTAATTTGGCATTTTTTGTTCACTCAAAACTCCTTTGTGGGCGCCAAACTCCCTCCGATCCAGTCGGTTCTTTATTCATGTCCCCTCTATACTCTCCAACTTATCTTGCCAAACATAATTTAGTCTCCTCTTCCTCTGTATTCAACACCTACCTCACTCTTTCATCCCGTCCCCCTAACTAATTCACTTCTCACTTCATTCTCTCCGTCTCCCCGTTTCTTCATTCTCTGTCTTTCTTTAACCAAACCAATTTTTTTTTCTCACAGCCTCGACTTCAATCTCACCTCAACCCACTAAATTTCTGCCCTCTCTAACTTTAAAACAGTCCACACCTTCTTCAAAAGGCTAAAACTCACTTAAGCATTATTCCTCAAAAACCTCATATAGTCTCACCTACCTCAAAGTAATTAGCTCTCTGTGTGTGATCTGTTTCCCTCCCTATCTGCTGGATTAGATTTCTCAGTGTAACATGCATATCTGCTTTATCACATCCAAAACTAATCTCACCTCTGCCTACCGCATTTATTCTCCGTCTCTCTCTCTCTTGCTTCACACAACCAAGCCATTTGATTTCTACCCGTGTCCTCTCTCCTCGCCGCTCCCCATTTTATCTTCTCACAAACTAATTTAGTCTGCATCCATGCTTCTCTCTGTCTCCGTCTCCCATCTCCTGTCTCTCTGAGGCGTATCCCGCCTATTATATCTTACTATAATCTGCATAATGTGCATCTCTCTTTATCACTTCTGAGTCTATGTTCTTTCGGTTTGTGAAAACGATCAGATATCCTCTCTTTCTGTCTCCTGTTATCTCCGTCTTTAAGGTTCACTGTCCACTGGGAACTTCTTTTTCTGTTTCTTGTTTTCAGGGTTAATGACTGTTGCACATTCTTGTCAGCGCTGCAAGCTCTGCATGTTTCTGAGAGTAGTGAGCGCTTGAGGTTAGAAATATTTAAATTCTTATGAATAATAGAGTGCAGATTGCACAGAGCGTCAGCTGAGTTTAACATTGTAGCTGCGGGAGGTGGGACTACAACTTCCCTCCTACATTTGATTAACTCTTAAGTGAGGCACCCTGGAAATAGAGAGCAGAAAGTAATTATTCCATACTTAATAAATTATATATTTTTTTTCCTTTTCCTTGTCGTAAAACTATACTTGATTCATAGACTTTCAACTTTCAAGTCTAAAAGGTATAATCTGAGCCAAACAAACAAGTCCATCACTAACAACAACAGCAGCCTCGACCAGCCTTTGCACTACATTTTACTTTGTGTGGCATGGGGTTGGATTTCACAGGAAATGCATTGATTGTCTTGACAGTCATTCAATTGGCCGGGGGTTGAAAACAGCATATCTGGTTTCTGGTTGAAATAGAACAGCAGCTGTCTTGCCCTTTCTAAATGAATTATACTTAAGGAGGCAGATCTCTGGTCATGATGAATAAGCAAAAGTTCAAATGTGCAAACCTATGACATGAGTGACAAAGAAGTCACAACATATTCTATTCGACAAGAAGCAACAGGGTTTATGGAGGATATGTTCAGAATTTTGAGAAGCAGCAGCAACACCAACAATATACTGGCATAAGATAGAGATTACTATTCAAAGATGGGCTTATTTGTTTGCAGAATTAAAGGGATAGTTTGGGTATTTTGAAGTGGGGTTGTATGAGGTACTTATCCATAGTTGGTGTATTACCGACAGTAGATGACGGTCGGCACGCCCCCAGTTTGGAGAGCAAGAGAGGAGTTACCGCGCCAGAGCAAAGTCATGTGCTGCTGTGGACCGGGCTGAAAGCAAAATGTATTTTAGCCACCTAAAAGAAACGCTCACCTAAAATAATTCAATATCAATATCAATTTCACTGCTTTACCTTGACATCAAACAGCCCTTTCCAACTGGGAACTGAAGCCGTATCAATCTGTGCTCTCGCCAAAGCCACCAGACTCTACTGAAAAAACTGTAATTTTACCTCACAGAACACGGGGGTTGCTGGTAAAATTATAGTGTTTTTCAACGGAGTCTGGTTACATTGGTAAGAGCATAGAAAACGGCTTCAGTTCCCCGTCGGAAACATAACTGTATAGCTGTCTGACGGCAAGGTAAACCGGTTAAAGTATTCTGAATATAGCGTACACTTAAACTGATATTAATTTTTTTAGGTGAACATTTCTTTTACGTTTTTATATTATATAATATAAGATTATTTGGATTTGTTACTTACTTTTCTGTTTTGGCTAATTAGTTTGCTACATATGAAAATTAAATGAGCTGCAGGAACACGAGCAGACAACTTACAGAACTTGGAACTATCTGTAGCTGTATTAATGTTTCTAACAGCGGACATTTTAACATGTCAAAGTAGGAAAAGCACAGGTGTAAATACTAAATATAACGATGCCTGAATTATAATCAGCTGCATTAGTTTCAGGGTTTTAGTATAAAAGACACTTAAATAGAACAGAGCCATCGTTAATGTTATTTGTAACACCTGTGCTTTTCCTGCTATTACAAGTGAAAATGTCTTCGGTGAGAAAGGCTTGTGAGCAGATCAAAAGCAGCACTAGTCAATCCGTCTCAAAGTCAAGGATTCACTGAATTGAATTAAGTGATTTGAGGACTTTAGAAGTCCAGTAACACATCAGTAAACTAAAAAGCTTTTCACACCTGAATTAAGCAACATTTGAACTTTAACCCTGGATTGTAACACAACAGGGTTAACATCACAGTTTCATTTAAACCTTGGGCTAACGCTGGGTATTCAGTACTCAGCTGAACGGTACATGAACCCTTCAGTGTTTCACACTATTCTTCGCAGTGCATCTCCGGGGTTGGCACCATAAAGGTGGTGTTAACCTTTCTTCACAGCAAGGTTTAATTTCTCATAAGTACAAAGTGGTTGTAACCCTCGTTCAACGTGTCAAACCTTTTTAGAAAAGGGTTAGCCTGAGGTTACGTGTATTGTGAAATCTTTGTGTGTCTTTGCCTTTGTCTGGTGGAAGAAGTGAAGAGGCTGAAGTCTTCACCTGCTGCTGTTGTGTGAGTAAGATTACTTAGATCTAGGGGGGCAGAGGGCCCCATATCAGGGCCCCAAAGCTCTGGAACGACCTGCCCCGGAGAAATAAGGGGCCTTTCACATGCCGCGTCTAAAACACATGGGAAACGCCAGCCATGCCGCTTTCATCCTTTTATCCAAGGCGCTTGGGAGGTTGCGCTCCTGTCGCACCTGCTGTTAATAAGCAACCAAAACCTGCCAGCCGCGATGATGAAGATGAAGTTGCAGTAATTTAGCAGTAAAAGCCTCACTGACTAAACTAAACAAAGAAAAAACAAAGATAAATTAATTCAACAGTAACTTTACTGCTCGATTTCAGTGTGTCAAGTTGGCTGACCTTTCAACTGGATGTTGTGATGTCATAAGACAGAAAGGATGAAGCAAGTAAAATAGTCCGTGTTACAGATCATAAAGCTCTGGGTAGCCCTGCACTAAAATGATTAACCTCCATATATTTACCGTAGACTGATATTTACGGGAAGAAAGAAAAGAGATCTGCCGGCTATGATTGGTTGTTCCTCGTCACACGACATGCAGTGCACGCTGCAGCTTCCAAAAGTTGAACTATTTATAATAGGCGCCTGGGTACGCTTGCGTGCCATGACAGCATGGCTCCCACGTTTGAGTGCCATGTGTCTACATTGAAAACAATGGATTTGAGTGTGCACAAAACGCAGCATGTGAACGGTCCCTAAGGCTGGTTGAGTCAGCATCATCTTCCTACCTCTTTCTCAGCACTTATCCTGATTTGAATAAACGTTTTACACATATTTTCTCTTTATTTCTTTTTTAGTTTTACTTGATTTTATTTCTAGGCTGGTCCAGTAATTGTATTACAGTTTTCTATTTTATTCTCTTGTTTTGTTGAGGCACTTCCTTTATGAAAAAAATCCCACCAGCTAACCAACAAATATTGATTTGAGCCAACAGGGCGTAACTTCACTCTCAGTCAGAGGATGCACTTCTCATTCACTTTTTATGATTCATGGTGATGAAACTATTTTACATAAACATTTATAGCCCAAAGGCAAATCACTGACAGAGGTCTATTGAAAGCTACTGTTCTGGCATCAGAAATATTTCCCACTAGTGGAAAAAAGAAAGTTTCCAGTCCTGGTCAAAACCTCGGCTTAGCTCCTGCCTGAGAGAGAAATCCATAGAGTTTCAGGGAAAAGCAATTCAAAGCCACAAAGAGCGTCTGAGAGGATGGATGAAGGCAGGTTGGATGGAAAAATGAAAAAAAGGAATGAGGTAGAGAGCAAACTTGGTTGGGAAATGTCTGGAGATTTCTGTGTGTTGCAGAATCAATTCGTCGCTGTTTATTTGTCCTCCTCCTCCTCCTCCTCCTCTTCCTCCCACTAGCCCTGGGCGTTGACAAGACACCGCAACACCCGACGCCTACACAGGAAACGCACAACACCGACTACCCACAACCCATCTGATTTCCCTCGCTCTATCCCTCAACTCTCATCCTCCATCCCTCTCTCTCTCTCGTTGCTCCCAGATGTCTCTCGCCCCATTTTCCCCCCGCAGCCCTCCTTCCATGTTATTCTCTCTGAATTCATCTGTCTCCCTCGTCTCTCATATATCTGTCATACCCGCCTTTTCTCCGTCCTCCCCTTCATCTCTCATGCTCTGCTGTTTGCACTCTCTCCCTCTCCTGTCCCATCTTTAACTCTTTCTGTCTGTTTTTTTTTCTCCGTCCTTCCTATTCTCACAGTTATTCTGTCCTCCTTTTTGTCTCCTATGCTACAGCTATGAGTACTAAAACCCGGAAATGAGTTAGCATTTTTAGCACTTCTGGTTCCCTCGTCTGAAAGTCAGTGGGTTTTTTGAATGGGTTTTTAGTTAGATGCCTGAAATAAGGTCTGTGGTTAACACAAGCTGAAGAGATTTTAACGCTTTGTTCTACGATTAAATATGTCGGTAAATGTCCCACTCGTGAATTTTGAAGCCTTTATGTGTCTTAAAAAAGGTGATTGCTAACAAGCCATAGCTTAGTCATTTCATGTCATACGCTGAATGGTTGGTTAGCAGACATGGGTCGTAGCAGCAGCCACATTGTGAAGGTTTGGTCCTAAATTAAGGCCAAAATCAGCCATTGGAGGACGTGTCTCAGTGCAATCTAGGACCACCGTTTTGGATCGATGACCACAAGTTTCAACACATTTCTCTCTCAATTATCAACACTGAAATCGCCCAAAATCCAAAAGCCTTTTCCTCTTCCCTTTCACGTTTCATCTCTTTATTTTTCAACTTTCTCTCATCTCTCTTTCACTTTCTTTCCATCATCTATTCTTTCTCTCTCCCTCCCACTCGCTCTCCATCCCTTTCTACCTCCATTTCTTCCATTGCTTATTTCCTCTCTCTCCTCATCTCTCTCTCTGTCTGTCTCAGTGGGAGTTTGGAAAACACTCTGTCTCTCTCATGAAAGAAAAGTGTTGCTTCACTCCCCCAGCTCTCTTTTGATTCGAAATAAAAGGCAATGTGAAATATCCCCCTGGCGCACACACACACACCGACATTCATAGCATCTATCCTCTCCAATGGCTCGAAGACTGAAGCAGTGCAGCAGTATGAAGGGACAGAAAAGAAAAACGTGGAGGCAGAGAGGGAGTGAAAGAAAGAGAGAGAGGATATTAGTCTGGAGTATTGGGAAAGGTAAGAATGAAATGTGTGTGTGTGTGTGTGTGAGGGAACAAATTAGTTTGGCGACAGTAAAAATGAGTGAGGGGGTTTGTGGTGGGAGCAGAGGAAGTGTGTAAGAGCCTAAATAACAGGTAGAGAGCTGAGGAGGTGGAAGCTCTCCCAGGAGTGTGTGTTTTCATGTTATTCAGCTCAACATGACAACAGAGTAAAAACAGAGAGGATCAAACAGGAAGCCAATATGGGACATGAACAAAGAGACACAGACAGTCAGTTTTAGTTTACCCGGCTGGAGTTAAAGACTACACGACTACAACAAGACAAAACAAACACACAAATAAACACACTACACTATCTATTTAATCAGTGATGTAGAGGTGAATAAAACACACAATATACATAAAAATGTTCTTTAAATGCCTATATTTTAGCACTTTTGTTTAAAATTCAAGCATTGCACTGTAAATAATATAAAACTATAGAATAAATATGAGGAACTGGTGTATGTTAATTGAGAAATGTTTGTCTGTTTTAAAGATTTTACAGAAAACATCCTGTATATTTGTTTTATAATTCATGATCGTATTTTTTACGCTTTTAAGTAGGTTTTACGTTCTGCCTAGCTCCTGTAAAAGCCACATTGCTCGGCGTGTTTTTTCTCTGTCATGAGCTGCCATTTTAACCAATAACCATGATAACTAATAAAGCCGTCTATACCTGATCAGCGGTAAAATCGCTCTGCGCTGGCTGTGCTTTTGTTATACTATGTTTTTGGGGAGATATTTGACCTGCTGCCTCTGCAAAGGCTGTGCGCCCTACCTCGCGGTGAGTGAAGAGCAAATTTCTTATCATGCAAAGGCAGCTTAAGTGTCTAAAAATATTCCATGATGTTAATCTTTCTACTGAATGAGCTGGTAATTGGCAAGCTCTCACATGCTAATTAGACTCTTAAAAACGGTTTTATTAAAGCAGGTGCACTGGAAAGGTCAATCCGTTAAACCAATGTCATGTAGACAGCAACTTCAAGGTGGCAAACTAGAGATTAAGGACATTTCCAGTTAGATGTGGGTGATTTTGATTCATTTTAGGCCATTTGCAATAAGTCAATTGCTTGAGATATTTAAAAAAAAATACTTCATAAGGTGTTCAAAATGTGACAAAATTTGAATCAAATTTGAGTTTTCAATCTTTTGTAAAAGATGGATGAATAAGATTGGATTCATTCTCCACTTGCTTAAAACAAACATAAGTGTACATACTTGTACTACAATTTATAATGTCTATACCACCATCACTACCACACACAAACACACTTCAACTCTTACTTGTGTATGAGTGCAAAAAGACACCTAATTCAAACCCTTCTATCCAGCACCATAGGTTCAATCATCTCACCTTTGCCACAGCAGCACAAACACACACACTCCCTCACTACTACAGCAAACACTACTCACCGGTGTAATCTTCACGGCAGATGCAGGTGTACCCTCCCTCTCTGCGGGCACACACTCCTCCATTCAGGCAAGGGTTGGAGTAACACAGGTTGATCTCCGTCTCGCAGTAATCACCCGTGAAGCCAACTGGGCAGCGGCAGCGAAGGCCCGCGATGGGATGGATGGGCCGAAACAAGATGGAGGGCGAGGAGATGAAGGGTGCGGAGCTGTTGAAACGCAGCACCGAGATGCACTTCATGTAGTTCTGGCACGGCTCACGCAGACACACGTTGTCGTCGAACGGGAGAACCTGGAGTGATGGGAGAGGAAAGATGTTGCAGTTATTGCTGTGTTAACATGTAAACAGTGGTTTACTGTTGTAGATGTTCCAGATGGTGTCCCAATTCAGATTAGCTTCTGTTGTTGTTTTCACTGCTCAGCATACTTTCTCATCAAGGGCTTTTTCTTGCTGCGCAGCTGAAACATGCAATACGCTTTTTCTTACAGCACACATTGTGCAACTACTAACATTAATGTTTCCCATTTGGGTGTTCCAGTAAGCCATGCAAACAGTGGTGGAAGAAGTACAAGTAAATTTCCTTCAATCAAAATACTAACTTTAGTGAAGTACATAAGTATTATCAGCAAAATGTACTTAAAGTATCCAAGTAAAAATACTTGTTCTGCAGAGAAAGTAGCCCATGTGAGTGATATATTATCACAAACAAAATTTTTAGATGATTAATACCAATGCATCAATGCATAAGTGTCATTTTACTGCGGTATATGGTCAAGTGGACCTAGTTTTAACTACTTTATATAGCCTACTATTAAGTAGTTCAATCCATAACATAGCGTTTTATTCTTATAAGATTATCATTTTTAAGTGATGTCTTAATCTGAAAAGTAATTACAGCTGTCAGATAAACGTTGTGGAGTAAAAAGCACAATATTTCCCTCTTAAATGAAGTGAAATAGAAGTATAAAGTAGCATAAAATGGAAATACTCAAGAGAGGTATAAGTACCTAGAAATGTACAATACATGAGTAAATGTATTAAGTTGACAGGAAGAAAGGGTCCTGCAATTGGAGCACCGAACTTGACTGCAGCCTTGATTAAGGTTATTGATTGCCTTAGTTTGTGTTACAATTCTAATGCTACTGTGATGTCCATATCAAATAAAATAAAATAAAATAATAATTACACCTGTGCTTTTCCTGCTATGACATGTCAAAATGACTGCATGAAAAAAGTCCATTATTCCAGGTGTTTGTGAAGGTTTGACACAGTCTGTTGGAGGAAAATGTATTTAAATGCATAATTATTAGATGAAAAGGATAATTTTGTTAACATTCAACAACAGCAACATATCCCATGAGGCTAATTATCCACAGAAGCACAGACAAAACTGAAAATGCTAACAAACCAGCTAGTCTTGTTGTGATATTGAAGAGCTGTTCAAGTTTGACTAGCATCACTACAGTAACACATTGAGCTCATAACATGGTTAGAAATGTTTCACCTTTATAGAGAAAAACTCGGAGAGACTGGAGATACTAAGAGGAACTTAGTGGAACAGAAAAAAGTCGATATATAAGCTTAAGTTACCGTTAATTAAACTAAACCACATCACTGCAAATAGCTGAACAGCTAGATAGAATGTTGACATGCTAATGTTAGCCCAACGGAACTGCATTGCTAGGCAACAGCTTGGGTCCATGGTTACTTCCTGTCAGCTGATGTCATTCACATACACTGCAACAGGAAATAAACTGGGACACATTGGGACAGCAGTGTTCACGTTTACAACTGTGAAATGGTCTATAATTTTAGCACCTTAGTTAAGCTAGCTACATGTTATCATACTAATGCTAAAATATCACAGTAACCATGGTGACAAACGAGCATCATGTCCCCCTCGAAATCCCAGTCAGTAGCCTAATATCCCTGTTTTTAATTTTGATTTACTTCTTAAAATCTGTGTAAATACCGCCCTCTTACTATAGACTGTAACGTTATATCCACTTACTGTCAAGCCGCCATAGTTCAGATGCAAGAAGTTTTGTCTATACCAAGACATGGCAAAATAAGTAAAAAAAATAAATTAAATAAAATTATATTATAAGAATCATTCTTGATAAATTACTCTTGCCTATACAGTCTTTCCATATGTTTTCGTCTAGAGCTGCATTGATTAATCGATTAATCTATTAGTTGTCAACTATTAAATTAATCGCCAACTATTACAATTTTTTTAAGAAAAAAAAAAAAAATTCTCTGATTCCAGCTTCTTAAATGTGAATATTTTCTGCTTTCTTTACTCCTCTATGACAGTAAACTGAATTAATCAAACTGAAGTAAACCTATCTTGGAGTTGAGGACATCATCTGGGGCTTTGGGAAACATTGATCAATATATTTCACCATTTTCTGACATTTTATAGACCAAACAACTGATCGATTAATAGAGAAAATAATCAACAGATTAATCAACAATGAAAATGATTGTTAGTTGCAGCCCTATTCTCGTCAGGTCAGAAACTTCTCAGGTCTCAGTCATTATGAACGCCTTGATACTCTAAAAATGGTTTAGAATTACACCCCTATCACACGGACACGTATTGCTATTGGTCGTCTTTTATTTAATCTTTTTTTTTTTTTATTTAGGCTACTTGTATTTATTTATTTATCTATTTCCCCTTATTTCGCTTTGTAAATATTAACTTTCCAGAGGAACAGTTGCTGTTAAGGTCACTGGATCAGATATATTCACAAGATTGTGTCTTCTTATACAGTAAGAGAATATATACTGGAGATATGTGTTAATGTGTGTTTGTGTGACAGCGCCTGTTGAGAGAAGGTCGTATACATTCAGCCTTAAACTATGTATCTCTTGACACTGCTGTGCTCTCATTATTCCTCTCATAAATCTTCTCTCCTTTGGGTTTCACCTGCTCCCTTCTAACGAAACATCTCTTCCTCTCATGCATGTACAGAGATGCTCTGAGGGTGTGTACGCTTGTATATAACTGCTGTGTCCAGGTGTGTGTGATTTCATGCATGAGAACATTTAGTGGTCATATGAGCGTATTGCTGGATGAAGCCATATGGCTGGGCTGGCACGGCATCTGTATTGTATTATTATCAGTTCACAAGCAATATGTTCAAGTGACTGTCTTGAGATGCATGCTTCTGTTTGCTCAGTGTGTCTTTTGCTACGCATATCCTATTACATGTAACCCAGATGTCCAGCTGCTGCATGCGACTGACTGTTTTCATGTACTTCTAATTTGAAAAATATTTTTGCTTATGTGTCTAAAACAACACATTTAAAACTTGTTATATGTGTGTTTGTAAATGTGAACTAACCTCCATCTGTGTCAGAGACGTCAACCTCGGCCTGTTCAGGTACAGCTGTTCCTCCAGGGTCTCAGAGGGGAAGAAGAGCCCGCCGGGCAACGCGGCAGAGAAGCTGACATTCAGGATCCCCCCCGGCGCCACGTCCAGGTCCGGCTGGATGTTGAAGATGAAAACATCCTCGACGGGCACCGAGAGCACCGCTGACACGCCCTCCAGGAAGTTATTCAGCAGCGGTGACAGGAAGTGCTCCTGAGACATGTTCTGGAGGCGGACGGTGACACTGCTGCCCAGCATGTCCTCGGTGATGATGAGGACGCGGAGGACGCACTGGGCCGAAACGCTGTGGGCGCCATCTGAAGAGAGAGCAGAGGAAAAAAAAGGTTAGCCGAGTGAATAGATGTGCTCGTTCACGAGGTGGACAAAAGGGTTAGGAGGTGAAGGAGCAGGAGATAGAGAAAGATAAAGGATGGGAAGACATAGAGTGATATATAGGTGTGAACAGGTGGAGGAGGAAGAAGAGGGAGATAGAAGAAGGAGGAGGCGCGAGGGAGAAGGGTCAGGGGCGACATGGATAAAGAGCAAAGAGCAGAGAGACGGAGGTAAAGAGACAGCGATAAATGAATGGGAGCCAGAGGGGAAGGACTAAAAAGAGAAAAGGTGAGGAGGTCACAACAATGTCATGAGATATGCAGCTTAGACTGCTCTACATGCCTCGCTACATATGTTATCATATGTTATCACATCTACACACATACAAATACAAGAGAAAAATAGATCAAAACTGCTTTGTGAACATGACATTTTACAGTAAATGCTGCCTTTACTGTAAGTCTAAAAGGAATTATTTGGCTACTGAAGTGAACAGAACCAAACTGGAGGCTAATAAAAGTCAAAACACTGCCGAAGGCCACCTCCAGAGAACAGCTATGCACACACACACATACACACACACACACTAACACACACACACACACACACACACATCCACACACACCAGCTGGTTTTCAATTGAACTTGTAGTCAGGTGTCAAAGGTACTATAATTCAGTATGTTCATTTAAATTGAGTGAAAGAGGGAGAGAAGCTTACAGGAGGTGATTGAAACTGCAAGTAAGTTGATGTTTAAATGATGTGATGGGAAAATAAATGCTCCTGGTTGGTCAGTCAACATGTTCTCATCCCAACTCGTCACACATACCACCACTTTGTCACTTTAAGATTAGGCATCAAAACCACTACAGTTTTAGGAAAGAACTACATGCTTGGGCTTAAAACTACTAAGTTTGTAAAGTGAAAATGATACTGAACGTTGTGAACACGGGACACGAATGAACAGCTGATTGTAACGTGACGTACAGGACACAAACAGTGGTCTCCTGGAAGAAAGCCTTCTGTTTGTTATACTTGCCCAAAGTATTTCTGTACCAAATTTCAAGACTTTTGACCAGTCAGAACAAAGTTGGGGCATTTTTCCGTATCATACTAGATATAGTCTTTTGCCACAAATGGATTGAAACTCCACGTGCTTTGAGTTGCCTGAACATAACACTTACAACATATTTAAGCCATGTGAGTAAGCCAAGAGCTGCCTGCTGAGTACAGCTGCATATACACAGATGTCACATAGTTTGGTGGTAACAGGACATGGTTGTGTGTAATGTGACTTAAATCCGGAAACAAATGTTCATTAGATGTTCACTTCCCCTTACTGTACTATGTGACTTAATTTAACCACACCCAGACCATTACAATATCTGTCACATAGCCACCAGTATCTTTGTTTTGTACATTACGTCATCGGCCAATTAGGTTTGTCATGATTGGAGATTTATGATATAAGACGGCATGGTCATTTTCTGAAATCAACCTCACAGTTGTCAGCAAAGATAATCCAATTCTTTAATCTTGTGTTCTAGTAAGAGAGAACATAGATCCTCTGAAGTTGGTTTCAGGGCTTTTTGCATGTGAGCAAGCCGCACAGAGACAGAGAGAGAAAGATGAAGACGTATCGCTGAGTGCTCTCATGTAGGAAACATCATCTCCTCACATTCAGCTTTGGTTACAAATTCAACACAGCTTTCCTTTTCTCTGAAACCCGTCACCGCTACAAAATGAGCGCATACGAATCTCAGCAGGTCACGACCCTCACAAACAGAACAATAACAACAGATATGTTTCATCTATACTGGACACAAACACAATCCAGAGCTGGGCTCTATTGTATATCGTGAAAGCAATTTGGTGCGACAAGCTGGCTAATAAGCTATAAAAGAATACAAATGAACATGACCACATCGGCACGAGGAGGCAATTTTCTGCTGCGGCGCCGAGGCACTGCGAAGGTGAAACAGGGTGAATGAGAGAATGAAAGAGTGAGAATGCAAAACACGAGGGGTCTCGATGCAAAAAGGGCAAGCGGTGGAAAGAGAGAATGAATGAGAGAGAGAAAGACAGGAGCACGGCAGCGATGGGTGGAGGGTGAGGGGGTGAAAGAGACGGAGGAGGATGCTGACACACTGAGAGGCGACGGAGGGTGAAGGAGAGTGAAATAGGTTTATTGAAAACTGGAACACAGCAAAGGAGATGATGGAGGAGGACAAGAGAAGAGAAGCTTTATTTATTTAACCAGGAAGTCCCTTAAGATTAAAATCTATTTTTCGAGGGAGACCTGGCACAAGATTGCACGCTATGACAAAAATTATGAAATATGTCACAATATGTGACATGGGCAATTAAAAACTAAAATCTGAGAAAGGAAACCTTTAACCAGGGATTAATGGAAAAGAGAGAAAGAGCACTATAATTGCGGTAACTCACAATCAAATAAAAATGTAAGTACTACTGTAAATAATTGATTAATTATTGATGTTCACATCTCTGCCTTTGCTAATACTGCAGTAAAATATAATGTGAGAGGTTATTGAATTGATTAAAGGGTTAATGTTTTATTGAATTTAAAGGAACAAAATAATAATAATAATAATAATCAGTAGTTTTCATCCTCATTTTGCTGTCGACATAAAGTGTCAAAAAGACAGAAAGGAAGGAGGGAAGGAAGGGAAAAAAGCATAAAAGGAATTAGAGATTTAGATTTTATTTGTTTACACATATAAAAAAGGTAATATTACATACAGTGAATATGCAACAAAGGGTGTAAAGAGGTAGAGAAAGCAGGAATCTCATTGCTAGATGGCGACTGTTGATTTTGCCGGCTGAATTGAGAACTGTCGCTCGCAGATTATATCAGCTCCATTTAGCTAGCTAGCTTAAGGGGTTTTGTGACTTGTCAATTAGGAGTGTTCTTTTTTGTTTTCACTGTTTCCCACAATTTCTTATTCATATTTTTGTGGAAGCCTATGTGTAGGTGTTATATGCTTACATAAACAAGAACAAATGTGTTGGAGAGG
Organism: Sebastes fasciatus; assembly: GCF_043250625.1. Classification (NCBI taxonomy): domain Eukaryota; kingdom Metazoa; phylum Chordata; class Actinopteri; order Perciformes; family Sebastidae; genus Sebastes; species Sebastes fasciatus. Next base: position 26,970,276 of record NC_133802.1, on the reverse strand, counting down.
TGCAAAAAAAAAACTCAGAGGGGCTTGATCGAGACAGTGCATATCTTAATCAAATATAAAAAGAAAGTAAAATATTAAAAAGGATGGTAAAGAGAGAGAGAGAGAGAGAGAAGATGAAAAAAGGAAAAAGATAAGATTACACACACTAGCAGGCATCCATATATGCAAGTAGACAAAGTGATGAAATAGGATTAAGATTCACATTATTATATCATCAATAAAAACTCATTATTAATAAGCAATTTGCAGGGATACTCCATAAGGAAAACAGCAGGGAAACAAACCTTTAATGGGTTAAAAATAAGAATGAGTCATTTGTTATTACTATTAAATGTTAGAGAAGGAAGGACACAATAAAAACATAAAACAAATCAGAGAGAAAAACTGATTAAATGGAGAAAGAGATGGAGAGGAAAGAGAAAGAGAGCGAGGTGGAGGGATGGGGGTTGGGTCGGGTGGCAGCTGGTTTGATTACCGGATTATGAGGAGCCTCACTCCCCACTGACCTCTAACACACACTCACACACTTGCACACACACACTAAAATCCAGAGCCCTTCGTAATAAATGAACAGACAGAGGGAGGAGTGGCGTTACGAAGGGACAGAGGAGGAAAACTCCCACAGAAAATCATCAGGGAACGTTTTAATGGAATCATACGGAGAAATGGATGAAAATCGATGGATAGTGAACAGAATGTAGCATGGCCGACTTTCAAATAATACACAGCATTAGGTGGTGTAATTAAATGTCACCTCGTCTGCTGGGGCTAAAAGCCAGCTTTATTATGAGCCTGCTGGATCACGATGCAAAGACGCAGTAGTAATTGACGCTGATCTCTCATTGTCATTGAAATGAGACGGGGATCTATGAAAAGACCCGGGATTATCTGCTGTAGTAGGACCCAATCTAACATGCGTACGCACACATCCATCATAAATGCACACATTCACTCTAATTTTGTACAAAAATACACCCATCATTGACACAAAACCGGCCCCTAACTCTAACTTTATCCATCACATCTACATAAATGCCAACACTTTCCCTATTCACCTAAACATTAAAGGACTAGTTAGACATTTTGGGACATATACGCTTATTTTGCTTTTGGCATTTCAGCTTTATTTGATAGTGAGAGACACAGAAAGGAAAGGCAAGGGAAAGAGAGGGGATGACATGCAGCAAAGGGCCCTGGGCCGGACTCATACCCGATGAGCTACCAAGGCGCCCTGCTTGCTTTTGTGGTATATTTTCAAGTCTTGCACATGACCGAGAGGCCCTAAGGGTAAACACATGGGTAAGAAGCATAAGTTGAGAATATGGTCATAAGATATGACCAGGGGCTGAAAGATAAATATGTAGGACAAAGGAGCCATGCATGGTTATATGCTCAGCTCAGATGTTACATGACATGAACCCGATATAAGGAGGCGCAAGAGCTCCGAAGTTCAGGACTCTCAGATTTGACTTGAGACCTCCGGACGTTCTAGACGTTCGTTATGACATTTGTTGCTTGTTTGTAATAAACTCTATTATACCAAAAAGAACAGTGTCCGCGAAGCATCCTTCATCATCACTTCAACAGCACTGTCGCAAGAAAGATACTACACTTTCTTGTCTAGAGATAGATGAGAAGATCCAATCCAATATCACGCCAAAGGGCAGGGAAGATGACTGGCAAGTCACAGATACAATTTTGCAATATATCTGACAGTACTGTACACATATTGCTGCATATACTTCACATCCACTACACTCAGAGTTTAAGCTGCTCCCGTCTGGCCGTCGATTTATGATCCCAACGGTCAGCCGGAACATATATAAGAAGTCTTTTATTCCCTCTGACATACAGGCATTGAACTCAGAATGACTGCACTCTGGGACAATAGAGGTTATTTTATAGGATGTGCTCTCTTCTATTATTTATATAACCTGTTGCTATACTGTACCTGCCCATTGCACTATTGTATACTGTATATTTGTATGTTTTATCTATCTCTCTCTCTCTATCAATCTATCTATCTATCATGTATGAAGGTGAAGTACCAGCAGGAGGCAACAAAACCACTCACTTAGGTTTAGGAAAATGTCATGGTTGGCCTTAAAATAAGCATGTAAACTAAGTACAATACATACAGAAACAACGTAGCATCACTATAGAAAACACGTCACAAACGTTACTAACGTAACTTATAAAACCAAACACTGATTTCCTGGTTGAAAGTCCTGTGTTTGTTGGACCCATCAACCTGCACACCTGCCCACCATAAGCAGTCTTTCTTACTTTTTATTCTACGTCACTAGCTCTGAGTGTAGCATATTCACGCGGATGCATTTACATTGCAGTCAGTACAGACTACATGGCGTACACATGACACGCCTAAAGCATGAAGAGCGTTCTTATTACATGCTTTTGCCTTCTGCGTCATCGTGTCATTCACACGCCTTGTGTATATACTGATGTGAATTTTGACACAAAATCACATCTATGCCAAAAAAACAACAACCCTGCAACAATGAAAAAAAACTGTGGTAGTTCAGATCAAACACGACAAATTGTACCTCCTCGTCGTAGATATTTATGGAATATATATGCATGTCTGACAGATTTTGATAACTGTATAGATAATTTTGCATGAGATGGCTCAAACAATGAAAGAAAGTTGAGAAGTTGTGAACAGTATGACAGTTTTGCTGAGAATCAACTCATCAGCTTTGATCAGCAAGACGTGCAAGTTATTATTGTACTGACTCTTTTGTACACATTGAATTTGCTTGAATGATTGAGAAATTCAAATCTGTTGTGAACGACAAACTAATTGTTCAGAGATTTGAACTTTTTGTTTGAAGAATTGAACCAAAGCGAATGAGAAAACCTGTAATTGAATCTATATTGATCATATTGGTGAGTATACAGTAGACTGAATTTGTACCCTAAGATGTTTTATTTCTAAAGGATGATAAACCACTTACTCCACGCGTTCTTCTGAAAGATGGTGCTATTTTTCTCCTCTTTGCCTCCAACCAATCCATCTGCCCCAAGGTTATTTATTCTTTTGTTGACACACTGTTTTGTGTGCAATTGCCATGTTGGACTCCTGCAGACTGTGTGCCTAACTGTTTCTGATAAGAAGAAAAATACTACAATTTCCTCTGAACATTTTCCCTCTGAGTCACAAGCTCCCAACAATTCCCTCCAGATGTCCACAGTGGACAACAGTGACATTCAAAAAGGAACATCTGACAACTCAACAAAACATGTAACAGACTAAAATTAAAAATACTCTTAAATATCAGCAGCTGTTGGCCCTGGCAGTTTATAACTGTGATTGTATCAGCCTTCGGGGGTATTATTGCCCCAAGCAGCCATTCAGTTCTGACAGTGAATATCTCCGCTTGGCTTCCCTTCGTGTCTACAATCCAACTAATTTGGCCAACCTGCATCACTCATCCCTCCACATATGAAGCCAATAGGAGGTTTTAAATAGAAAAGAAAAACAACCATTCAAGCTAAACGGCCATTTCAGCAATTAGAACCAGCAAACTGTCCACTTCTTGTCAGCAGCTCAATGACTCATCCACTTCCTTCTCTGAGATCAGCTACACATTTCACACAGCTACATGCTAATTGCAGTTCTACTGGAAACACAAAAGTCATAACCAATAAGTCTGCAGAAACATAAAGGTCATTTTCCAAAATTTCTGCATGGTAGGATTTTACTTTTTTTCTGTTACAAGTTAGCCAACTGAGGATTGTCGTTGCAGCATCTCAGGAAAAATCTGGTATAACACTATAGACCTAATTATAATGTTTCCTGCTGTGTTAAAAAGCACATACTTTTCCACAAGAAAGTGTGCAAAAAAAAGTAAAGTGTTAGAAACTGTATGCAGGGATTCCTTACTTCACCTCAATGAGGAAACATCATTTTGAAATGTAACCTTTACTGACGTTGATTCCCTTCTGTTAATAAAAGCCATCCATCCGACCATCTTCCACCCAAAGAATTTTAGTTTCCAACAAAATGTCAGGCAACATTATCAGCTAGACAAATTGTCCATTTATACCAGGGGTGGCCAACATAAGGCCTGAGGGCCAGAAACAGCCTGCCAAAGGGTCCAATCCGGCCCACTGGATGACTTTGCAAAGTGTGAAATTTGCAGAGAAGTCATTGATTCCTCGACTGACTGACTAACTGACCAACTGAGTGATGAAGTTACATGATTGGTTGAGCAGCGCGTCCACTAGTGTCCTCCCCGGACCTGTACCGCTGGATTTAACATTATAGACATGACCACTAACTATTTGTATAACAATTTAGCCACATATTCCCAGACTGACCATACACGGTCCAGCCACATACTCGGTTTTGACCGAGTCCTGTTCAATAAAATACACTGCTAATCCTTTCTGTCTACTGGGGGTCGCTCTGTCTTAATAAGAGTAACAGACTCTATGCTGGATACACTGTTATAGATCCCACATGCTTACGTACAGGCTACGTGACACAATACTGTCAAGCATATACTATTCATGCAGGAGCCGCAGCTGGAAAACGTCTTTGTCAAAAACGAGAAAAGTGGACAGAGTGTCGGGTGTTCCTAGTTCCTATTTCTTCACAAAGGTAAATGGGAAGCCAGTGTGCTCGGTGTGTTCACAGCAATGCTCAAAGAATATAATATTGGGCGCCACTATCAGACTCATCATGGCCAAAAATACAAGAACTTGCAAGGACAACTGAGAACAGAGAAGAGAAAAGAATTGTTGGCAGGTTTGAGGAAACAGCAGTCTGCTTTTAGTCGTAGCCAAAAGATCAGCGAGACATCTCAGGTTGTTCATCATCAGGTTTTGTAAATGGATTGTCCATTAATTGTGAACATTTTCAGAATGTACTTCTTTGCACTAAAAGAAAGGGAAACATTTGGAGGTGTTGATATGTATAGGTTATAATGCAGTGGTTTTACTGGGCTACCAAATTGGGCTGTATGTGGCCCATGAACTAAAAATGAGTTTGACACCCCTGATGTATTCTCATTTGGCCCTTTGACAACATTTTGAACAAAAAGGTAAAATAAATACCAGTCAGTAATGGTCACCACACATCCATCCCTGTACTTTATAGAAAATAACTCTAATTATTTATTAACTGAAGAAATTATGATATAGTTAATGATTAAATGTACACCCTGACTTGGCCACAATTTAAGTATATTGATCTGATAATGCTAAACATTTCAAAGATAAGGTTAAGCTCTATATTAGGGCCAATACTGATGCTCAATAAAGAGAGAAAATCCAGTGTAAGTCACCTACGATCCTTTAAATTCCTCCCAGCTTATAGGATTCACAGGTGTCAATCATTTTGTCAGACAATATCTCACATCTGTAAAAGGGCTGATGTGTCATTTTGGATAGAACGCCTTCATATCCAGAACTAAATCAAGAGGCATCAGGTCTATCTCAGTGAAATATAAAGACATGAAGCTATTGTGAATTACTTTTGAATCCCGGTGTCCATAACTTCCCAATAAGCCAGGAAGTCATAACTAATGCATCGCCCTCTCTCCGTGCCACTCTGCTTTAGCGTGCATGGAAACAATAAAACATTAATAACCTCCAAACTCAAATCCCCACAAATGGAAGGTTATTTCGGCGTCTTTGGCACCCCGGGAAAACAAAGCATTTCGTAAATAACAACTCGGAGAAGCTTCTGCGAGCTTTCACGGCTCCTGTGGGCTTCGGGCCAACACTTCCCCCTTCGTGTGTCCGCACTTCAAAGATGGAGGAGAGCTCGGGGCTGACGTGCATAAAGCCTCTAAGAATAAACACGCTGATCTGGAATCATCAGCGAGGTCCCGTGGATGCGTGAACATCAATACGCCGTGAGAGAGAGGCTGGCCTCTGATCAGTGCTCCCGCTCTAAGATGCTTTGTGGGTACACGGTCCCCAGCGACTCAAAGGGTTGAAGGAGTTCAGTGCTATCTCCCTGCGCCAGGTAGCCTGACTAATAACACACTGAAAGCTTCTTGAATGTCAGAGCATCCCGAGCTCGCTTCCTGGAAATCCGGACGGAAATAGTCTGCAAAGTAGCGTACAATATAGAAGCCCACAGCTGGAGCTGACAACAGCCACAGAAAACATCTTTTAAAAGCTGCGATACAGGACAGCAGGATGGGTCACAAGGCAGAGCCCTGGCATTTTCCTTAAAGGAAGAAAGCAAGAAAAGTCACAGAGCAAAGCATGCCAAGGTTTGGAGATTCCGCTCAGGTGGTTCGTGAAGATGTGAGAAAAAGCTCTATCGCAGCCAAACAGACTTCATTATCTTCACTAAAAACCTCACAAAACTCACAGAGGCTTTGAAATTAAAGGGAAACTCACTTTTGTGTTTTCATAGTTACATTTTTAAGACAACAAATGTCTAGGAAGCTCCGTGGTGTCCTGCTCAGAGACACATCAGCTACGCAACATGGCTATTGATAGACACACAAGCTGCGTCCCAGTTTGCAGGTTTTCAAAATGACTAAATTGAGTGTCAGTACAGCATAGCCTATACGTGTAGTTTGTACACCGTTCTTGCTTTTGGTGTGTCATTTTATGTTTTCCGTATTTTACTTAGTTTATGTACCTAATTTAAGCCGAACCACAACGTTTTTCCTAAACCTAACTGTGGACGTTACCGTAGTTTTGTTGCGCGGCGTACAAATGACACGCAAAAAGCCTAAAATGCGTCCTCATGACACGTGGAATGTCCCTTCTGTGAGATCAGGTTGAATGATTGGATGGGCTTATTACAGTCACAGATGGCAGATTTCTTTTTCCTTTTTTTTTTCAGAGCATTTGATTTATTTATTGCTGTCGGGATGTAATGAGAATTTCAACAAATATAACAAAAAAATGTTTCTAAAATACATTACCAACCCTAGCTTTAACAACAAATCTGGGGTTTCAAGACGGTCTATCATATCATTTATAAATCGTGTTTCATATGTAGACTTTTAGATACAAGTATTTAAGAGAGTTGTTCAGCAGACATCAGACTCAAGGCCTCAGAGGAGGAGCAGCTCGCTGTAAAAGCAAAAGCAAACTGTTCTGTAATCCATTCAGTTTACAGCATTTAAATGTCTCTTTTATTCAAACGTCCTCCCGTTGTTACTGTGGGAGGAAAAACTTGAATATCCATTGAGTAGGTTTTGCATGAATGTATCGAAGTTCACATCTTACCAACAGGCATTTATGTCATTTTAAAATGTGTTCTGAATGGGGATCAGGGGGCATGTATTTTCTTTTATCATTCATTGTGGCTCTCAGTCTGTAAAAGCGAACACTGCCGGGGTTAGAGGTTCAAATCCATTCAGTCATTCACACATGGCCTTGACACTGGAGTCGGAGTTACTCTGTATGCACCCTTAGTACTATGAGGAGTTGGGATTAAAAGGGAAAAAAAGCCCAAAAGGGGAGATATATTACAACTAGCATGAAAAACCCCAAAACAGTAAAATTGGATTTAGACTGGACAAAAGCCGTATGTGCTGCTACTCTGAAACACACTAAACACCGTCACGGTGCCTTCAGCCCATTAGTTCACAGTCCGCATATGGTTTTAAATCCCATTTCACAGTGTGTTGTCACATCCCTTTGTTTGGCTTTTTCCTGCCTCTCCGCTGTGTTCACCGTCCTCGAAAAGTCCTAATAAAATACATGAGCAGGTTGAGTTTTCAAAACAAGCTGTGTAGCAAAAAGTGTGTATGTTTCCAGCTGTGTAACACGCCGGCAGGTCAGGAGAATAAATAAGTGCAGTAGCCGCTGAAGGAACGCTGCCGTGCTTTAATCACACATAAACAGTTTGAGGTTGTTAACGGAGCACACAAAGGACCGTCTGATGAACAGCCACCTGAAAATAAAGACTCCCGGAGAGAGAGTGATGGTCCACAGCCTCCGTCCTTTCCACACTTCCCATTCATTGTCTATGTAAGCAGCCGTGCAATGCATTCTAGTAGCGTGGCGGTGCGATTCGAGAGACGGGGAGTCAAATTGGCCGCTCCTCATTTGCATAAAGTTGAGGTCTAGGCTACTTTATGCAAATCAGCTCTGGAAACTCCCAAGAAACTTTTAAACTAACCATTGTCGATCCAAATGAAGGACGGATTCAGCTTATTTCTTGCATTAAATGTTTTCAGAAACACTTTTCAGTGAACTACTTTCATGATATACGAGAAGAAAGTTTCCAAACAAGCTGCCATGTTGTTTCCGGTTTGAAAGCTGGGAGCAGCAGCCCACGAGGGAAAGCGTTCGTCCAATTAGGCAGCCTATTAGACCGTTGTCAAACTGATAAATAGGTGTTATCGGTCGCTATGAGCCCCATAGATGTGGGTCAATAGGGGCCTACTACACCCACTAGTAGGTTTTATCATATATTCACATGGGAGATCATGGAAAGAAGGTATAAAAGGACACAACCAGCAGGTGCGGAGGCCTTTTGTCTATAGTGACAGCCCATCAAGCGTTCAATGCTGGGAAGCGAGGCGATCTCTCAGGATAAAAACAACCCTGTGGACACGTACCATGAAGGTGGACAGTCGAAATGGCACTTCATACAAATAAATAAGTGAATACATGGATAGCTGCTGAGAGCAGCGGGCCATACATTAATGCCAGTAAAATAACACAAGCGTTAACAATATTATGTACGCATCATTACAAAGTGCACACACATACACACACACACACACACACACACACACACACACACACACACACACACACACACACACACACACACAACCCAGGCCGTTGGCTTGACAGCTGATTTCTGCGCTCTGTTTGTTTTTTAAAGCCTTTTCTACCCCTGAGGTCTGGGCACTCATTATACTCAGTGCAAAGTAGAACAGGGCGACACACACACACACACACACACACACACACACACAGCAACATAATGGTTTAAACCACCCTTTTACAACAGAGGCACTAATCCTTTACGTTAAACCAGATACACTTAACTCGCACACACACCGAACACAAAAAGCCCTCTCGCATGCAGGGACTCTCACTTTTAGCCCATATCACATTCATACACACACCCTTGTGTCTATTGTACGGATAAATAACACAAATCAACCCTTTGACCTCTCTGACATGCAGACGTGACATCTGTTTGCAGCTGCATCATCCTCCATCTTGCATCTGTCTTCTGTTTGTGGTGCTGCGGTTCTGTTAGTCTTTTCTCTCAACCACAGAGACATTACGTTTGTGTGGAGGGAAAAAGCAGAACCACACTCTACTTATTTTTCATGCATAACAAGAAATGCTTCTTGTCCACAGGCGCTGTAAACAGGGCTTCAACCTATCTGCGGTTGTTGTTTTTGAGTTAAATAATTTGGTATTTTGGAGCATAACATTGTGGGCTGAAAACTCACTCCAGCACCTGAGGCAGGGTGTGTCTGCAGCAGCATTCACCGCTCCCATCACTGCGAGGTTTGCCTGAAAAGATCCCAAATTTAAATTTTCCAAACAATTTCTCCTGTGGGGCCGAGCGGCGTAATAGTGCAGCAGTAATGGTCTGCTCAGTACGGTACGTGCAGCGAAAAAAAGGACTCCTGTGATGCCAATCAACACGCCAGAGAGAATACACATCCCTGAATAATGTTTGAATTATAATTATTAATGTTCACAAGGTAGAGAGAGGAAAATTGTGGAAACCGTCCTCTAAAAGGAAAAGCTTTAACTGAAACTGAGAAATGAATCTTTGTTCGCTGTGATTGTATTCAGGGGAAAAACAATACAAGCATCCAATTTCCCCAGCTACACCCAACCAAGCATAGTAAAACAGATAGAAAATGAAACCTACAAAATGAGAATGGAAAATTTTGCAGGTGCGGCCACACAGCCTCAGGGTACATTCAACACGTTCTCATCCCAACTTGTCACATACCGCCGCTTTGTCATGCCACTTGGCGTCACTATATTTTCGCCATCAAAACCACTATAGTTACCCTTGGCATCCCTTTAGGTTTAGGCAACAAAACCACTTAGTTAGGTTCAGAAAAGAACAACACGGTCTGGCTTAAAACTACTACATTCGTACAGTGAAAATGACACAGAACGTTGCGAGCACGGGACACGAATGAACAGCATGTAACGTGAAAGTGAAACTTAACGCACAGGACACCAACAGTGGTTTCCTGTATGAAAGCCCTGTATTTGTTGAACCCATCCACCTCCCCTCCCCACCCTCCCTTAGTGTGTCTTTTTACTCTTTAAAGGTCCAGTGTGTAGGATCTAGCGTTATCTAGTGGTGAGGTGAGGAGATTGCAACGAACTGAAGCGTCTCCCTTGTGCCAAGCGTGTTGGAGAGCTACGGTGGCTGACGCAAAAACGTGAATGGCCCTCTCTGGAGCCAGTTGGAGCAGCGCCAGTACGTAGAGTGTGTGTGTGTACGTGGGAAGTGAGTGGTGAAGCATGAGAGAAAGAGCGGCGACGACTGGAGCGAGTAAAGTTATCGACTCCGGCCCAAGCAGGAAAAGTTAACAGTGTTTCGATGTAGATATGAAGGGCTCATTCTAAGGTAACAAAGACACAACGAGTCTTATTATCAGGTGATTATACACTAAAGAAAACATACTTATAAGAATATTATACTCTATTTCTGCCAATAGATCCACCGAAATGTCACACACTGGTCCTTCAAACTACGTCACCACACTCTCGGAGCGTTTATTGTCAATACCGGCGCTGATGGGTGCCTTATGGGACAGTACCGAACGCTGACAGCTGTGACAAAGCCAAATTTGGCGCTCTGGGAATGAAAATGGGCTAGTACATCAGATGATCAACCCTTTAGTTATAGACAGCTGTTCCAACTTAAACCAGATACTCTCATCACTAACGGATCAAGATAGCTGCTGCGTCAGTACAGCTTTTCATCTACTATCACCATACACTGAATCAGAGATCCAACGCAGACGTAGAAGAGCATGTGAAGGGATGTTGTCATAGTAGAAATCTAAGGACATCACTGTTTTTACGTAAGAGGACATTTTGGATCCAATCCAAAACAAGACATGGAAAGAAACTCAATCTGAAAGAGCAGTCAGACCCGATCCAAAAAGGCCCGAGGATAATTAGACCTAAATGTGGTCGACCCGTCCCGAGCCGACCCAAAGAGAGACAGAACACCAACGTTGGCAGCAGCTCTTAACTACCAATTAACAGCAGCAGCAGCTGAAAAGAGCAGCGACATGTCATTTTCCCTGCACAGTTCACACTTCACTCATTTAAAAAAGGTGGTGATTATGATGCACCACGTGATAAAAACTGATCACATGTCAAATCAACCCTGATTGACCTGAACAGCGTACTCTTTTTTTGCGTTGCAATGCATTATAGCCTTGAAGCAATCCAACAGACTTCAACAGACTCATCCAAACCAGCCCCGGTGTCTCTGGATCACTGTCCAGCTTCTCTCTCTGCAGCAGCCTTGTTTACAGTAATCATGTTAATGTTGTAACGCTAATGCCGTAATGATTTATTGATGGCACGATGCTAAACATAGCGTGGACGTTCCAGTCAGTTGATGTTCTCTCCTAATTTTCCTCACATCGTGCTTCTCAGTCCTCCCCGGTGGCTGATGTGGACTGAACCTGAACCCAGCGCAAACAAATCATTAAAATGCTATTTATGAACACTTATATTTCCATTTGCCATCTTAGCATCTTGGATCTTTGATATCTGAAGGGTCAGGAGACCTGGCCTTTGGGTAATAAACACTGTTTATATGTGATGTACTTGAAGTTATGTATTTGAATTATCGTAAATCAGTTATTAACATGCTAAAATAAGTTTTGCTTGCAGATAAAGTTTTGCTGGATCTTGATCAAATGTCCTCAGGCAGTTTTGATAATTAAAGATGGTTTTTAATTTTTAAAATGTGAATAATGTCCTGGTGTCTTAATGCCTTATTGCATAATAGAGTGTTGCAGAAGAAGTTTTTCTCCTCATTTGGTGCCGTTGTCTCTGTATAACTGTTACCCTGTACTTGGTATTTCAGACAACGTATCCTCATAAAACGTTTCGTATGATATCTTACGAAAAGTTATTCCTCATTTTTTGATCATTTTTGTTTTTCCTTCGAATGTCCAACAACACGTGTCAATTTCCGCACACAGTCTTTTTAGCTATAAATGGTCTAAACAAACAGCCTGGTTTTGGACTGTTATCAGAATATAATGGATACATTTCAGCCATCCTAATTAAAGATAAAGCCAAAGTACAAAAACAACCTGCAAGTTGCTGGAGCGTAGCAGAGGCGGGGGAAAAAAGATGCATTAATTTTCTCCGTGTGTGACATTTAATTATTCACCGCGTCTTTATCACAAACATTCATGATTGGCTACTATTCCAGCAAATTATAGAGGTAGTTTGTAATAAAACTCTGTAACTTTCTGCTGCCAAGAGTCTGAATATTTGAACTCTGTCTCTCCTGAGTTTAATGCATTACGCAGGCTGAATATGCTATCAGAGCAGATACCATATTCAGCCTGCATAACATAATGAAGTGATGTATGTACGGCAAGTTTTATGGCTTTCTCTGTTCGGGTACAGAAGAGCAGTGTGGAGAACTTTGTGTAGTTTAGCTTCTTGGGGACCTGGGGAGTTATAGTTAGACACAGCTTTTTGATAATCCAAAAATAAAATGCATGGGTCTGTTTTGACAGTGTGTAAATAATAATTATTTAAATGTAATAATAATAATAATAATAATTTATAAACAAATTATTTAAATAATATTTTTCTTAAATAGAATTATTAAATTTAAGTTAACTAGTGCCTTCTATTTTTTTGTATTACTGTTTTTATCACTGCCTTTATTCATTAATAATAATAATAATAATAAGAAGAAGAAGAAGAAGAAGAAGAAGAAGAAGAAGAAGAAGAAGAAGAAGAAGAAGAAGAATTTATAAATACATTATTTAAATACTGTTTTTCTTAAATAAAATTATTAAATTCAAGTTAAGTAGTGCCTTATATATATATTTTTTAGCTGCTGTTACTGTTTTAATTAGTGCCTTTATTTACTAATAATAATGAGAAGAAGAAGAAGAAGAATTTAAAATACATTATTTAAGTAATATTGTTTTCTTAAATAAAATCCATCCATTTCCAATTTAAGTTAACTGGTGTATTCTATTTTATTTTTTATTAATGTTACTGTTTTGTTTTTTCACTGGTTTATTTATTAGTTTTTTTCTCTTAACTACATTGAGAGAAGCCTGCAAAATGTCATTGTACCTGAGTATAATTACAATAAAAATCATTCTGTAATGAAAAACAGAGGCTGACACTTAGTGGAGCAAATCTCTAATGACTGTAACTCAAGCTGTTTTTATTCTATTCACTGTTTGTATAATGAGGTCGTATTATTTAAAGGCTTTAAGTGGACACATTTTTCATGTCTACTCAGAAAGAAGGTGTGAGAAGCAGATTTCAGGAGCAGAGGCTTCCCAGACCAACTGCAAATCTCTCAGCAGGGAACACAAACGTGTGATGCTTTCAACTCCCTGAAAACTTCTGTCAAAATATGCACACATGGCAGCACAGCATGCCTGAATTTTCCCTGTCACAGCAATGCCCTATGCATAATGCTGCCTAATGTATCACTATTTTCTCAGCAGTCATCCTGCCACTCAAACCACATTGTTATCCTTCAGAGGAGACGTATCAAATGGACTGTATTTGTTCAGAGCAGCTCCCGGATGGGGATGTGCACAGCTGTGTGAATGCAAAGTAACTTGTCATTTACAGTAAAAGAGACCTGAGTGCAAATCTAACAAATCCTGGATAAATGAAAGCTGGCAAACAGTCACCTTATCAGTGCGTTTAACTGTCACTCTGATTCCTCTCTATACGTCTCAGAGAAAAATACATTGATAATACCCTTACCCATTTGCATAAAATAACAGAAGCCCTTTACTTAAGCCGTGGGGACAGCCCACTTTCCTTTTAACACAAGCCTTGAGTTGTAAAGCACTTAACTATGTGAGGGTGTTATAGACAGACTGGCCTTCAGTGAGCTGAAAACCTCTGCAGAATAACAGCTTAAAGGGATAGTTTGGGTGTTTTGAAGTGGGGTTGTGTGAGGTACTTATCCATAGTCAGTGTATTACCTACAGTAAATGACGGTCGGCACGCCCCCAGTTTGGAAAAGCAGACAGGAGTACCAGCACGGAAGCAAAGCATTGTACTGCTGTGGACGGGGCCGGCAGCAAACCGTATTTCAGCCACCTAAAAGAAAGGCCCACCTAAAAAAATCAATATCGGTTTAAGTGTACGCTATATTTAGAATATTTTCACTGGTTTACCTTGCTGTGTAAGATAGCCCTTTCTGACGGGGAACTGAAGCCGTCGTATCCATCTATGCTCTCGCCAAAGCCACCAGACTCCATTGAAAAAAACTGGTCTTTTACCTCACAAAATACGGGGGTTGCTGGTATACCGCTGCTTCGGTTAGTTTGTTTGTGTTATTGGGGGAATTTGGTGAATACAAACTAACCAAAGTCACACAATAACACAAACTAACTAACCTATCAAGGCAGCGGTAGAGCAGCAACCCCGTCGGAAACATAGACTATATAGATGTCTCATGGCAAGGTAAACTGGTGAAAATATTCTAAATATAAAAACTTAAACGGATATTGTTTTTGTTTTAGGTGAGTCTTTCTTTTAGGTGACTGAAATAAGTTTTGCTGCCGGTCCCGTCCACAGCAGTACATTACTTTGCTTTGCCATGCCAAAACTCCTGTCTGTTTCTCCAAACCAGGGGCGTGCCGACCGTCATCTACCGTAGGTAATACACTGACTGGATAAATACCTCATACTACCCCACTTCAAAACCCCTTTAAGCTTAAAAATATGAGAGGACAAACACTGGTAAAAACCTGTTGAGGTCACAGGTTTGGTCCCAGCGTTGGTGTCATGGTTACAGTACACTAACTGCCTGCCATCTGGCTCTCTGTGCCTCTGAAACTGTGTCAAACTCATCAACCTTCTCTGCTCGGCCTGAACCACTTAGCTCCTGACGGGTGGTAGACGCATCCTGACCCTGACTGGCCTAAAGAGCGTACTTCTAATGGATTCGAACGGGCTGGTAAAAGTTTCTTTAGATCGCGGTTGTCCAGTATGTACTGTACATGTAGGTCATCGTAGTTGTTGTAGTAAGTACTGTGGGCTCATGAGGATGTGGGTTTGAGCCCATTAGTACTACTTTTTCATGCGGGTTCTCTTTATCCTCTGTAAGTAGTTAAGGTTAGGTTATGTATAAAGATTTGACATTTTGTAGGCTAATAAAACATATGTTCATAACAGATAACAATATATAGCCTGTAGAGTGCTGAGCATTGTGTACTGGCCTGTAAAATGTATGTATGAATAAATTTGTATTACTGGTTAAAACATTGAAGTTATCTCTCTTTCTCTGTATAAAGCTGTGGCAGACTCTGACCAGTCAAATCAATACAGAGCAATAGAGGGACTGGGGGTAAACACAAACAACACTTTTCAAAAGGCTATTATATAAAAACGACTTTGTTTTGGTGGTAAAACGGAAACTGTAGGGCTTCCTGGGGGGTCGGGGGAAAACCATGTTTTCATCACAACATGACAATAAACCTGGTTCATGACATTTAACATCAGTTCTCTTTTATTTTCCTACATCTTTATTTTAAAATGTAAACTGTACTCTCGCCTCATTTATCTCCATGCTTGTAGTATTGGATAAAAAAAAATCCACATTATGTAAAATGAGAATAATTCAGAACATTATGCTCTTGGGTGTTGACCTTTCTCAGCTGACCCACATGTAAATGCATTAGCTGCCTTACACATACACACATCATCAGCCTACTCACCCATAATACATTGGTGGGGTTCTCGTTAGCATCAGTGCAATGACCTGTATGTACTGTAAGTGTATTCATGGTGCACAGTTAGCACATAGTTGCCTCAACAATTAGGCTATGGTATCTTTTTCAAACACCAAACAGGAGATTGAGACAAATGGCACCAAATACGTTTTTATTTCACATTTTGACTAGTAGGAAAAGCACAGGTGTTACTAATAACATTAAAGGACCAGTGTGTAACATTTAGGGGGATATATTTGCAGAAATGGAATATAATATTAATAAGTATGTTTTCTTTAGTGTATAATCACCTGAAACTAAGAATCCTTGCGTTTTCGTTACCTTAGAATGAGCCGTTTATATCTACATATGGGATGGGATGACAATATCAGCTGTAGCCGTCTTATGAACGCGGTGCAGAGCGGCGGCGTTTAGCTAGCCAGTTAGGCACACACACTGGGACTCACATGCACTAACATGCATGTGGTGTCGGACCGGCAACATAAACATAGCATGGAGATGCTCAGATTACAACACACACAGAGGGAGAGTGACTTCATTCTCTGCTCAGGTAGACATTACTTGTCTATATCTTTACAAAAAACAACACCAAGACCCTGAAAGTGAAGCAGCTAAATGTAATTCAGCCATCATTCATTTTATTATTTACACCTGTATTTTTCCTGCTGTCAAAATGTTAACAAAGGCCAACTGAACAAGGTCTTTCCAACATGTCGACACACAAAGTCTTTGTTTCAACCTTCATCTCCCCAAAGAAGTCTAGTTAGCCACGTTTTCTTTTCCTGCAGAGCTCTGCTCCTCATTCACGCTGCTACACACATTCACAAACTGGGAGTTTGCCAGTACAACCACAGTCTTTGCTGCCGGCCACAGGAGCAGTTGGGGGTTGCTTTGCTCAAGGGCACCTTGAGCTGATGCTGTTCGGGGTGCCAAGCTGAAATGAGCTTTTTTTTTTTCTTTACTAGCTACAACCAACTGACCCTAAAGCCACTTTCATGTGTGTAAATGCAAATTTGTGTGTGTCTGTGTGCTTAAACTGCTGGCAACACGAGCACGGATGCAGCGTTTAATCTCTATGCACCATAAATATGGGAATTATCCTGAGAATCAATAGAGTGGAGCTAACTGAGAATGGGGAAGAGATAGAGAGTAGGAGAGAGAGAGAGGGAAAGAGAGAGAGAGAAGAAAGTGTGAAAGACCGAGGAAGTAAGAAAGCAAGACACGAAGCAGTGTAGTCCCAGCACTCTCTGGCATGCATAGATATTATTCATCGAAAAAGTATGAATACACTCTCAAGTGCAATGCTTTGAGCCACCTGAGTACACACACACACACACACACACAAACACGCACGTGTGCACAGGACTACGATGTGCAAACACAAATCATTCACAAGCACGTACACACAGAGAAATCTCTCCGCTATGAGAAAACACTGTTCAAACACGCACACGCATAAAAATCAGGCGGAAACACACACAAACAACACAACACATTCAGACACACACAAGGAGAGGAAATAAGGAGGGAAGACAGCGGAAAAGAGGAGAGGAGGAAAGAGGAGGAGCAGAGTTGAAAAGGATATGCCGTGGAAGAGACACAGCCCATGAGAGTTATGTGAGGATTACAGGGAAGTATTGAGGGAGAGAGAAGAGGACAGAAGGATGGATTACTGAATACGGAAGAAGGGAAGAGGAAAGAGAGAGAGAGAGAGAAAAGAGGCATAGCAGGTGAATACAGAAATAATAAGACTGAGGAGATGGATAGAAAGAGAAGAACTAAAGGAGCGGAAAAGGCAGGAGGGAAAAGAAACAAATGGAAAGAAGGATGATGAAAAATAAGAGAGAGAAATGCAAGGAATAACTGGGAAGAATTCATCCATCCATCCATCCATTCATTTGAGGATGGGTAGAATAAAGGAGAGGAAGAAAGTGGTGGGAAAGAGGAAGGACGGGTAGTCACAGATAACACACAGCACACAATGAAAGTGACAGCTCTGCTCCGAGCATGACTCTGGCTGACTGTTGTTTCATTATAATCTCATAACTGTCAAATCCTGGAGCGATGGAGAGAGAGCGAGAGAGAGAGAGAGAGAGAGAGAGAGAGAGAGAGAGAGAGGGTAAAATACTTTCACAGTGAGAGAAACAGCGAGACAATTGGAAATGAACCCACACGTCTGGTTGAACCGAGCTGGATGCACATTGGAAGAGACAGATGGAGACAAAGGCTGGCACATACTGTACATACATACATACAGTTCATGGTACACACACACACACAGGTTTGCCTGATTCCTCACTCACTCACTCACTCACTCACTCTATCAGACATTTGGCCAATCGTGCACTCTCTCATATGATAAGTCACTCTCTAACGTTTAACCTCACTCATTTACTCAGTCGCTTTCTCTTTTATTTCCTCACTAAGTCACTCACTCACTCACTCACTCACTCACTCACTCACTCACTCACTCACTCATATTCTCAGTCACTTTCTCTTTCATGTACTCCCTCGATTACTGTCTCACTCACTCACTCAAACCCAGATTAGTCATTCAGTTACAAACTTAACCACTCGCTCACTCATTCACTTCACTAACTCTAAACTGACACCAAACTGAATACATGTACACTCTGTTGTGATTAGTCAACTGAACCAAACTCTTCAGACTCTGCTCCAGCTCCACTCTAACTAGCTTTGTTTGAGGGCGTGCCAAACAAGCAGCTAGGCAAAGTGTATTACTTGGTCACTCACTCACTCACTCACTCATTCACTCTATCAGACATTTGACCACTCGTGCACTCTCTCATATGATAAGTCACTCTCTAACGTTTAACCTCACTTTCTCTTTCATGTACTCCCTCGATTACTGTCTCTCAGTCACTCACTCAAACACAGATTAGTCATTCACTCACAAACTTAACCACTCGCTCTCTCATTCACTTCACTCACTAACTCTTAACTGACACCAAACTGAATACATGTATAAGCGTGCATCGTCGTCACCAGTGAGGCTGGTATAAAAGCAGAGTAAATAGGGTAGCAGGTCACACACACACTCCCAAGCCAGAACACAAACGCAGCACTAAACTGCTGCTCTCGTTTCTTTTCCTCATTCTGTTTCTACGGCTTTGATCACTGACAGCAAAGAAGCTGTTAGGAAGCCTTTATCTTCAAGCTAAAGCCTGGAAATGCAAACAAATAAACAACAAAATACACCTAAAAACGAATTTGAATGAAATCGACTTCAATTCGAAAAGTTAAAGAGGACCTGTTATGCTTATTTTCGGGTGCATACTTGTATTTTGGGTTTCTACTAGAACATGTTTACATGCTTTAATGTCCAAAAAACACTTAACTTTTCTCATAGCAGGAGCACTTTCACCCTCTGTCTGTTTCAGCTCCTGCAGCAAAATTACTTCTCACTGCATGAAATGATCAACAGAATGGATGGTTAAAGGGTTGGTAGAGTTGTTCTTTGTAACATTCCCAATAAATCAATGAATCAAATACTCTGACAAAACAAAGGAAAAATGTGGTATCTGTGGCTGCCGCAGGAAGGTAATAAACCCGTTCAATCATTTCATTCAGCTAGCTTGACAGCTATGAGTACGAACAATAGCTATGTTTATGTTCATAGTGATAATTTTGGGGGAGTGGCTTTGGAGTGAGACCTGAAGGGACGAACTGTCAGTGTTGCCAACTTGGAGACTTTCTCGCTAGATTGAGGGACCTATGGAGCTAGTGGTGCTAGCTACTGTCGTATCTTTCCTGCGACAGTGCTGTTGAAGTGATGAGGAAGGATGCTCCGCGGACACTGTTCTTTTTGGCATAATAGAGTTTATTACAAACAAGCAACAATGTCATAACGAACGTCTAGAGCGTCCGGAGGTCTCAAGTCAAATCTGAGAGTCCTGCACTTCGGAGCTCTCGCGCCTCCTTATATCGGGTTCATGTCATGTAACATCTGAGCTGAGCGTATAACCATGCATGGCTCCTTTGTCCTACATGTTTATCTTTCAGCCCCATGTCATATCTTATGACCATATTCTCAACTTATGCTTCTTACCCATGTGTTTACCCTTAGGGCCTCTCGGTCATGTGCAAGACTTGAAAATATACCACACTACTTTCATGGGAGAAGAGTTGGCAACCCTGAGCTGGGTTTTTCAGTTGGTTCATTTCTAAAATCTAGTGTACTCTTGCTGGTTTCTCAGCATTAAAGATCCAACCTTTAAGTTAAGTGGCTATTTTCCAGGAAAATCAAAGCATGTTTCTCTCTCCATACTAATAACCCATGGGTTTACACTGAAGATGGACCCCTCACTCTCCTATTCCATCAGGAAATAAATCACATTAAGGAAGTATTGATGTATTTCAATATTTAACAGCAAGTGACAGCAAACGGCTCTGCCAGTCGCACTTGTGTGCTTCCTCGTTTCCCTGCTAAATAGATTTTCTTTAATTTTACCAAATCGTTATGGCAACTTGGACTGTGTTCAGCCCAGATCACCTGTCAATCAAACAGCGTGGGTGGTGCTGTGATACCGATCACTGCTCATATACACAGCTCTTTCTCCTCCAGCAAAACTGCCATTGCACAAGCCCGAAATAAACAGTCAGACTATTAAATTGCCATTATCAGTTACTATAAGCCCCATAGATGTGGGTCAATAGGGGCCTACTACACCCACTGGAAGGTTTTATCATTTATTCACATGGTAGATCACTGAAAGAAGGTATAAAAGAACACGACAGCGACCTCTAGTGACCGATGTTTTTCTCTAAACTTAACCAGGTCGTTTTTTTGCCTAAACCTAAAGAAGTTGTAGTTTTATTGCCTAAACCTAACAGTTTTTTTTTGCCTAATTGTAGAGAAGTTGTAGTTTTATTACCTAAACCTGTTTTTTGCCTAAACCTAAAGAAGTTGTAGTATTGTTGCCTAAAGCTAACTTTTTTTTTTTTGCCTAAACCTAAAGATGTTGTAGTTTTGTTGCCTGAACCAAAAGATGTTGTAGTTTCATTGCCTAAACCTGAAGAGGTTGTAATTTTGTTGCCTTAACTTAACTGTTTTTTTTGCCTAAACCTAAAGAAGCCTTTTTGTTTGTGTTAAAAACGTGACGTTTCATTCCATTTTACAACATGTTAGATTGTGTTGAACGTAGTGAGCGTAGTAGGCCCCTATTATGGTGCTTATAGTGACTGATAACGCCTATTTAATAGCCTGATAACAGTCGAATTGGGTGCAATAAAATACCTGCTTTACACCAGTTTGCTTGCGATGCTTACTGATGTGAAAAAAACTACTAATTAATCTCACATTGACAGACGTGCCTTCAAATATTTATCTATTCTCACACACGTTTTTCTCCCTTCCGTACTGTCACGTTTTCTCAAACAAAATCTACACTCAGTATCACACACCCCTTTTTCTCTCGTCATCCTTTTCTCACCTCTTCCACTCTTTGAAACTCTGCTAAGTCGACTACCAATCAATCTCCTACGTGTTTACCTTCCATGCTCTCAGGTAAATCTAGCAACAGCTCTGTCGCTGTCTTTATTTCTCTCACAAACACATGCACACACAATTTCTCCCAAGAGCCTACTCCTTAAGGGACTCGGGTACATGCAGATGCCTGAGACACAGGTAACAAATCAAATTTGCTGGCTTTCTCTCCCTCCCACTCATTCACTCAGCTTCCTGCACACACAACCAGCTGAATGTGTTTCAAAAAGCTCATTCTCATTCCTTAATGCACACAAGTCCAGAAGAAGAGACAAAAGAGAAGCAATGCCCAGAGCTCAACCAAATGTCATCCAGTCTTATCACAGTCCTTTCTCACTCAAACCTGTAGAGTCTTTATCTTCACAGCATTTGTTACAGTGAAGAAAGCTACAGGGGAATCGAAACTGACTACACACACACACCCTCCCTCCCTTTTCCCCCTCCACGGTCTCTTACCTGTGACAGTGATCAGCATGGGAGCCACCAGCGGCCGGTTGTTATCCAGTTTTCGGCTCAGTCGGATCTCTCCACTGGTGTGATTCAGGAGCAGCAGGTGAAGCTCGTTCCCCTGGTCGATGGTGTAGTACAGCCTATCTGACACGTCAGGATCGTGGGCGGGTACTCTCCCAATTACCCCGCTGGGGAAACTGTTGGACCGATTGGACACGAAGTTGTTGAAAATGATTTGGAAGTGCTGCAGAGTGGGCCAGTTGTCGTTCTGGTCCACCAATCGGATACGGATAGTGGCCCGGCTGACAAGAGGCGCCGAGGTGGCCTGGACTACGATGACATACTCATTGTGGGCCTCATAGTCAAGATCAATGAGTGAAGTGAGCTCCCCTGAAAAGATGTCCATCTGGAAGATCTCAGGGACGTTGCCCTCCACGATTTGGTACATGATCTGAGCGTTGGCGCCTTCATCTGGGTCAGTGGCTGTGATCTGGGCTACCACAGAGCCCACTGCACTGTTTTCCTTCACCAGGACCTCAAAGTCATCAGCAGGGAAGACAGGGGCATTGTCATTCACATCTAGGACCGTCACCTGGATGTGGACTGGTGTTCGCTGAGGGGGCACACCTCGATCTACGGCGTAGGCTGTCAGCTCATAGAACGGCACGCTCTCGCGGTCCAAACGGCGAACAGTTCGGACGATGCCAGATGTAGGTTCAATGGTAAAGTCTCCGTCCCCGTCCTCGCCATTTTGGAACGTGTACTGAACACGACCGTTGGCGTGTGCATCGCGGTCAGTGGCTGAGATTTGGAGGACGCTGGTGAAGGGAGGGGCGTCTTCGCTCACTGTTCCCTGATATCTGGGGCTGAGGAACTGAGGTGCATTGTCGTTCACATCATTCACGTTCACCTCGACATATGTAGTGTCTGCTTTCTGAGGTATGCCGTTGTCTTTGGCTGTTATGGCCAAAGTGTAGGTCATCTGGTCCTCATAGTCGAGCTCTGCTTGGAGCGTTATAGCCCCTGTGGCGGTGTCGATGCGGAATTGTGGGATATTGTCCTCGAGGAAATATGTGATCCGAGCATTTTCACCGACATCATCATCTGTGGCGCTGATCACAACTACGGTGCTTCCAGGTGGTCGGTCCTCATTCACACTAACAGAGTAGTGGGCACTCTGGAATACAGGCCGATGAGTGTTGGCGTCTGTGATGTTGATGTGCACCTGACAGATATCGTGGAGCGTTCGGTCCGAGGCGGTGACCGTCAGAACGTAACGCCGCTCCTGTTTGTAGTCCAACGGCAGAGCCAACGAGAGAAGTCCAGCCCCTCCTGCTGTGCTGATGGAAAAGCGGTTTCTGGTGTTTCCTCCTGTTATCTGATAGGTCACAGCACTGTTGACGTCACGGTCCACGGCCGTGACTGTCAATACGCTGGTGCTGACCGACGCATCCTCATTCAGGCGAGCGTAGTACTCCTTCTGGAGGAACTCAGGGCGGTTGTCATTAACATCCATCACTGTTATTGTAACACTCGCTGTAGCAGAGAGAGGTGGCAGGCCATAATCCCTCGCCTCCACGCCAAAGAAATAGTGCTCCACAGATTCTCGGTCAAGAATGGAGCTCACAGTGACCCAGCCTGTTGCAGAATTGATGACGAATGGTGTGTCAGAGCTGGTGCCGGTTAATCTGTATTCCAGACGGGCATTATCAGCAGAATCTGTATCAATGGCCTGAATGTGGAGGATGGAGCTACCAACTGGGGCGCTCTCGAGCACAGACGCCTGGAATGGCGTGGAGACAAAGATTGGCGGGTTGTCGTTGACATCTGTTACCTGCACACTGACAATACCGGTGTTGTTGGAGAGAGGTGGCCGGCCATTGTCCTGGGCACGAACCCGGAGTGTGTACTCTCGTTCGGACTCATAGTCCAGCGGTGCCACAACATGGATCTCCCCAGTGACACTGTCGATGGAAAACTGTCCACGGCTGTTACCACTGATGATGTTATAGTGCACAGCGGCGTTGCTGTCCTTGTCCCGGTCTGTTGCGCTGACACGGAGGATTTCAGAGTGAGGCCTTACATCCTCCTTCACTGCCACCACATAGCGCTTTTCACTGAACTGTGGCACGTTGTCATTTTCATCCAGAACTGTGATGAAAACTTTAACAGTAACGGAGCGTGGCCCCGGTTCCTTCCCCTGGTCGCTGGCCTCCACCAGTAGAGTGTAGTGCTCGTTGCTTTCCCGGTCCACCGCTCCACGGGTTGTAATGAGGCCAGAGCGTGGGTCAATCTCGTAGGCAGCTCGTGCCATCGCAGCGGTGTCACCGATGAAGCGGTAACGTATATTGGCATTGGATGGGGAGTCTAAGTCTGTCGCTCTCAGCTGTAAAATGGGATACCCCTCCTCTACATTCTCCCTGATCGTCTCCCTGTACTCTGTCTGCTCAAATATAGGAGCATGATCGTTCCGGTCTGAAACAGTAATGGCCACCATGGTGGTGCCAGAGAGGCGGGAAGAGCCGAAATCAGTAGCTGTGATCCGGAAGTAATGCAAATCCATGTGCTCTCTGTCTAGAATCTGAGTGGTGCTGATGAGACCTGTTTCCGGGTGGATGTGGAAGTAGTCAGATGAGCGACTGTTCATCAGCGGGGCCATGGAGTAGCTCACCCTGCCTGCATCTCCCGCGTCTGGGTCTGAGGCGGACATGATAATGACCGAGGTGCCGGGTGGCTGGTTCTCAGCTACTTGCACCTGGAAGTTATACTGAGAGAAATGGGGGTGTCTGTTGGCTGCACGTCGAGAGCGAGGCCACGGCATCAAAATCCTCCTCCCCCTCTCTCCCTGTGAGATTTCATCATCTGCTACTATTATCAGTCGTTCCAGGCTCCTCTCCCCCCTTGTACTGTGCCTCTCCTCCTCCTCCCCTTCCACCTCCCTCTCATCCCCCTCTCCCACCTCATAGCTTTCATCTGCCTGGCTCTCTTTTTTCTCTGACTGTGTGATGGTGATGGTGGTGGTGCTACTGCCCCTATCCTGACCCTTTCCCTCCTCTGCCTCTCTCTCCTCCTCTGCTGCCTGGCTTGCCTTTGTTATTCCCCTCTCCCTCTCCTCCTCTTCTTGCTCTTCTCCCCCTGGTACTCTCCCTCCCATCAGCCGCGCCTCTCTTTCGCCCTCCCCCACCTGTAATTTTCCTCCCCCAACAGCAACAGCAGCGGACCCTTCCAAGCCCTCTCCCTCCCTCTCTGCATCCCTCTCCCTTTCTCCCTCGGCCCCCATCTGCCGCCTATCTGACTGTCTGACACCTTCGGGCTGTAATGGCACTTGCTTACCGGATTTTAATTGCATATGCGCGCCGTCCCTCTGCTCGGTGGCTGAACAGTCGGTGGATATACTGTCAGCGCACCCTGCCTTGACCAACTCTCGCAACGCGCTCTCCCACATGTCTTGTTGCTGTGTCTGACCGTGCCAAGGCGATTTTTCTAATTCAGATTCATATTCCTTTAACTCCCCCTCTTCGTTGTTATTATTACTGTTGGAGTTGAATTTGCTCCACAAAAACGCGCGCTGGGAGTCTGGAGGAGCTGAACTCACGTCTTTCACAGAGGGAAAGTGAAGTGCAGAGTCAGCCTGCCATGTGGTCAGGTTCATTTCCGAGAAAAACGTGTTTTTTTTAGCTGTGGTGTCATCAGGCTGAGAGAGGAGACGCGGTGGTTTAAAAGATGTTGCAGAGCGAGACGTGGCTGACTCAACACCGGGAGATTTAACAGGCGAGAAAAAGCCTGAGTCACCGGCAGACTCTGGAGTTACTTTTTCAGCACACAGACGGATCGAGTTGGATAGTTTTCCACTTTCTGCATAATCGCCTGTTAGTGTTTGAGGGGGCGTATCGAGCACCGGGCCAGGATATTCTGATGCGCTTTTGCTGGAGAGGAAACGTTGGCCGTGCGTCTCTGTGATGCTTCTGGGGGGAAATTGGATGGGGGGATTCCTCTGAGCTATGACTCCCACCGGGACCATAAACTCTGCTAAATATCCACCCCCTATTTCTATTCTGTCCAAACAACCAAAGCAACCACTGGGAACCTCCCCGCTTCCTCCCCGGGTTTGGCTGCTCTGCCCTCTGGTTGCTGGTGCTGATTTCCCATGCGGAAGCTCATTATCAGCCTTACATGGGAGCGTAAGAATCGGAATAGCCAAATCATTATCCGGATAATTAGATAAATTAATGTGTTTGTTGCCTTGGTTCACCCCAGCCTTTCCCTCCCTCCTCTTATCCATAATTCTGGCGTGGTAATACCTCGCTTTCGCCTCACGGACACAACAATCTAGACGTGCCAGGGTACTGGGGTTAATCAGTGCCGGTGCAATACATCTGTACCCGTCCTTCTCCTCCTCCTCCTCCTCATCTCCCCCACTCCTCCTCACCCCCTCCCTGCACCTAATGCACCCAGTCAAACAGCCATCATCATCCCCCTCCTCTCTGTTGCTGCTGGGATCGATAACATTGTGCCTTTCCAAATGAGAACAATTAGCAGCCCACCTGTCCACGCTGGCGGAGCCCCCATCAGCATCCCCAGCCTTATTATTATTGTTGCTGCTCCTGTAAACTGGGTGAATTTTTTTATCTGTGTGGCCGGTTTGGGAGGTTGCAAAATGACAAATGTAGTCCAATTTTGATCCCTGGATCAAACAGTCTGAATTGTTGGTGAAACAGGGATGAAATTTGCAGGTTTTGGTGGTGGAAAAATCACAAATGTAGTCCAATTTTGATCCCTGGGTACAATCTGAATTGTTGGTGAAACGAGGATGAAATTTGCAGGAGTTTGAAGCCTCACTGTGGGGTGAATTGTATCCAGAAGGAGGATGAATGCAACCGGTTGGCAAGGGGCCACAGGAGGGGTTGTTGGCCGGGGAGAGGGCTTGTTTGTCGGGGCTGAGATGCAGGGGTGTCAGGGAGCACCATGGAGCAAAGAGGAGCCTCCTCACCTCACCAGCCCACTCACACACCTCTCCCCATCTCTTCCTCTCTCCACTACTTCCGGGTGCCCTGCACAGGCCAGAGGCGTGCACAAAGGCTCCACGTTTGGCGAGGTGTGGCCTCGACGCTCTAGTCCTTTGTACTGCCCGTTTTGTGCCGTTTTGAACCGGCGAGGAGGAGGAAGAGAAAGCAGGTGGAGGAGAAACAACGCCCTTCTTCCGCCTCATCCTCCTCCCTCTCTCCACTCCCTCTCCTCCTCCATCAGAGCTCGACCTGCTCCTAATACCTAGATGGAGAGGAAGAGGAGGAGGTGATGGTGATGGTGATGGTGCCGGTGGGTCGTTTCCACTCCTCCAAAACGTCCCGACTCCTTCCAGTCTCTCCATCCATGCCCCATCATCCTCCTGGTGGTATCCTAGCAACGTCCCCCCTGCGCTCTGCTGCTCTCCTCCGGAGCATCCCTCGTTCTGTATCCGCTCTACGGTGCACCTGCTCGGGCGTAGATTCCAGCTGCTCCTCGGTGACTCCTCCCTTGCTTCCTCACTCCGCTGCTGTTGCTGCTGCTGCTGGCTCACTTTACCTTTACCGGCGTCTCGGTAGCAGAGGCCCGGGGTCCCTCCTGTAGTCCCCGTCCCCGGGGTGAGGGCGAACAAAGGGCCGAGGAGGAGGAGGAGAAGAAGCAGGTGGAGAGCCAGAGACGAGGTGAAGCCTGGTAGCGGTGCAGCCATTTAGTCTCTTCCCTTTCCTCCGTCACTCCCTCCTCTCTTCCAGCCTATTCTCTCTTTCTCTCTCTCGCTACTCTCTACTTCTTCTCTCGTTCCGGCTATAGTGGCCAGTTCCAGTTCCAGGACCGCCGGCACCGCCCGACACCTTCCCCCAGGCTCCCCCGTCTCTCCTCCGGCATCTACCCTGAGCTGCGGTCCGTGGAGCTGCTGGAGCTGCAGGTCTGAGCGTTAGAGGCGGCGGCGCGGCAGCAGCATCTCTCCTCCCGTTCATTCACATCCAACATGGCTTACACACTCACTCTGACTGACTGGCTGAAACACACACTAACCCTCCGAAAGTGTGTGTGTGTGGTGGTAGGCTACTATCACACACACACAGTCACACTCTCCTCCTCTCTTTTCTCCACCCCTCCCCCTATTGCATGCATCTCTCTCTCTCTCTCTCTAATGGTTGGCTCCGGTGCGCAGGGCTGTTACACATGCACCCACAGGCAGCCATATCCACAACTGGAATAGGAGGATGGATAGGAGGAATAGCCTGTATATCTTTACACAATCACACCGTCATCACTGTATCATCTGAAAGAATTATCATCTGCAGAAATAGCCCTGCAGGTCTGACATCCTTTACCAAGGTGATACAGTACATACAGACAAATCATGCAATGCTGGATGCTGCAAACCTGAGATTTTTGATATTTTAAAATGAAATGATGCAAATGATGCATTGGGATGATTGCAGAAAAGCAATTCCTAGAAACTGTATCCAAAGGGAAAAAAACAACATCAAGATTGTAGTACAGTATATTGTGACAAAACATGTGTCTATTATGAGATATATATTTAATTTATTTTCATAAATAAGCTTCAGTTTCACAGCATCATAACTGTATCATCTGAAAGAATTAACATCTTCACAAATAGCCCTGCAGGTCTGACAGCCTTTACCAAGGTGATAAATACAGACAAATCCTGCAAGGCTGGATGCTGCAAACCTAAAAATGAAATTCTGACATGTTAAAATGAAATTATGCAAATGATGCATTAGGATGAATTGCAGAAAAGCAATTCCTAAAAACTTTACCAAAAAAGAAAGAAAACAACATCAAGATTGTAGTACAGTATATTGTACACATGTGAGTCTATTATACTACTTACACTTTTATATTCTTTTTTTTCGTTTTTATCTAATGCACTTTGTGCTCTTTTATCTTGCTTTTATATATGTAAAGCACTTTGAATTGCCTTTGTGTATGAAATGTGCTATATAAATAAACTTGCCTTGCCTATTATGATATATATTTAATTTTTTTTCATAAATAAGCTTCAGTTTCGCAGCGTCATTTGTTCATGAGGACAACATTTTCCTATTCTGTGATATCATCCTCATCAAGCTGCTCACAGTATATTCCAGTCCAGTGACGTCAGCTCTGAATCGTCAGGTTACCTCTAGTAAATGTGACGTCATCTCCCGTATGATCACCGATGAGTAATTCACACACACACGCGCACAATCACATGCACACACACACACACAACCACACACACACACACACACACATGCACACACATATACAAGTAGCCTGTAGAAAACAGAGAAATTCTAATATTCAATGACTTTATGGTGAATAATGTTTTCTGTGGATGGATAAACCATATTATATATAATTTATAGGCTATAATAGTCCCATAGGGATTCATATATATCTGCTGCAGTATAGTAGCCAAATGTATTGTAGGATTAGTGTGATTCATTTCAATGGTAAAGTGCACATGCGCGCAATCACTCCAATTTAACACTAATTTGCGCATGGCTAAATGGGCAGATCCATTTCCTGATACTTGTTGGAAAAAAAATATAAAAAGAATCACATTATGCAAATATAATGTAGGCTACAAATTTCCTCCAACATTCACTCACAATCTCCTTCTCATTCAATACCAATTTATAATGCAGGCTGGGTGGTGTATAGTTTTCAAATGACACGGCTAGAATTGGATATGATTTCTTCCTGTGGCTGATGGGAGGAGATACACGAGGCGTGTCAGTCGGGAACCTCGCGCATCAGCGCCCAGAAGAGAGGAGCTCGAGGAGAGGAGCACGAGGAGCAGCCAAATCTGAGCCCTCTCGTGGCCGAGCATGCGCGTGCACGTACACATGCGTCCACACATCCCTCCTTATGTGTTCTTGCTCTCTGTCTCCTGAGTGTGTATGTATAATATTGTGTCTTAGTGCGAGTGATTTTTATGTTTTTTTTTATTTATTCATCCCATTTCAGTCCATATAAGGCTTGTTGGCACCAATCCTTAAAATTAGGATCAGGCTTATATTTGGCTGGGTCATGTGTGGGAATGATTGTCTATAGGACTATGGAGTATTGAACCTGTGTCTGTAGCACCGAGTATCACAAATTGTCAAGCACAGAGAGTTTTCTACTATTTATTTATTATTTGATGAGATAGTTTCCAGTTTAAAGGGGACATTTTATGCTCATTTTCAGATTCATACTTGTATTTTGGGTTTCTACTAGAACATGTTTACATTAGGGCTGTCAATCGATTAAAGTAGTTAATCGTGACTAATCACAAATTAATCACACCTTTTTTATCTGTTCAAACTGTTCCTTAAATGGAGTTGGAGTGGGCAAATATGCTTGCTTTATGCAAATGTATGTATATATTTATTATTGGAAATCAATTAATAACAAAACAATGACAAATATTGTCCAGAAACCTTCACAGGTACTGGTACAAAATATGCTCAAATCATAAAATAGCAAACTGCAGCCCAACAGGCAACAACAGCTGTCAGTGTGTCAGTGTGCTGACTTGCCTATGACTTGCCCCAAACTGCATGTGATTATCATAAAGTATGTAAAGGGGAGTCTGCTTAAGGGGAGACTTGTGGGTACCCATAGAACCATTTCTACATACTGTTCCTTTAAACAACAATGGAACAAAAAGATTTTCTTGTGTTGTCCATGCCAACTAAATTGAGGTGCGTAAACAACACTTTCTAGTCAAAATTAATTAAGACTAAATGTTGTGAATGATCAGCTAAATAGACTGTTGTCTAATGTTTTTCCCCTTAACTTAACTAAGTTGTAGTTTTATTGCCTAAACCTAAATAAGCCTTTTTGTTTGTGTTAAAAACGTAACGTTTCATGCAGTTTTACAAAATGTTACAACAATGTTGCTTTTACACTTTCACTTTTACAATGTAGTCGTAGTAGGCCCCTTATAACCCACATCTATGGTGCTCATAGCAACTGATAACGCCTATTTAACGGCCTGATAACAGTCGAATCGGGTGCAGCGACAGTTATTACAATACATTGGTATTACAGTGAGTTTATGTGTGTGTGTCCCAATCTGTTTGGATCCCTGCCTCTCTTCTTTCTTTTTTTTTTGCAGAGCTTAGCTTGAAACACAGCCACGGCAATATGGTGCTCCAAAATGCATATCCCCCTTTTCCAAATAAGATTTGAATGCACAAAAGAAAAAATGCTCTCCCTCCCTCCTCCTCCCTCCTTCCCTCCCCTCTCTGGGTGTCAGCATCCTCCCTCCAGCCTCGTGCTCTGTCACCAGGATTTGTCGCCGTTTTTTTCGATCGTTGCTCCGACACCCTAACACGCCTCAGTCAGTCAGTGTGATTACTGTGGAATGTAGGTTATTGTGGCGCAGGCTGGCGGCGTTAACAGGATTTGGAACGGGTGCGTGTCGGGGGAGCATGAGGACGTCTAGACAAGTTGAGAATAGGCAGCGTGAGAAACAGTTTGACAGGTATTACTCAGTTTAACCATTCAGTAATGACACTTTAGATGTAACGATCAACCGAGGAGGGGAAGCTTTCTTTTTCTTCGCCACCCATCAGAGAGGTCGGAGGTCAAATTACCCCCTGAAGGCACTTCACTGGGGCATAAAGCTTGACTTCCTCCAGTTGAATCAAGGTTTTTCTTCTTGCTGCTCTGCCCCCAAAATCTCTGAAACTGAAATGGTATATTGTTACGATGCTCCTTACACTCTTGGGCTATTACTGTTTCAATTTCAATGATTGTAGCACAATTACCAGCAAGTGAACCTCATTTCTAAGTGTGAAAATGAAGTTCAGTCAGGCAAAAACTGCAATGTGTCCCCAGCTGAAATACGAAAACGTAAAACAAGTTTACTTTCTCCAGTGGGAAATATCGTCTTAACTCAGATCTTATTTGCTTCAAAAAAAAAAAATTTCTCTCGCGAGGTAACTGGGAAATCCCAAATTGTTAAGAAAAGGCAAAAGAGGGTGCAATTGGTAAATTTAAGTTGTGTAATTTGGTAACACTTTATAATAACCATCATATATAAATGGTAAATTGATAGTTAATTAAACTTAGTTAATAGCAATTTTACTGTTAATAAACATTGAAATGATAATAATAATGTTTCATAATTATTAATAAAGCTATAATTTATGCTTTATTTATCATTAGTTTGTTTAATATGAAATAATTAGTTTATAAATGATATATTGTATCATACCTGATAAGAGATGATAACAATTACAGATGATTACAATAGTAAACTATCATTAACAGTTTATTGTCACACACATTATAACATTTTATATATTATATTAAGTATTTGTTAATGATAACAAAATTATTTGTTAACCTTTAAGAAACTGTTTGTAAAACATCTATAAACATAACATAGATAGATGGACCAGAAAACTATTATTAACCATTAACAAAGTATTAACTATCTATCTAAATCATGTTTATAGATGCTTTACAAAGTATTTAACTAACAAGGTGTTATAATCATCAGTTGCAACTTTATAAAAGCCATTCAGATAATGTTTATAGATGGTTTACAAACCAATTATTAACCATTAACAAAGTGTCTATGTAATTTTTTATAGATTTTTTACAAAAAAAATTTCTTTAAGGTTTGTTGTTGTCATTGTAACATTCTTGTTAAAATGTGTGCAACAACAAACTGTTAAAATAACATAAATTAAAGCATTAATTAGTAAATATAGTTAATTATCATTTTGTTGTTTGTTAACAGTAAAATAACTATTAATTCAGTTTAATTAACTATCATTTTACCTTTTATAAGTAAATTATTTTTAAGAAATGTAACAAATATTACAATAACCTACCTCTAAAAAATAGCACACACAGCAGAGGGGACTTCAGAGGAGGCAGAGGGGATTACAAAGCATATTTCACATGAAAACTATATTCCCTCTCCGCTTTACAGAATATGAAAACTAGTTTAATCCTCGTATGCCCTTGAAAGTCTTTGAGATATTAATAGCTTCGCTCTATCAGGACAAGTAAAACCCAGACAGCAGTGAATCCGCTGGGGGGGAAATTTCTGTCATGAAGTAATTCTGATTCCTACTCTGGAAGACGGACAGTTAATTAAACCGAATGGGAACTCTAATAATACGAGAACATGAAAACCTGATGAGTCTCTGTGTCCAACTTGTTGAGATATAAATAGTCTCAGATTGTCAACCCCAAACTACATGAGTCTCATTTGCAATTTTGAAGAACAGTGGTTGTTCTAGAGAATCAGTATGGGATAATACATTATTAATTAGTAGAGCCAGCAATGAAGAGAAATTGATCTGTCAAAGCCACATTAAAGGTGTAGTGTGTGTTCAGGCGTCCTCCGTTGCTCCTAATGGCATTTGCAAGATTTCACAGACCGGAGAAAAACAACCAATCAGAGCTGAGCTGGAGCCTTGCTGTCTCTGAGCATCTGTCAATCACTCGCAAACTCCGATCAAACGGTCAAACTAGGCAGCGCTGATCAAATATGAATCAATATTCTGTTACTGTAATGCCTATTTCTCTCCTCAACTTTTTTCAGAAACACCTTATAGTGTACTGTTTAGCTGTAAAATGAGAAAATTTGTAACCCAGCAGCCATATTGAGATCTGTTGAGGATATACCAAGTACCGATATACCACCAGCCGGAGCACAGCCAATAGGAACGCTCTCTCTCTGAAATGACCTGTGATTGTCCAAAGTCTACCGTCATGGGATAGATTTTTTAAAGCCTGAAAACAGAGCCATGAGGAGGTGCAGAAGTCTAGTTTTCTCTCAGAACACTTGAATTACAATATGCTGAAAGGTTATTGTGGAATTTTTGCCAAATGATGCCAAAAACTTTCTGCCTACTGAAGCTTTAACAGCTGTGACAAACTATCTGAAATCAGTTCTTCTTCACTGCTCTAAAACAGAAGTTGCCAGTGGCAGCCATGATACATCCAGGGCAACAGCACGGTGAAGGCTACTGTTTTGGAGCGGCAAAGAAGAATTTCCAATTAAACAAGTAGATTTTTTTCTGGGTTAATAAATTACGGTATCGGATCGGTGCATAGACTGGCATACTCGCCGATACCAAATACCGCATTTTGGGCAGTATCGGACGCATTTCCGATACTGGTATCGGTACCGAAACAACTCTAAAAAGATCGATACTTGACGTCCGTGTATCGATACAATATTGCAAAGCGAAATATTGCAATACTATGCTGTATCAAATTTTTCCCCCACCCCCAGTCAGAACCTCAAAGTACATTTGAACCCTTGAAAACTCTTGAATTATAAATAATTCTGACTGTCTAATCAAATAGAAATCTCTTATAAATCGACTGGAGCTGATCTCTCTCTGCTTGTCTGTGTTGCTCTAATTATGTACACAAAGTGATTCAGCTGTCTGCTTAGATAAACACATGAATAAATATTAGACTTCTTTTCATATTTTTATAGGATTTTACATTCAGGATGTAACCGTTTCATGTCCACCTTTATCTTTATTCTGTGCGGATGGTCAGATTAATTAGTTTGAGTAGGAAGTCTAATAGATGAAGTGTTGAGTGACAGCGATGAGGGAATGCTGTGCCACTTAGAGCTATTTATAATGGATCAGAGAGGCTGGACGGACTATAAACACTAAACGAAACTGACTGACAGACAGTTACTACAGCACCCTGTGGGGCTCTGACATCAGAGAGAGAGGAAGGATGATGGGAGGAGAGACTGGGAAAATAGGGTGAGCGATGAGTGGCGAGGAGACGGGGATATTGGGGGAGGAGGGAGAGATGGGAAATGAGCGAGAAAAGAGCAGAAAGTTAAGCCGCTGTAACACATGAAACTTGAAAAAATCTGTTTCTGGCTGCAGTTTAAATCTGCCTCCTCTGACTACTGTCTGTGAAATGTCGAAGTGTTCACACATAACATGAAAGGATATTGAAATTCGAGAAAGTAAAGAAAAACCACAGCTGCAAAGTGCATCATAAATAAGCAGGAAATACACACAGATCCAAGCAAATGCTCGCTGTGGGGAAGCTGCAGGGGGAAACACATTGACCCACACTCTCTCGTGATTGGTTTGCTCGCTGTATTTGTTTTATGTATTATGAATGAAATGTCATAACCTTTTGCATGCTCAGCCCTGGAGAGTTAACAGTCCTGGAAACATCAGGTCCTGGAAATATGCTGGATGATTTTAATCCAGAACATCAACGCCTGTTCACACACAATTCAAACAAATAACATTTGACTTTTCTGTTGCTGCACTCTTAAAGGAAAAGTGCATAATATATCTATATCTATATATTCATAACTATTTTTTCATTAGTGTATAATCACCTCAAACTAAGAATTGTTGTGTTTTCGTTAGCTTAGAATGAGCCCTTCATATCTACAAAGGGAGCGGGTCCTCCGCTCACATTACCGGAGGGGTACTCAGTTGGTTTCAATCTGCAACCAAAATCTTGAGTACTGTCCAGTCATTCAGTCATCTGCAGCTAAGAATGATCCAAAAAATTGTTTGCAAAACAGAGCCGCCAGATTAGCTCTCCATTGTTCAGTGCACACATCTGTTTTTCAAAATGCACTATAAACTCAATGTCTCAATCCAGTCTTCTGATCTTCTTCAGGAACGACAGGAAACCACAGTATTTTACTGATCAAGTAGTGTACATCAGTAGAGAACATAATTATCTGACAAGACAGGCCAGTTCATCTTTTACCACCTAGGCCGAAAATAAATCTCAAAATCTGCTGTTATTTACAGAGCCGTTGCAGGATGGAACTCTGAACCAAATCAAGTTACTAAAACATACACCAGAGCCGCTTTCCAGAAAGCATTAAAAGAGCATCTAATGCAATTAACTGCATGAACGAACCTTTAATGATTCTTCTGCCATTTTGTTTATTTGTTTGTTTTCTTTGTGGTGTCCTAAGGTTTGAAATATGTATACCTCACTGCATGGAATTTGCGAGTATAATCTTTTCATATAAAAGGTAATATGAGAACAGTGATTTTTTTGTATGTATATAATGAATAAATTGTTTGTGATTTCTGGCTCGGACCCCAGGTAGACTAACTGGCGTTAGCTAACGGGGATCCTAATAAACTAAACTTAACTAAACACCACTAGATGCCACCAAATCCTACACACTGTACCTTTAAGAGGGAGTAAAGAGACAAGAAAAGACGACTAAAGGTTAAAAAAGAGACAAGATAAGAGATGAAAGAGTGAGATGGAGGTGACGAGAGGAGGGGAAATAGTTAATTAGAATGAGAGATGAGGCATGCAGTCTGACTGCAAGTGTCCGAAACTAACGCTTTAATAACAAACACTGATCTTAAATCAGTCCATCGACTAACAGTCAGTCCATCAACAGCAGCCAAGCCCTCTCATTCAGGTCCATGTAATTACATTAGGTTATTTAATCATCTAATTCCAAGCTATCAAACTCCCATTTACAGATTGAAACCTTGACAGGTGTATATATAGCCCAGACTGAATCTAACCACCAGGCTTGTTAAGTGAGGTTGGATTTGAAGGTTTGGGCCTATTTCACAGCATCGCTGCCCTCAGAAAGAGAGAAGGACGAAGGCTGAGGCAATGTCGGCCAGCAGACTCAGAGCAAAACAGCAAGACACTGTTTTCTATTAACAGCTTACAATGTTCAATTCCCAGTGTGAATTCCCAGTAGACCATGCACATACTCCTTAACACTGACCTCAACCTGCTGTGTGTTTGTCTATTTCAGTTAGTCATTTCCTGCATTACCCAGAATGTTTCTCAATGCTTTCCCTCATAGCTGTGGACTGTAGTTATAGGAGCAGAGAGTGATATCGGAGGGATGTATTCTTTACTCTCTCTTTTTAAATTCTTTGTTTTTGAGAGCAGTTTAAAGAGGACTTATTATGCTTTGTGCTTTTCCCCTTTCCTTCAGTGTGTTATATAGTTGTTTGTGCATGTAGAAGGTCTGCAAAGTTACAAAGTCCACACCAAAGGGAGTTACTGTCCCCCACAGAAACACTGCTGCTGAACTGCCTGAAACACCTTGATCGAAGTTCTGTCTTTTCTTCCGTAACGTGGTGATGTCATCAAGTAACACACTTGCATAATACCTGCCTAACGGCTAGTTGGGCACACCCTCACAAAGCTAGTTAGAGCGGAGCTGGAGTGGAGACTGAAGACTTTGGTTCAATTGAACAGAGCATTTCAGAGGGTGAAAAGAGGTGCTGCAGCACAGCCAGTTTGAGAAGAATAAAGCATTTTTTTAACATTAAAGCATGTTAAGATGTTCTAGTAGAAACCCAAAATTCAAGTATGAACCTGAAAATGAGCATAATAGTTCCTCTTTAAATGACAAAACATACCTCAGAACAAAAGCAGTTTTATTTCCTCTGTAGTCCACAGATTTTTAAAAACATTTTCTAGCTTTGTAATTTTGTACATTTTGGGAGAGGTAGAGTGTGAATGCCAGAGCAATGAAAAATATGTCAGGGGGAGACTTGAGAGGAAATAGAGTAAAAATCAATGAGGTTTGGTAGACTAAGACAAGATTAAAGGGTCATCCATTCAATACCTCCACAAAATCTGTCCGTAAGGGCCGTTACATATTCCGCCGATTAGACTGTTGTCAGGCCGTTAAAGAGGCGTTATCTGTCGCTAAAACCAACATAGATGTGAGTCAACAGGGGCCTACTATACACAATATTGTTGTAGTTTTATTGCCTAAACTTAAAGATGTTTTGTTTTTGTTCAAAACGTAACATTTCATGCAGTTTTAGAACGTGTTGCTTTAAGTTTCGCTTCTACTTTTACAACGTAGTAGGCCCTTATTGACCCACATCTATGGTGCCCGATAAAAGTCACATCAGGTGTAATGAAGGCATTTCTTGAACGACAAAGAGAAAAAATCATCTTTTTTTATAACATATAACTGTCATTTACTATATCTATCCACTCCTGTACTGTGGGGGGTTCAGGAAGTAACCAGCGCCTTGTGAGCGCTTTTTTTATAATATGAAAATGTAGGGCTGTCTCCTCTTAGTCAATTAGTCGACTAATTGGCCGTTTTGGTTTTAGTCGACTAAGATCTCTTTAGTCGACTAAGATCTCTTTAGTCGATTATTTGTTTTTTATGCCTTTTTTCAAGCTGAATGACTTATTTCCAAGAAACTTATGCGCACATCTTTGGTAAACACAAGATTTAAATTGGTGCTTTTGTGTGATTCTTTGTGGAGAAACTCAGATTTACAGATCTGATTAAATTGACTAATCGATTAATCAACAAAATCGTGTTAGTCAACTAAACATTTCTTTGGTCAAGGACAGCCCTTCTTTACATTTTGTTTCATTTTGTTTTCAAGAGAAAAGTGCTCTATCTGCCCCTGCAAATAATAACCTGTATGATTTTTACATGTCAGTGCAAAGTGACTCGAAAATGATTTTCAAATTGATGTTTCAGGTAGCTGAAAAATATTCTGCCATCAATGTCCATGTTAGCTTCCTCTGGAAATATCCCAAACGCTGCAGGGTACATTGTAAGTATCTGCTTTTTAATGGTATGAATCGAGTTCAGGTCCATGGACAGCTACCTGCTGCAAATTTGATTTTCGACTCAGTCTTTCTTCTAAAGTGCAGCATATACAGTACAAACAAAAACAAACCAGCTTATGGCAGGAGGTTTACTGGCAATACCTAAGAAAATGAACTCTTCCGACCACAATCAATTTCCTGAGTCCGCGTGCAGCCTGTAATACCACTCGCCGTGCAGTCAGAAATGAGTAGACCTAATTCAAATGAGAAAATCTTATTCCCAGTTTAGCTGAGGTAATGTGGGTCAGGAGCAGCTGGATCCTGCTGCTGATCCACTCTGCTGTTGCCGTCTGCTCTGCAATCCATTAATAGCCGGGTTTATGCACACATGAACAGAATCTAATATTGTTCTCCAAACAGGAAAATAATGCAGCTTCCATGCAGCTTCGTCTGACTGCTTCGACAGGCTTGAAATGACCAGATGTTGTGCTAACTCCTATAGCCTGCTGACTGCACCTGAAATAAAGGCTTCTGATAGAAACAATTACATGGTAAATGAAGCATAACGACTGATTTCGGTGCACGTTTCTTGATGAGCGTTGGCAACGCGGCAATAACGCGGTGGCAACATTTTAGGCTTGTTTGGAAACTTTCTTCTCTTATTTCACGAAAATAGTTCACCGAAATGTGTTTCTGAAAACATTTGAGGCGAGAATTAAGCCATGCAATTGCTGAATCTGTCTTTATTTTGGATCGACAACGTTTATTTAAAAAGTTTCTCGGGAGTTTCGAGAGGCAACGAGTCGCGTCGTTACAGAGTTTGGACAGAGCCCCGTCCTTTCCACACTTCCCATTCATTATTTATGTAAGCAGCTGTGCAATGCATTCTGGTAGCATGGCGGCGCAATTAGAGAAACGGAGTGTCACGATGCCCGCTCCTTATTTGCATAAAGTTGAGGTCTAGTCTACTTTATGCAAATCACAGGCGTCTGACGCGACTCGCTGCCTCTCGAAACTCCCGAGAAACTTTTTAAATAAACGTTGTCGATCCAAAATAAAGACAGATTCAGCAACTGCATGGATTATTTCTCTCCTCAAATGTTCTCAGAAACACATTTCGGTGAACTATTTTCGTGATATAAGAGAAGAAAGTTTCCAAACGAGCCTCCATATTGTTTCCAGTTTGAAAGCTGGGAGCAGCAGCCCACGGAGGGAAAGCGTTCGTCCAATCAGGAGCCTAGTGCTTTGTTTCTTGTGACAGCCCACCAAGCGTCCAATGCTGGGAAGCGGCGCGTCCCCTCGCGATAAAAAAACGCCCCTGCGGACATGTACCATAATGCGGTGGCAACGCGGTGGCAACGCGGTGGCAACGCGGCGGCAACACAGCAATAACACGGTCATAACGTGGTGGCATATGGAGGAAAAGTATCATTCATAAATGTGTTTACAAATTAATTTATTAATCTATAAATAAATGGACAAAATCACAAAGTATTTCATCATTTGACATTTTAATGGGCAATAAAAAGATGAATTATGAAAATAATTTACAAATGAAATATTAATCCATCAATAAATACTTCAAATTAAAAAAAGGATTTACAAAAACACCATAAACAGTCAATAAGATGATGAAAATGATGAGTCTTGTTGACCAGCAGTTTAAATAGATGTGCCAGTGTGTGGGCTTATTGCATCCACATTAAATCAGAG
Organism: Sebastes fasciatus; assembly: GCF_043250625.1. Taxonomy (NCBI): domain Eukaryota; kingdom Metazoa; phylum Chordata; class Actinopteri; order Perciformes; family Sebastidae; genus Sebastes; species Sebastes fasciatus. The sequence goes on along the minus strand of NC_133802.1, from coordinate 26,930,139 downwards.
GAGGTGGAGAAAAGAATTTCATCTCAGCTTGGGAGAGCGCTACAAACATTTATACAATTTCCTGTTTGTGTCACGCAAAATATCTGTAATGCTGTGAATTGGATTTTCACAAGCCGTCGGGGGAATTATTCATTTCATTGCTCAACTGTGATGTTTTCTGGCATTTCATGGCAGCAACATTACAATGTTTGTTTGCGCGTTGGGTTTTGTGAGAATGATCTCACTGCTGTGTTCTTACATTTCTAAAGCCCATTGAAGGCTTTGCTGTTTTGTTTCTCATTCATAAACGCAGACATCCCATGATTGAACTACAATCACAGCTTAGAAATGAGGTGATGCATCTGTTGCTGGTGGGATTTTATAATTCATAAGGGCGACAGTGGGCCTATAGTGTTGAGTTTTTATTGTCGATTGATAACGCCAAAATGGGACCAGTTGTAGTGGATTTGTTTTTGTGTCTAGAGCAGCAGTGTGCACGTGTGTGTTGTGTGTGTGTGTGTGTGTGTGTGTGTGTGTGTGTGTGTGTGTGTGTGTGTGTGTGCGTGCTTTGCCAGTCGGCTGGCCTCCGTGTGCTGAAGGATCAATAACCGGCTGACTCCTCGCGGGAAGTCTCCTCGCTGCCTCGAGCCTCCAGGCAGGGGGACGGCGGGCTTTCTGTCGGTGTGGGTTTCCATGGGAACAGTCTGTGAAAGTGTGTGTGCATATGTGTGTGTGTGTATTGAGGGGGTACACTGAGACTGGAGGATTACTGCTGTGTGTGTGTGTGTGTGTGTGTGTGTGTGTGTGTGTGTGTGTGTGTGTGTGTGTGTGTGTGTGTGTGTGTGTGTGTGAGAGAGAGAGGGAAAGAGAGAAGAAAAGGTGAACACAGAGGTTGAGGGAGACGACAAAACGGGAAAGCTAAAAAGAGGGAACATGAGTACAGAAAATGCACGCACACACAGACACACACACACACACACAAAGATACAGATGGATAAACTACATAAAGGAAGGACAGGAATACAAAAAGAGAGACTGTCTTTACAGATAAGGTCATCTTGTGTCCTTATTGGCTTCCCCCTCTCGCATAAAGCTCCCCTCTAATTGGCTGCTGCCCTCGGCCTTTTGCCTCTCTGTTGATCCATCTCACAGGGGGGGTATGTATGGAGGGGAGTGTGGCTGTAGAGGAGCCGGCCACAGGCTGTCTGTTACCCTGCTTCCCCCACTCAACAACTCCCCCCCCTAAAAACCCAGGGAGATCCTGAGCGGCAGGCCAGCAGGTGGCCGTTGGCCTGCTGCTCATCGGTCCGGTTTGAAAGCAGTGATGCATATTCAACACAGGGCGATGGTGACGGAGGTGGGACAGAGTGTGTGTGTGTGTGTGTGTGTGTGTGTGTGTGAGAGAGAGAGGCAGACACATTCTGCCATTCAGACAGGAAACCCTCTCTCCACACACTCTCACAAGGGAGGGCATATGGCGGCAGCTGCCCGGCGCGTGTCGTGATTGTGTGAATTAGAAGCAGCGTGGTGCGCGCACGAATAATGAGCCTCGCCTCTCCGCGGGGACGAGCCTCGCACGAGCCTCGCACGATGAAAAGATGAAAGAATTATGGGAAGGAAGGAGGTGAAAGCCTCCTGTAGAGCCGCTTCTCCTCCTGTGATCCATAACTGTTGATTTAACAGCTGGCTACTCATTTCATCATTAAAGTCTCCTCTGTCCTCGGCTCCTCTTCTCCCGCTCGCTGTCTTGTTCACATTCAATTTAAATTTGCTCCCTTTAGGTCATTTAGTTCCTATTCAGGCTGAACAGCGGGGCCGTTTTTACATGGTTGCCTTTTCAAACAAATGTCATGTCCACTAAAGAGACTTCCTGACACAGTGAAGGCCTCTCTGCATCTACAAATTATTATTATCTTTTACAGATTGTCAACTGTATTGGGGAATATTACTATTTAAAATAACTGCTGCTTTTCATTCTTCACTTTGGAGAAAGTAGTTCGACAAAATAACCTTGACTCAAGGTCCTCTTACTAGATTTTTGTAGAGCTTTCTACTGCAACTCATGCTCTTCACCAGCCAGCTCAGTCGCACGAAAAGGTGCATGAATGACACAATAATGGACAAGGCAAAAGCGTGAAATTTTGTCTTTTGGCTTGTCATTTGTACGCCATGTAGTCTGTACTGACCGTAATGTAAACGCATCCGTGTGACTATGATACGCTCAGTGCTAGTGACGCATAATAAAAAATGAGAAAGGCCGCTAATGGCGGACATATAGACAGGACATTCAACCAGGAGACAGGTGTTTTTTTTTGTTTTTTAGCTACGTTAGTGACGATTGTGACGTTATTTCCTTACTTTTTTTACGTTACTTCCGTAGGTATTGTACTTAGTTTACGTACTTATTTTAAGCCCAACCATGACGTTTTTCCTAAACCTAACTAAGCGGTTTTGTTGCCTAAACCTACGTTACTGTAGTTTTGTTGCGTGCCGTACAAATGACACGTAGAATGTCCTTTTACTGTCCAACACGTTCTCATCCCAACCTGTCACGTACCGCCGCTTTGTCACACCCTTTGGCGTCACTTTATTTTCGGCATCAAAACCACTATAGTTAGGTTTAGGAAAGAACAACTTTGTTGGGTTTAAAACTACTATGTTTGTACAGTGACAATCACACTGAACGTTGTGAAAACAGGACACGAACGAAAGGCTTATTGTAACGTGACACACGGGACAAGAACAGCGGTCTCCTGGATGAAAGCCTTGTGCTTGTTGGACCCATCCACCTCGCCTCCCGCCCACTTGGTGTGTCTCTTTCGCTCTTTAAAAGTACTTCACCACACCCCCCGGTGCACTGTCTCGGAGCGTTTACTGTTGCCGCGGATAGGTTTACATTATAGTTAATGGAACGCCTGGTGTTTCATACCGACACTAAAGGATGCTGTGTGCGGTGGTACCGAATGCCGACAGCAGTGACAAAGCGTCGGTATTTAACGCCCTGGTAATGAGAACGAGCTGTAATGTCGTGTCATTCATACGCCTTCCCATGAGACGGTGTTTACTCAGTGTGCCCCATATGCTCTACTTGCTTCTCATCCTTACTACTTACTCTATTAAATTAATAGTAACAGTGCTTCCCCATTACGCACACCTTTTTATAGATTTGCAGTATAATTAATGCTCATGAGGGATGCCTCGGTTTCAACAGGTTTACGCTGCTGGGACTGCTGTTGCTAGGTGACTGATAAAAACCGTTCCATTCCCAAGAATGACTAATGATTTTGTGCTTCCTATATTTCATTGTCAAGGGGTGTAAGGCAATTGCTAGTAATAATAAAAAGTAACTTCCACATCAGTATATGTCACAACTCTTAAACTTGGCATCATTCACGGTTTCACGGTAGCTGTTAAGGACTGTGATGCACACACTATTTGCAATATTCCTGTAAGGGAAGAAGTTACATATTTGGGGCTCTCTATTTTTAAGTCCAGAAATCAAGATGCTCTTTAAATTCAAACCAGAAATAAATTGAAACTGTTTTTGCAAAGAGATTTGTCCTTGAGTCTTAAGGCTGAAGGAATATCTCAAGGACACATATGCAGCTTTTTCTTTACATCTACAACCTATTTCAAAGAGATGTTGTCTCTAGTCCATATGTCATGATGGCATATTGGAATCAATTTGTAAATGTTATGGCTTAATGAAAGAAGGTCTGGATGCTTCCTATATCTAATCGTAAATAAAGGTTAAGGAGGTGTCCGTCAAAATTATTCATAAATATTACCCTGCCAATCACTACATGCAGAAATTAAAAAAAGACATAAACACAAACTGCTATTTTTGTGATGAATATTCAGAAACAGGTTTTCTTCTCACACCAAGAAATTCATTCTGGCAAGACCTCTGCAGATTCGTCATTGATGATATCTTTAAAGACTTTACATTATCATGGGAAAATGTAGGGTTTGCATGGTTTCTTCAAAAACCCAAGAAAAGAAGACATTTTTTTTTATAATAAATTTGATAATTATGTATTTTCTTTATGCATAGATATAAATTTAGCAATAAATGTTCTTATTTTGTTGTTTTCCTACTACTACTTTCTAATTTGATTAACAAAAAGGCTATCAAGACACATATTACTATAATATTTTTGTCTAGTATGATACTGGCTCCTTTGGTATAGTTCTAACTACCTCCTATACTGAATCTGTATTCTGTTCTTTTGTTTATTAATAATAAAAAAGGTAATTCAAACGGACTCATTAAGCAAATCTGTTAAACACGATACACTTGAAGGCATCACTGACATAACTAGCTTGTCATGTAGCTAGTGAGCTTTTTCCTTCCTCCTCTGTTCCTAAAGCAACATTTCCCCTCGTGAGTATAAAGTAATACTACTTTAAATACCTGTGATACGTAGCTGGCCACGTACAGTACAAGCTGCTGGTTGCTTCCGTAACGTGTGGTGAACATAAACACGAGCATTGTTCAACCTTAGCAGATATTTGTTGTTATGTTAGCATCCAAGCTAATCGCTAGCTAACGCCAGTTGCTAGCTAGCGGAACTGTTTCCTAGTTCGGACACTTTTTTGTTGTTGCTAACATTCAACTAAAATGATACTTTAACTACTAATATAAATGATCGTGTAATGTTTTACGTTAATTTAATATATTAAAACTAAAGTCTAACTTGTTACCTTTCTATCCGAATATCATTTTAAAGGGACTGTTTGTAACTTCTTACACGTATAAATCAATCCAGGTCGGTGTCCCCTAGACTCCAACACAAACTACACGGAAGCACCAGAACCGCAAAGTTATATCTAGTGAAGCCCGTCTTGCAAAACAGTGTTGGCCGCGGTTGGAGGACGTGGGGGGAGACCGTAGCTTTGGTCTCCAGGGCCGGAGTCTCTGCTCCTCTGCCTGCCTGCCTTCACTCAGCTCGCTCCACCTCACGTGCATGCGCGCCCACTACGCACTGCAGGAGAGTTAGTAGCTCTGAGAATATCTAGTGAATGTACAGTGGACGTTTGTGCAGAAATAAATGCTGCAGCTCCTCCAGACCAACAGAGGTTTCCGCAGCGAGAAACATTATCGTCTCCGACCAAAACTCCGGTGTCTCCCCTGTTCCTTCTGACCGCGGTCGGGAGGCTGAAGCAGGAAAAGTTGACACTAGGATCAGCAGTGATTCATGGAGAGACCTTCGTCTGGTCAGCTAACATTACTGCCAGGTGAAATATAGAGTGATATTGTGGTGTTAACTGATGTGTGTCGCCTCACTGTTTTGACGGATGCTCACTCACATTCACGTAGCGCGTGCACATGGGCGAGCGTGGGCAACAGGACGCTGACTTCCGTTGACTTAACGGCCACATGTGTCGCTGTTACAACCAATTTCCGATTCTTACAAACAGTCCCTTTAAGGATGCTTCAAATTGAATGGGGCAGTTTTGTTTGTTTTTGTCTTTATTTTCAACTTTTTTTATTTTATTTTTTTACAATAAACACACACAAGACACGAAACACCCAGTACCCTTATACAAAATAACAGAAAAATAACTGGGGATTGAAGGAATTCCCCTCAGGGAATCGTCACCTTCATGCGTGTTGGTTTATCTTCTAGGCAGCTGCAAGCTCAGAGTTAAAATCATAAAAGATTGCAAAGTAGGTTAAATCAGTATCAATTTATTCCGCAGATATATTCATCAAAGTTGCACAGAGTTATTAACAGAAGTTCTGGATTCATCAATGTGTCCCTGATACCATGTAGTACAGTGTTCAGTTCGCAGTGAATGAACCCCGAGCTTTTCTTTACTTTTGCCTTTATACACAGCAGTAAACATTCTCTGAAGGGAGGGGCAGGGTTTTGATCAGTCTTAGTACTTTTCCATAATGTCACTGTGACCTTCCTCTTATCTGACTCCATCCTTAGACAACGCTGTCTACTGTTCATATCATTCTGTCCTCTCCCCCCTATCTGTTTCTTCCCTAAGGCTGTGTCCTTGAGACTGTTCTATCTACACAAAAGTATGTTTATGCCGTCCCACCCTTGTGACTCTGCACGAGAAGTCCCTCAGGCGCCACAGTATTCATCTTATAATTCTTAGTCTAAACATCTTCAACCCAATGAACTCGTAACATAATAGTTTAAGCATTGCCATATTATTCTTCATGATATATTTCCAACATTTCCTCTTTTGAACTTGTCTAAGTTCACTTCACAGAAATATATGACATGAGGTTCAAGCCATTACCGCCCTCTGAATCTGGGTCTGTGTCACGGTACTCTAAATTAAGCCTTTCTACCCCTTCTTCCGCTGTGTGCATGCTCATCTGATAAGCAGGTGGGTTGTCAGGCCGTCTCTTTTCTATAGCAGTAATTATTACTCTCTCACTGAGATGACGAATACATGGAATGCAACAACAACCACATAATATCAGGCATGCAATGGCAACGAGGATAGAGGAAAACAGAGAAACTATCATAGACTTCCATTTCCCAAAAGTACGGTCTAACCAATCATTTATCGGGCTGTCAATACCAGAATCCTCATGCATTTTGTCAGATAATGTCCTAAGTCCTTCTAATGCTTTGGTCACTGTCCCGTCAGGTGCTGTATTGTTGGGGATGAAAATACAACATGAGTCTTGGAACATTGAGCATACACCGCCTTTCTCTGCCAGCAGCATATCTAATGCCATTCTATTTTGGATCACCATCAGTGACGTAGGAGCCATTTGTTCAGCTAGTCCGTGTCAAGAACAAGTGCAAAGCTGCCAGAATTCAACAATATTGGCAAGACAGGAGACTGCTCCTTCAGGGTACAGAGTGAGAAAAAAGAAACAGCTAAAACAACAACAAAAAAGAAAAAACACATATGGGTGGGAGACTGCCAGAATATCAGTCAGCATACAGAATAAAGCAGAGTTTGCACACATAGCAGCAAATCTCAAGAGCTATATACAGTTCGGTCTTATCAAGAAATGTCAAAAACACCTTTAAAAAAGTGTTTTGTGAATTATGTTTGCTATAGCAAATCTGTTCCATCTTAGCAATAGAACGTATTTCGTTGAGCCACCTCCTGAAACATGGTGATGATGGAGACTTGCAATTTAATGATATTCGTTTTTTTAGCTGCAATCATGCCTGCTGTGAGAGCCTGCTTTGATGGGAGGGAAGGGCCCTTGTCTTGTCAGAGCAGCCAAATATTGCCCCATTACAGTCTCGCTGAATGTTTATTTCATATTGTTTTGGGGCAGATGATGGGTTTTTGACAGACCTGTATGAAGGATATACTGTATAAAACCTTAGCTCTTAAAGTGGCAGTAGGCAGTATATTTTTGGCATCATTGGGCAAATATTCCATAATAACCTTTCAGCATATTGTAATCCAAGTGTTCTGAGAGAAAACTAGACTTCAGCACCTCCTCATGGCTCTGTTTTCAGGCTTTAGAAAATCTAACCCGTGATGTGAGACTTTGAGCAATCACAGGTCATTTCATTGAGAGAGCGTTCCTATTGGCTGTGCTCCGTTCATGTGACTGGAACTTGGCGTTCTCCCTCCATATTTCACAACGGTGGCGGCGTCAAAAACGTTCTCATTTTACAGCTAAACCGTACACTACAAGTTGATTCTGAAAACATTTGAAGAGAGAAATAGGCATTAACGTAACAGAATATTGATTCATATTTGATCAGCGCTGCCTAGTTTGACCGTTTGGTCGGAGTTCGCAAGTGATTGACAGCCGGCTCTCATAGACAGCAGATCTCAGATCAGCTCCTACTGCTTGTTTTCCTCCGGTATGTGCAATGTTGCAGATGCTATTAGGAGCACTTGAAGACACAGAGGAACATGATTTTTGTCAGGTTACATGTTTCATGTACTACTGTCATGATATAGCGACCGTTTTATAAAAATAACTTTTTTAATCATATTTGCTCCAATCTCGCCTATACTTCAGCTTTAATGCAGAGCTATCAAGCTATAAAACACAAAAAAAATTACTTACTTGGATGTGTTTACTTGTGGCTCTAAGTGTACACCATGCAGTGGTATTATTTTGGAAAGAATAAAATGCAAATACTGTATATTATAAATAAAATATTGGATGGCACTCAGAGTGTGTGTGTGGAAACATAATGTTTTATTGTGAATATTGGACTTGTATTTTAACAGGTGGTGAGACTGAGGACTCCAGTGGGATGCCCATGTTTCTCTGTTTCTGCTGGATGTGTAAGTAATGTTATGAAAACTGGAACTTGATATGCTAAACCCAAGTTTGTAAGATTGTTTACTTACTTTCCTCCTGCTTTCTTCTCATCAAAATTGATTGAATTCAGGTAATATTTGTGCTGCAGCTTTTCATTTTCTACTCCTGTTTATGTGTTATCCTTCCTCTCTGTGTAGACCAAGTACTATTACATTAAGTGTACACAGTTTATCACCTAATATCACATCAAAATTAACAATATGACCAAAGCCTAGATGATTAAACATATACTGTAAATAGGCTTCTCTCCAACCCACAACCTCTCTGTTTCTGTATTGCCTCTCCATTTCCCTTTCTTTTTGTCCCTTCACCTTCTCTCTGCGGTCTATTAGATCTTTTCACCCCTCACTCTCTTTTATTCATGCATGCTTTCTTTGTTCCTGTACTCCTATTCTGTCTGTCTCTCTCTCTCTCACTCCCTCTTTATTACCTCTGGCGTCCAATTGGCTGGCATTGTAGAAGCTACAACCAAAAATGATTGTCATTAATTATTTGGGTAGAGATTATGTGATTAAGCTTGTGTGTGGGTGCGCGCTCTTGTGTATGTGCATGTAAATGCCTCCGTGAGTGTGTGTATGGATGTATTGTGTGCCGTATCTGGTGGCCACATTATTAGATTCAGATGAGAGCGGCGAGCCTGCATGCGTGGGCAATTTGTTCGTTAAATTGTTGACCCACTGCTGTTCTGCTGACGCAAAGCAAACAAGCACAGGAACAACAAACAATCAAACAAACAAATAATGTGCCCTCCGAAATTGCTCCTGCTGCCAAAAATACAATAAATAAAACAGATAAAAAGTGATAATAAATGGAGTTGGCATCCAAAAGATCAGACACCCCCAGCAGAGGTCTTTGGGTTGAGAAAATGAGACCCAGATGTTGAATCACTATTACAGTATTTCTAGTGCACACTTTGTTTTATTCAGGTCACAGAGTTTTTGTTTATGAAAAGACTAATGAGGGAGAACGATGAAGGAGGAGCAGCAATAAAGAAAGTAAGAGGAGGAGACGGGAGAGAGGTGAAATATTAGAAAAGAGATACAGAAGTGAAAGACAGAATCAGGTGAAGAAATCAATGCAGAGAGAAATTTGTGGTGTGATTTGTGAAGTTCAGCACAGATGCACATGATGGACCAAATAAACAAATGTTTCAGGATACTTAGTTAGTGCCAGAGCGTGATTCATCATAATGTGTGTGTGTGTGTGTGTGTGTGTGTGTGTGTGTGTGTGTGTGTGTGTGTGTGTGTGTGTGTGTGTGTGTGTGTGTGTGAGGGGAGGGGACAGAGCGGTTTATAGGCCAGCTGTGTGTAGTCTTTTAGTCAGGCAGTGACCTAAATCACTGAATAAAAAGAGAGAGAGAGAGAGAGAGAATGAGAGGAGTGTGTGTGAGAAGAGGAAGAGGAGGGGTTGTAGATACAGGGATATGTAAGAAGGAGTGAGTAAAAGACAGAGAGGAGGAAGATGAGAGACAGAGGTTGAGGAGGAAAAAGGATGTTGACAGAAAGAAGTAAGGAAGGAAGAGTTGGAAGTGAAAGCAAAGAGAGAAGAGGGATGCTGGTGACAAAGGTTGAGGCTGAAATTATGCAGCACAGACATAAATATCTGGGCTTGTTATTCATTCTTTGCCTGCTTTACATTTCCAGAGCAAAAAAAACCTTCCAAACCGCCACGCTGGCTCACTACACGAACGCACAACCGCTCCCTGCAGCCACAGCTTTCTTTCTCTGCGACTGTTTACTAAACATAGCATCACACACACCGCAGCATGCATAATGGAAGAAGAACTATAAAAAGCTATGAACCCCACACACAGAGAGATAATTAGCTGCACGAGGACAGTGAAGTGCCCTCGACACAAAACGCCACATTAAGAATTTATCACCATGTTGCAAATTAAAGAAGAAATTCATCTTTATGTTGTAAATATCATCATGGTCAAATAATTACATTTGTGATTCAGAGCAGGGGAGGCGCACTCAGAGGGATCAGAGACACAGGGGCAGAATCCATTAGCATCACTTTCAGGCTTCACATCTGCTTGCTGCCCTGCCAGCTTAGGACCGCAGCACCGCAGCACCGCCGCGGCTTCGGCACCGCAGTACCACACCAATAATTCAGTCATATTGATTCAATGATGAACGACCCAATATCATCGATGCAAAGTGAAAACATCGTTACATATCATCATCTTTAAGATACACCTTTATTTTGAAATTCCCATTCCCATCTGTCACCATCTCCGTCCAAACGCCTAGTAATGAAATTGTCAAATCATATTTTAGTTGCTTTTCATGAGTTGATATAAATGTAACTGATTATGTTAAATGGGCATAATGATATTGTCTAATATTGATCATAGGCTCCTGAACTGAATCGAATCAAAGTCATATCGTAGCAGACTTTTGACCTCAACAAATATCGTATCGTTGTCCAAAGAATCAATCAATGTAATGAAACTTGTGATATTGTTTTAGGTTTTCTGTGAATTGTTTAGTTCAGATGAGTCTGGCAACTGTTAGCAAGTCATTACAATGAAATGCAGAGTGGTGTGGTACATCTTTAAAAGAAAATGATGATACAAAAGTGAGAAAAAAATGATCCTATTAGTTCTTAATGATGGTTTAAAATGGTTTCTGCTAATGCAGTGTTTTCTCTGAGGTTGCTCCACAATCTGGGCAGCTGCCAGGTGTGACTGTGTTGAACTGTATGAAAATAACAAGATGCTGCTTAAAAAAAGAGTATGCTTGATCAGCAGAACCTTTCACTGCATATCTAGAGCTCTCAAAAGTTTCAAGTCCTCCTGATAATCATTGGCTTTCTTCCAAAGATTTTTCTTCCAAAGGGTTTTTTCTTGTAGTAAGGAAGAAATCTATCCAGCGAGCCTTGTTGTGTCATTTCCTTCTGTTAAGGTGAAATATGTTCACATGTGACAGGCGTTACAGTGTGCTGCTTTTTATGCAGATTCAGGGCTTGCGGACAACCGCTATCATAATCCACTTCTGCTGGGCTTTGCCATATTTCCAGTTGAGTAGTCAGGCACGCTCTAAATGTTTGGGGGCATGGTGTTGATGATACAGAGAGCACCAGACTGAAGACGCAGTGAAAAATCTGCATCATTTTATTTCTGCTATCGGGGTGGAAAACCTGTTGGAACAGCTTGTGAAGCGTGTAACCTCATATTAGACCTCGTATTATTAAGTCTGCATGGTTAGATTTTCAAAATATAGAGTACTGTGTTTCAAGATAAGAATAGTGTTTTCGGAGTGTTTTTGCAAATTCATGTAATTAAATGGAAATGTGCTCATTTAAGTCCCTGGCATTCACAAGAACAAAAAACTGCTCATCTAATTGAAATGAGACAAATCTGCTGTTTGAAACCTGTCCAGGAGGGCGACAGGTCAAATCATGCAGACTCACCTAATTGGACGGATTTCAATAATTGTTTAGTAAAAGGAGCCAATTGAGGTCGTGTCCAGTTTGTGTAATGCGTTGATTGGAATGAGTCCAAAACAGCATGTGAACACAGATGGATTTGTAACCACTCCAACCAAATCAAATTTGATTAATGCTTTCATTGAATGACTTTATTCGTATGATTACATAAACGGTGAATAAGTTAGATTGTTATAAAAGAGCGTCTTTAAAACCAATGAAAGCAGTAGTAGTTAAATGCTTTCAGGGTGGCATCTCTCCTCACACAGCAGTGACCCAATAATCAGATGTAGAGGAAACACTTGACCTCTAGACAATAGATGAAGGTTTTGTTTGGTCTAAAATAGGGCTGCAACTAACGACTATTTTTATTGTCGATTAATCTGTTGATTATTTACTCTATTAACTGATCAGTTGTTTGGTCTATAAAATGTCAGAACATGGTGAAAAATGTTAATCAGTGTTTCCCAAAGCCCAAGATGACGTCCTAAAACGTCTTGTTTTAACCATGCCGCAAAGAAATTCAGTTTACTGTCATAGAGGAGTCAAGAAACCAGAAAATATTCACATTTAAGAAGCTGGAATCAGAGAATTTTGACTTTTTCTTTCTATAAAAAATGACTCAAACTGATTAAAATCAAAATAGTTGGCGATTAATTTAATAGTTTACTTTCATGTGGAGAGAATTATTTTTTATTTTTACCATAATTATATTTCCATAATTGTATCCATGGCTCAACCATACTGTAGTTGTAGTTGCGACCGTGCATTGTCCGTGTTCTGTCTGCCGAATCTGTTGGTAAATCCAATATGAGACGTCCAACGATCCCATGAGAAAAGAGGGGGAGAGCGATTGGAAGGCACATGACATTTTCCATGAAACCGTTTCCAATCTACAACACTGTGAGTATGTGGCAGGCATCATCTCCCACTGAGCCAGCAGGACAGTCAGGAACCCAGATTGGTTGTAAATTAGTTACACATTGTTACAGGGACAGACCTCCATGTTGGACGGAGCAGCAACACTCGACGAGGAAATCTTTACCGCAATTATGCTCATGACAGTGATGCAGTTTGATATTCGGCACAGCTCTGCATATATAAGGAACATCTTCAAAGGCATAATGGCCTTTATATGGCAGGGTATCTACATAACAATGCATTCCTTATAGACGAGATACGATTCATATATCTGGATATAAAAAGAACAGAGCAGCTGGGACACTTCTTCTTTGTGTGAATAAAAGCGGCTCTATAAATAAACCTACTTTGGTTCCCCAGATTACTATTGGTATGTCCCATGTGTCAAAATCTGCTTTCTTGTATGTTTTTTTTTGTATTTTATACCCCCCTCTTTTCCCTTTACAACAACAAATAGCACAGAAATTTGATGTTTTCTATTTGTTTTTCAATTCATTTTATTTCCAGAACCATAGTCCCCAAAAGCCAACCGCTGTTCATGATAGAAAAAGAGAAATGTTTTGTTTATACCTGTTATATCAGTAGCAGTTCACAGCAAATCCCTCTCGCTTTCTTTCTCCTGCACACCACTTTTGGATCAGTGCATCATTTCCCTCTCAGTCTGGATTTCATTCAACATTGCTTCACATCCCTCCTCCTGCAGCACACACTATAATAACAAAGAGAGACACTCAGCAGATCAGACAACCTAACTGGTAATCAACCTCTAAACCAAATCTGTAATCTGACTCTAAGCACCACTCGTAACTGGATCCCGTACAATTTCGATCTGCTTCAGTCTGGACTTGAGTCAAACTGCATTCGTATTCAGATCAGCTTAGCTTTGTGTAGTTCTGGCTCCGGGTTCCTCCGTCATCCAGTCTGTCTGTTTGGCATCAGGCGAGCCGGTCTGCAGCCAGAGCTCAGATGGAAATCACACCAAATTGGATCAATATTGAATCCAGCGGGGAGAGCTGTGTCTTATTACAGCTCACTATTGGAAAGTTATGCTCCTGATTACCTGCAAGCAATAGGATTACAGTAATGCCCAGAGAGAAGAAGTAACCCCACTTTAATAATGTCGTTATTATACTCCCATGGATAGACAAAAAGCAATAGGTCGTAATCAGTCTGTATTGGATCAGTATTTAATCCAGCTCTGTCTTTTAACTGGACTGCATTAGGAAGTCACTCCTTTTGTGTAATAGGATTACAGGATTACTAGTTTTCTGGTTCCAAAAAATAGTATGATACATTTTTTAAACGGGACTTAAGGTTTATAGCCACACTAACAGCCCCACGAGGCTGTAATACACGGCACAAAACACAGTTTTTGGATGGATGAAAAATTGAAGGACATGGTTGTGGTTCTCACTTCTTTACCACTAGTGCGGCAAAAAAAGTAAAGTTTGACCTAAGGGTTGCACCAGAGGAAAGGTCACGCCAACTTCTGTAAATCAAGAGGGTTTATTGCCTATACGGTGACCATTTTAGGATCTCACACTCTTTCTCAGGATCAGCTCTACTTAATGTCTGGTCACTTCAAACAGTGGCACATTAAAATTACTTCACATGACACAGCTCAAGATTCAAGCTTCTTTATTGTCTTTTTAGCTCCCCTCCTGCGTACCATAGCTCTGAGCATTGCATATTTACAGAGATGTGTTTACATTACATTCAGTACTACGTGGCGTACAAAAGCAAGAAAGGTGTTCTTATTGCACGCTAAATGCCTTGCACATTATCATGTCATTCATACGCAGAAAACAGAGTAATCCCATATAATAAATACAATAAGTGCAATAAATAGGATGGTTGGGAACTTGTGCAATTATGCAATATAGATTATTTAATTTCAGACTCTCTGGTTCACTATTCCCTCAAACGTCCGCAGTGTTAAAATAATTTGCGATTAGTCCATTGTGTGAAGTCATGCACGATGAAAGTTCACAGTTAAACTATGCGTGAAAGCTCAGCATGGATTTACTTGGCCTTCGCTGAAAAAATTACAGTAGTTGAGTTGCACCAATTCCATTTTAAATTATTAGAGTTTTTGTCTGAAAATTAATTGTATTCCAAATGTTGGTGAGACTGGGCCCTCAGACTTGGCTCCACATTAATCAGTCTAAGCTGTACTTTGTCAACCTTAGCTGCACATATAGTTCCAGCTGTAGTGCAGTAGTGGTATGCAGCAGTATTTCACTGCCTGTGTGCAGTAAAAAGTAAGACTTGAGTGGAAGAGACATCCATAGAAGCTGCTTCAGATAAAAATCTATCTGTACTGGGTATTGCGTCAGTTGAAATATAGTGTGATTTGTGACGTTAGGAAGTTTCATTGCACCTATCACATTTATTTCAATCCCTGGTGTCCAGAAACGTCTCCTCAGCTGTTCAAACATGAAATATAAAAGATCTGATGACAGATCTGACACTCGTCGAGGGGCCAGAGGAGCAGAGAGGGAAGTCTCTTTTACTCAGCAGCCAGTGACAGGCTGCCATTCAACAAAGCACTAATAACCCTCTATTAGTCCCACCTGTGCTTTTCTACTATGGTTAAAACCCAAACTATTAAAATTGACAACCTATTATACCTATTATAGCAGACAATTTGCATTTATATTTCAATCATTCAGCTGACAGTCTAATTGAAGCCAACACCAGTGTTCTTTCTATGGTGGAAAACCAACCCTATTGGGATGTACGTAGAAGGAATAGGCTTATCTTTTTAACATAATCAGTGAATCAGTGAACATGGCAAGGCCTTGAGACGTGCATTAGAGCAGAACAGAAGAGAGTACTCAGCAGAACAGAGGGAACATCTCATCTTGTATTCTTTATAGGTATCTCTAGATTGCAAGGCGTTCTAGTGCAATTTACATTTCCACATTTACATTTTAGCCCCATTACAGCGCACAGCCACTTATCATGAGTGCATCAGCAGGAGTTGGGGAGGAGGATCCAAAGATTATCGCGCTATTGTAAAATCCTTTCAGAGAGGTGATTGGGGCTCGGATGCAGACAGGAGCTCTCTTGAAAATGTGGACGGGAACTGGCCTCATTTATCCCTCATTCAACACCTTTTACCACATGAAACGCGAGAGTAAAAGGTGCTAACCACCTCTGAAATAGAGTGATATTACTCACTGTGATCAGTTATGTCCTATGAAACTCTTTTGCATCTACAACTCACCATTCTCTCCATCTGATGTCGACTATCATTGGGCCACTTGCCTACTGTAGTTTTTGAGGTGTCAGTGAGAGACGTAGCGGTCTGACTGGCTGCTCAGGTGGTGTTTTTGGAGAGCTGGGAAGAGAGCCATACAGGTCTGAGTGTTCTGAAGGCATGTCTTGCTTTGCTGATGCGTAGCTCCACATTCTTATCTGCTCCTCCGTCTGTGCTGATGTTGCTTCCCAGGTAGACAAACTCTGCCACATTTTCCAGTGGTTGCTCCTTGATATTTATTGCTTTGTGGGATTTAGCGTTGATCCTCATGACCTTGGTCTTTCCAATGTTGATCATGAGGCCTAACTGTTTGCTGTGTTCATGTAATTTGTTTGTCTTCTGTTGCATTTGTGTGTGTGTTCTTGAGATCAGTGCCAAGTCACCTGCAAAATCGAGGTCCTCCAATTGTGTGAAGGGAGTCCACTTCCACTTTTTTAATTGAATTTTATAAATCTCACATTTAGCACCTTTAAACTGATTCACAGTGTTAAAGTGTCAGGCTAGGAGCGCTGCACATTACTGCAACGTCCCGGGTTCGATTCCAGCCTCGTGACCTTTGTTACATGTCATATAACCCTCTCTCTCTTCCCGTTTCCAGTATCTGACTCTACACTGTCAAATAAAGGTCAAAAATGCCAAAAAAATACAATATAAAAAGTCAGTTGTTTTTCTTTTTCTTTTCATCATGTTTGGTCGTCGGGTTTGGTGTGCACGTTGGGCATCGGCTGCAGTCTTTGCCTTGTGTTTAAGAAAGGTGATTGGAGGCAATGTGAGGAGGTGCAAAGCATTTGATCATTTGGCCTTTGTTGCTGCTGTCTTTGAGATGGGTTTGGTGTGTCAGGCCAACAACAACAACAACGTGGAAGAGTGGGTACAGAAATCAATAAACGGCAGATTTCTCTGACCGAAAAACCAAAGAAAATTGACTGAAGTAGATCCTGGAAATATAGATCAAACTGATGACTGAAATTATCTTAATGCTAATCTTTCTATATGGGTCACATACATATAGCCAGCAGTCAGCTGTCCTATAATTAGCTCCAGAAACTAGGAGGATGTATAGAATCTGTGTGTGTGTGTGTGTGTGTGTGTGTTGACTTCCTACAGTAAGAGGTGTGTGACTCATTGTTCGTTATGAGTGGATGAATATGTGCTTACAGTTGGATTCACACTGAACTCCTGCTCTGTCCTCTGTGTAAATGGATGTGTATGAACTGTGGTAGGATTAATCACATCCCTGCGCCGCAGTCCTGAAGAGGAAATTATGTCCTGGTGGTTAAATATTTAACGAAATGAGCAGTGCTGTAATATAGAGGCTAATATAGAAAGGTGAGGTGTGTGTGTGTGTGTGTGTGTGTGTGTGTGTGTGTGTGTGTGTGTGTGTGTGTGTGTGTGTGTGTGTGTGTGTGTGTGTGTGGTCTTAAGACAGGAAGAGGAAATAGGCCACGGTTTTATGGGTGTAATTAATATCAGTGTCTGTTAGTGCTGAACATTTTTTGATGTACATTGTCAGAATATTAATTGTCATTTTGATAATATTTTTCCATTTTAAATGATTTATAAAGTCAATGAACAGTCGCTCGTTCCTGCTTTCCAATTGAGGATTTGCTGCTTTTCTCTGTTTTATATACAGTAATTCCTGGTTTTTAACAATGTGAAGATGTTCCCTTTGACGTTGGGAACTGAGCAGGCATTAGAGAGAGTTATCGTACGTGTCCACAGGATCCGTCATTTCCATGCTTCCCATTTCATGCAATACATTCTGGTAGCACAGCGTTGCGCTTCGAGAGACGGACTGTCACGTTGGCCCTCCTCATTTGCATAAAGTTGAGGGCTAAGCTACTTTAAGCAAATCAGGGATGTCCAGCTCGACTCGCCGCCTCTGGAAACTCCCAAAAAACTTTTAAACTAACCGTTGTTTCAGATTCAGAAACTTGTATGGCTTATTTCTAGGGCTGTCCTCGGCCAAAGAAATTCTTAATTGACTAACGCTCATATGATTTTGTCGACTAATTGATTCTTAGATTTAATTGACAGATCTGTAACTGAGTTTCTCCACAAAGAATCACACAAAAGCACCACTTTAAATCTTGTGTTTACCAGAGATGTGCTCATAAGCTTCTTGGAAATAAGTCATTCAGCATGAAAAAAGCAAAAAAAAAAAAAAAGACTAATCAACTAAAGAAATCTTAGTTGACTAAGACCAAAACGTCTGATTGACTAATCGACCAAGAGGGGGCAGCCCTACTTATTTCTCGCCTCAAATGTTTTCAGAAAGATATTTCGGTGAATGTTTTTCATAATATAAGAGCAAAAAGTTTACAAATGAGCCGCCACGTTGGTCCGGTTTGAAATCCAGGAGCAGCAACCCACAAGTGAAAGCGTTCGTCCAATCAGGTGCCTGGCAGCCCATCAAGCCTCCAATGCATGGAAGCGCCCCTGTGGACCCTTAACCATTAGTGTGTAAGAGCAGACGTCCATTAACAGACGGGACTTATTCGAGTCAGGTTGAAATCGTCAGACAACATTTGGCAGGATCTTGTCTCCATCCTGCTGTGAGAAGGTCGGCCACCGCTGTTCCTTCCTGTTGCTTGGTATTTGCATTGTGTCATTCTGGCCAATGATATTTCAGCATTGTCTCTCACCATGTGCTGCTACCTGACTGTTACTGACTTATAGCTGCTACAACAACCACAATGAAATACAGACCAAAGTTAGTTTTGCTCTCTTGCTCACCCCATCTTTTGATTTTCTCTTGTTTTGTATTTTTAAACTTAATTACCATCTATCATTTTAGCTAGCACCTGGTACACACTTGACAAGCTGTATCTTATAATGTGCTGCCCCATGTTCGTTTCTTTTCCCAGTTTGCCCATTGTTCTGGTGTCATGTAAGTTTTACTTGAAATGGGACGTGGCTTCATCTTAAAGTTTGCGTCGGACTGAGTAAAGTGGGTATATGCACTGTAATCTCACATTTTCAGGCCAGTTTCAGAAGCCTCATCCCTTCACACACACACACACACACACACACACACACACACACACACACACACACACACACACACACACACACACACACTCATAAACCCAAACTGGAGAGCTTTCAGCTCGATGGGGGCTCATTACACACTCACACACACCCCTCGACTCCCTGCTGCTCCGTCCCAATCACTAATGCTGGATGTGCAGTTTGATAGGAGTGTGTTCGTGTGTGTGTGATGTCAAAAGAGATGGAAAAAACAAGTGTATTAGCATATGTGCGTGCCAGCTTGCATGTTTAAAGCGATTGTGTGAGTGTGTGTGTGTGTGTGTGTGTGTGTGTGTGTGTGTGTGTGTGTGTGTGTGTGTGTGTGTGTGTGTGTGTGTGTGTGTGTGCTGGCAGGGGGGCTTGGATGTGCATTTTTAGAGATACAGCATAATAAAAGGGCTTGAATAGACAGCTTGATGACGGGTTGGGACACTGACAGATTTTGCAGCATCACAGTGAACTCAAGCAAAATTAGGCTAAATGCAGTTTCATAGCTTAGTGACCTGCACTTCCAGGTTAAATGTTATTTCAGAGCCAATACGGGAAGTTATATCAATGCAAGAGCAGTGTAATGGAAATTAAAATGTTGGTAGCCGCTTAATATTTTATTGTTGTCTCAAACCTCCCCTCCAACTGTCTCGTCTACTTTGACTCAGGTATTGATTTCCAGTATTTCCCTGAATGCTTTTAACTTTTATGTTTCCATATGCCAAAGCACCCGCTCTGTGTGGAAAAGAGAGGTCTGTTGTTGTGTTCAGGAGCTTCAGGAGCTTCTGCATCTAAGCTCAGTTGAAATAAACAACTAGAAACATTAAAAAACAAAAGTTGCTATCCAGACTGCAAAACAGTATTTAAAGTACAGACTGTGTGTTTCTTTCAGTAGAGCAAACAACAAATGGAAAAGGAGTACTTCACCCCCAAAATGATCATTTCTATATCAATTTCTCACCTTGTGTTACCTTGAATTCTTGAAGTAAACTTTGTTTTTCACGTATGCCTGCATGTAGGGCTGGGCAATATGGAGAAAATCAAATATCACAAAATGTTTTTACCAAATACCTCGATATTGATATTGCAACGAGAGTGTACTGTAATATGGCATAAGTGTTGTCTTTTCCGGGTTTTCAAGGCTGCATTACAGTACAGTGATGTCATTTTCTGAACTCACCAGACTGTTCTAGCTGTTCTTTTATTTACTTTTACACACTTAGTCATTATATCCCATTACCATTTATTATTTATAAGAAATGTCATTGTGTAAATATTCTGTAAAAGCACCAATAGTCAACCCTACATATGATATTACGATATGCAAGATCTAAGACAATATCTAGTCTCATATCATGATATTGATATAATATCGTCGATATATGACCCAGGCCTACCTCCACAGTGAAAGAATCCAAAAACGGAGAAAAGTCTTGAATTGAAGTAAATGGGGCAAAGCTACATCAAAACATCCGTTTACAAACTGTCACGCAACTCGTGCAGTATAATCCAAGTCTCATTTATCCAGTTGTATTCTCACTCGTTCCCAAACATATCGCTAAAACCTTACTATTTAAAACACACCCACACAAACAGTACTCAGTTTTCTTCACTAATTTAAGGTAACAAAAGGCGAGTAATTGATATAAAAATGGTCATTTTGGGAGTGAAGTATTCCTTCCATTTTTCCAGCCTAAGATTTACAGGAAAAGACATTCATTCATTCAATTGAATGACATTTTACATGTAGGTACCCACCACAGACTATATGACCACTGATAGTAGAGATGTGTCAGCCTCTGTATGCAGTATATGCAGATATGCAGTATATTTCATGCCTCCCAGCAAGCTGTACTTGATATCTGAACATGGAGGTTCTTTGTTGGCCTTGGGGATACATGTATGTGGTAAATATTCTAGATGCAAGGTCCACTCACTTGATCTGTCTTGGCAACAGACTTGCAATGTTACAGCACGGTGTGATGACGGCTCATGCTGGGTGTAGATGTTGTATCCTGAGGACCTTCACAGCTAGAACAAGCTTTGTGACCCAGAGGCTCACAAAACGTAACAAAACACAACAGCCATCAATTCAATTCAAGAATGCAGTTTTTTTTACTACTGCAAAATGTGTCTCTTTCATAGACTGTGTAAAATATGGACATAGTCTCAGTGACGTCACCCATAGGGTTTCTGAGGAGCAAAAATTAAACTCAACCAGGATGGTGCCATCTTGGCAGTGATGACTCCGGCTCCCAGACAAAAATGGGCAAAGGGGTGGAGCACATACCTGCCAACCCTCCCGATTTTCCCGGGAGACTCCCGTTTTTCATTGCCCTCTCCTAGTGTCCTCCCAGTTTCACAACAATCCCGTATTTCTCCCGATTTATGGCACATTTTCACACTTTTTTTTCTCCTTTTTGTTATCTTAACCTGTTCTTAACTGTTGAGACAATTCTCAAGTGGCCATTCGATGGACTGCAGTTTTTGGCACTCTGCCGTTGGCTTCATTTTTCTTGGAGGTTGCATCTTGTAGGCCAAAAAAAAAATTCCATGGTATAAAATTATAGTAAATATACATTGATGAGGAGGTTTGTTTATCAATACCAGTGTCTTAATGGTGCTGAGATTTTATCTTTCTGGCTGTAACAGAACAAAAGCTCCTCACCCATTTTATAACAGCCATAGATTTCAACTATAATCCAACAGCAGAGATAAGTAACGCTCACTGGGAGAGAATGGGGAGGCAGGTTGACCTAGTGACACTCTGCCATGATGAAAAGGTCAAAGGTTAGATCTCCACAATACTGAATGTTGTGTTCATCAGCTACCAAAGTGTCTTTCAGCCGAACACTGCATGCCCATGCTGCCCACTCATAGTAATTCAATCTGTATCAGAACATCTGCTAAAACATCTTAACAGTACACATCAGGTCAGTGTGTTTGTTTGTGTTTTTTTAAAAAGAAAGCTTTATCGAACCAGATCCTCATCTGCTGAATTAGGGACTGAGATGGATAACGGACAGTATGTGTGTATGTGTGCACGCCTGGGGGTATGTGTGTGTTTTCCTAAGTCCACTCGCATGCACACAAACTGACATACTGACAGAGGCCCGGATACAGAGAAGAGATATAGAGGCTGAGAGAGGCATTAAGCGGAGATGGAAAGGAAGAGGGGGAGAGATTGGGTCATAGACAGGCCGGGTCTGGGTGACAGCTGTTGCATCGAGAGTTTATCAGATTAAATCTGACCATCTCCGCTGTGGGAGGGAGGGACCCAGTTAACTGATGTCCCAAAGACCCGGACACACACACAGACACACACACACACACACACACACACACACACATATATACCTCAGTGGACACATTTTAGACTTTATACTTTGAGCTGCTTCGACCAAAATGTAAAAAAAAACAAGACATTTCATAGCATAAATAGAATAAATCACAAAGAGTTGCAAAAGAGAACAATATCCCATCCTAATGACTGAATACACTGACGGACTTTGACCTTAAAGGGATAGTTTGGGTGTTTTGAAGTGGGGTTGTATGAGGTACTTATCCATAGTCAGTGTATTACCGACAGTAGATGACGGTCAGCACGCCCCCAGCATGCTTCTCCAAACTTGAAGCATGCCGACCGCTATCTAAGTTACTGTATGTAACATTAACACACTGACCATAAGGATGTATATATATATATATATATATATATATATATATATATATATACTGTATATGTGGCAGCGTCATCGTGCTGAAACCTACGTCAGGTCACGTGGGAAATTTAGACGCTAAAGCATACGTACA
Source organism: Sebastes fasciatus (assembly GCF_043250625.1). NCBI lineage: Eukaryota > Metazoa > Chordata > Actinopteri > Perciformes > Sebastidae > Sebastes > Sebastes fasciatus. Next base: position 26,907,436 of record NC_133802.1, on the reverse strand, counting down.
TTGACCAAAATTTGATTGTTCTGATTTGAATACATAAGGAACACCAATGGGAAACTACAGAATAATATAAAAACCTCCAAAAGAAAAAAGAATAATGGACCCTCCCTTTAAGAAATAGGTGAGAATTGTGTGTCAGGCTCGGTCCCTTATTCAAGATAAAACCTGTCCTTGTGGCTGCATTGAATTCTGGTCTATATTCTGTTACTGAGGGTGCAGAAATTGGTTTTATGATGGATTTTCTTCCTATATGATTGTTAAACATCAGTGCAAAGTGGCATCTAGAATTGGATCAGTAATCTTTTTCTTTTACCAAACTCCACTGTAGCTGCAGAATAATAGTTTTCAAGGAACATCATGTTTTCTGTGTAAATGCACCAAACAACAGAAAAGGCGTTTTAAGTGGATTTTTCCTTTAACCCTCTTGTAGTCTATAATGAATGGATGACAAGCTGTTACTTTGCCCTCTTGATGTCTATAAAAGAACACAACATTTTAGAATAATTCCTCCCAAGGGCAGAGCGTCACTGCCACTGCCTCTCCTCCACCCAGCCCCCATCTCAACCACGAGCCATAGCCTTGGGCAAGCAACCGCAGTTCACAGCAATTAGGTATACCCAGAATCCTAATTTATACGATTTAATTTAATTCAATTCTCAATTTATTCAATTATTGTATAACACAGGCCCTGCTTCTACAACTCACCCTCCCCTCCTCCACCTCTGTCATGACCAAACCCCCACCAATCTCCTGCCTGTCACTTACACCGCTGCTGCACTTGACAGGCGCATTTGCAACTGTTTTGGAAATTAATTGAAGGGGCACGGTTCACAAAATACTCCACATGTTGAATCCAGCAGAATGCTGAGTCTCTGCTGTTGAGAGATTATTCCACGCTAGCAGCCACGGTGATATCGGCAGCTTGCCTTCAGTCTCACTCTCATCTTCGTACTAAACCATTTAAGTGCAGTGCTGTTTCCGCTGAATCCACACGTGTGCTTGTTTGCAGAAATTTTAGAATTGGCTGTAAGAACATGGTGGAGGTATGAGTGTCATGCAGCCCTGCCCATGCTCCAGTGCATCAGTACACCAAACAACTCCCTCTTAGCACTCTGAAATACATGCAGATTAAAGGAGCACATTAACACTATACATTGCTTTTTGAGAATTTGGCATATTCTTGACTAGACATTAATGATGCAGCATCATAGAGATCTTACAGTCCCCTTCCATTCAGAAATGTGTTTTGCTTATTGTTGAGCTTCACTGTTGCAGAATGATGATGATGAGTAGAAAATGGGAAAGGGGAAAGTTTCTCTGTGCTCACCTTGAATCTCAGTTTATGGTGACGTGTGATGTTTTGTGACATCAGAAGTAGTCTTGAAGCCAATCATGGTCCAGTATGCAATTTACAGAAGCGTGTAGGGATGTCACGAGAACCGATACTTTGGTATTAAGTTGATGCCACAATTCTGAAAACGTGGCGGTGCTCGTTTTTCTACAGTACCCTATTTTTCCCCCTGATAATGCTACTTTGCGAACAACAAATCTGTGTTGAAATCAGCAGGACGAGAGCTTAACGTTAACTGTTAGCTCCGTTCAGGACTGTGCTGCTTACCGGCTGCTAACAGCTAACGTTAACTAGCTCCTGTCCTGCCGATTTCAACACGAGGTGCCATTGACATTATGATGCATTCAGGCTCTATTTAGTAAAAATGAGTATTAGGCAAAGGTAAATTCTAACGTTATCATGATGTGTTCAAATGTAATCTTGACCTGTTTAATTCCTAACTAAAACCAGTATGCAAATGGTAATAAAGGAGAGTATGTTGAAGTACATGGGATTTATTGTTGTTTTACTTATGTTTTTTACCGTGGTATCGAATTGGTATCGAGAATCGTGGAATTTCACTGGTATTTGCATTGACTACTACATTTCTGGTATTGTGTCTTCTCTAGAAGTGTGATGTGGAAACTTGAAACCTTCAAGTCCAATACACTGATAATTTATTTCTCAGTGAAGTAGGAGACATCTTGTGCCCAGCAGTAACACTTTGAAATGGGAAAAAATATTTGCATATTCATAGATTCTGAATTTTTTTAATGAGAGAGAAGGAATGGATGTCATCCTAATTTTAATAAGGTAATTTAACATTTGTGGAAAAACCATATCAGATACAAATTAGTACTTTTTTATTAGAATCATGATATTGCGATTTTCAACCATTCCCATGAGTCAGTCTCAAACCCCCCTGCAGCCAACTCACAAACTCAAACAGTGCACCAAATGTGTATTAATCTGTAGTTGAAAATAATTAGGCCCAGTTAGGATGGCTGTAGACGTAAATTACAAGTCATAGGCTACAATTATTATATAAAATGTGTGGGCCGGCCAAACCAGCAGTGGTTCACCACCTGCCTGACTCCTCCAACCTTTCCAGCGTCCTCCTCTTTCTCTCTCTGAGCTTTTCCTGCTGAGTCAATAAACTCTTTGGCTTGTGGAGGATGAAAACAGCTCAAAATAGAGCGTCTGAGCTTCCACGCCGGCGAGATATGAGCAGCGTGTGATCTTGAGCTGTGTGTTAAATCTGTTCACACGAATGTGTCAGACGCCTAGATGTCACTGACGTCTCACCCGGCTGAATCTTCTCGCATAGCGAGTGGAGATAAATCTGCTGCCTGTTGACTGCTCATTGAGATCGCAGGATATGAATGTTTCACAGTTACTATATCGTCATTATTTCTTTTATCTTGTGTTTGCGTTTCTGTGGTTCACAAACACACACAATAATACATATATACTCATGTACAGTAGGCAAGAAAACACAGTTCCTGTCACACAAAGCTCTGCTGAAAAGACACTTTCTCCTTCAGAGACATCATCTACATCTGGTATTAACGTGGTATCTGTTAATCTTTTCTGGATAAGGAAAAAACTAATGTTAATGCAAGCACCTAACTTCACCTCTTCCTGCTATCTCATGAAAAAACTACAGGCCAGACAGCAGCATCGTTTAATCTGGGACGCAGCGTGATTGTTGACAAGTCTGCCAGCTCCGCTACCAAATTAGCTTATTGAGATCTGATTATTTACTCTATTAACAGCAGGTATGAATGCAAAGCTCCTTGATGAGATGTCGTTAACATGTCAGATGCACATGGCACGTTACCAGCTGTTGTAGCAAAGTGGTAAGAATTACTTTGGCTGTCAAGTTTTCAACCCAGTCGGCAGAAAAAATGTTGGCATTGTACGTTTCTGCAAAATCACAGATACATTGAACGTTGATGTTTCTGAACCAAAAATAAGTTTCATAAATACATTTCTTATCAACCTCGTATCACGCTTGCAGAAACACATGATGCCCTGTAGTGAATATTTTGAAACGATTGCATACAAAATATTGTGATACTCGATTTTTTTATATTTTCTTACACCCCTAATGTGAATGGACAGCAAAAAAAGTCACAACCACAAAGCATGGTTAACAAGATGGGCTCCGTGTTTCAAGACGTCTCGGGTGGGTTGCTGCCATCGCTGCAGACCCCCTGACGCACTGAGGACAGTCTGCCCTGGTTAATAGTTGCACCCCAACATTCAGGAAAGTTTCTCACAGGCTGCCGCTGCAGGGTGCACACACATCGACGCATGATGGCTACCCAAAAAGCCAAGCCAAAACATCTGGCTGTTAGTTTAGGAAGTGCTTGATTTGATAGAGTTTTCTATGAGCGGAGCATTTTAAACATCAATATTGCAGAGGATCATGTTCATTTAACTTTAGGAAGCCAAAATGGTGATTGCGATATAATTTTCAATTAATTGTGCAGCCCTAACTGGTTCCCCTCCTCTTTTAATCTCTTCCTCTCACTTTCTGGTCTTCCAGTGAAACTGCATCTCATGATCTCTCACCCACCATCTGGCCAACTCTCGTCTTCTCCTCATTTCCATGTTTCCTCTCCATTTCTCTCCGTTATTTATTTCCTCGCTGCTGTCGCCCTCAGTCTATTTCCACCTTCTGCATTTACTCCATCCTACCTTCTGCTATCCCCCTTTCTTTCTCTCACTCTATCAAGCCGTCTCTTTCTCTCTCTTTATTCTCAGGGGCGTCCCTGACCCCATTCATTCATCTCTCTTCAAGACAGTGGATCCACTCTCAGCGATTACTCTACATGCTCCGCTCTCTCTAATATCCCATCCCTGTGTTTATCAACCACTTTCACGTCCACCCCCCCACCCCTCCTGTTTTACCCTCTCTCCCTTTCTCTCGCTCTCCTCCCTCTTTTGTCTGACTCCAACCTATCGCCCGAGGGGAGTGATTGACAAGCGAGCGGGGGTCTTGTAAAGGGGAGTCTGTGATTGGTGGTGAGGGAGATGAAAAGGATAAAGCCTCCTGGACCTGCCCTGACTGCACTGCAAAAAAACACTCATTGTAATTTATCTTGTGCTCAGTCTGAAGGTGCATTCACATCAAGCATGTTTGAAGTCTGTGAAGTCCGCAGTGTTTACCGCTGTAGTTTGTACAGGTGGGAACGATGCCATCCAAAACTGAGATAGGAAACTATTTACACAAAAACAGTGCAGAAGTCGGTGTCCCAAACAGATCGGTAGAAACTCGTGGAAAAAGGGAGGGAAGCCATTCAAAAGTGTAAATTAAGCTTGAAACGCTTTGTAACCTGAGTAGCTGCTAATCCTACAGCCTTTGTGTGTGTTCTCTATGCCTCTAAGTGCTTGTATTGTGTGCACAAAGAACTGCCCAATTGAATTTCACACGTTTTGCATGCCACATCTTTCCTGTTTTTGCTTTTTACCAAACGTTATGATTTACCCAAATGTTCTTATCAGGAACTGTCACATTATAATTTCTGATGCCTCCACGCCGGCGACAGCCGTGGACGGAGGCATTATGTTTTCGGGTGTTCGTACGTCCGTACGTCCCATTCTCGTGAACGCAGCATCTCAGGAATGTCGAGAGGGAATTTCTTCAAATTTGGCACAAATGTCCACCTGGACTCAAGGATGAACTGATTAGAGTTTGGTGGTCAAAGGTCACTGTGACCTCACGTCCGTCTCATTCTCGTGATATTTCGGGAATGCCTTGATATCAAATTCCTTCAAATTTGGCAAAACGTCCACTTGGACTCGAGGATGAACTGGTTGGATCTTCGTGGTCAAAGTTCACTGTGACTTCACGTCCGCCCTATTCTCATGAACCTGATATCTCAGAAACGCCTTGAGCAAATTTCTTCAAATTTGGCACAAATGTCCACTTAAACTCAAGGATGAACTGATCACAGGTCAAGGTCAGTGTGACCTCAGAAAACACGTTTTTGGCAGCTTCAAGTTTAAAACGCATACACATCTTTTTTATAACTTAATTAGCCCTGGAAAGCTCTATTACATTACTATTAGAAATGGCAATCAATCATTCATTTTTGTTAAATTTTGACAATAAAACACCTGAATGTGAACATGATAGTTAGTTTGATGTACAGTATTTCCATACAACCATACGGCACTTCTAAATGTGTGATGTGATGTAGTCTTTTTTTTGGGACTCCCTCCTCCTGTTTTCACCAAAAATGTATATATATACATACACAGTGAGCTTCTATGTATATACACTGTGTTTCAAGGATGTTTTAACATGCATTTAAAATGTATTTAAACTGCATTCAAGACATCATCTGACCACACTGACAAAAACAAAATGACATCATGATACAGCTGATAAAAAGACTTCTGTACATCACCTTTACAGCTTGGGCTTTTTTTGCAGTGTGTCTGGCTGGGTTCAAGACCCAGGTGTCAGCTGATTGAAAACACGTCCGAACATCGCCACTGTGTGGTGAACCTGTTGTACTGCGTTGAGATTACATCATTGCTCTACATGCCTTCTAGTCAGTTGTGTTCCAGCTGTGTTTAATGTCAGGAGTTGTGAGTATTGTGGGTGATTTCATACCCAGAGACGGCACAAACACACATGACAAGAACAGATAATATACTGTTTACTGTTGTTTACAGTATGCATAATAAAGGCATTTGTGCTGTGGTCACATTACACAATTTGCAAAGAAGAGACTAAAGAAAGAAGCGTGCAGCCATTCTTGATAATTGATATACAAACTGAAGAAAACTATGTGTAATTATAACTCATGTAAATATGCAGAAACAGTGAGTGGGAAACTCCAGCAGCAGCTGTGTTGTTGTTGTTGCTCTTGTTAAGCACACAAGAGACCCGGGAGCAGATGATTCCCCAAATGAGAAAATCACAGTGACCTCTTTATCACCTGACTCGTGTGTGTGTGTGTGTGTGTGTGTGTGTGTGCGTTCTTGCATCTGTGCGTGTGTTTGCTTGCCTGAATTAGTGAACTACCTCATCTATAACAGATACAGCTGACTGCAGCTCATTACTGCAGGTCAGGAGAGGTTGTGGGAAGGAGGAAACACATCATTAGCCTGGGCTCACCACATTTATTGGCCGTCGTTTAGGGCTGTAAATGTCAGGAGTTTATACCATTATTTCAAATCAAATCTGAAAGTTCACTTGTTATTCTTTTTTTTTTCCCTCTGAGATCTTGTAGGCCTACTATTTATAACGACCAGTCATTTGCTCTATATGTGTGCGTTGTGTTGGCAGGAAGATCTAAATCATGACTGCGCAGTCTTGGACCATCTCTCCCTCTCCGGACTTTCCTGCAGGAAACGCTGGAGGAAGAAGCTGATAGCCAGAACAGGTGGAAGGTCTCTTGTCTGTGGAAACTCCATAAATCAAGTGAGTAAATTTCCCCTCCTTTTTAAAGAGACAAAGTTCTGTCTGCAAGCATACTGATAACATGAAGACACTGAATATAAACGCATACACAGATGCAGAAAATAAGTACTACAGTGTAATTTTAAGATTTTAATTGAATAGTTAATTGAATATGTGAGATTTTGTGGTTTTACATGAACAAATTCAAATAATTAATGTGGACATCTTAGTTAATAGAACATGATTTACTCTCTTGAGCTCTAAGTCTATAAACTCTACCACCAACAACACCCAAATTAAATTAAAAAAAACACACAAATGGCACTTGACAGATGTTTTTATCCATCATGCTCATTCATAACTATTCCAGGAGAGATACCACTGCAACATAATTGTCCTCACTATTATTATTATAAGTGGCTTGTAATGATCTGTTTTAATGGTTAATTACATTTTTTAAATTCCTTCATTGTTAAGTTGAGCTAATTGGGGTTCATCTGTGTAGCAGGATTACCGTAAAATGAACCAATAACGCTCAGTTACCATCTTCTCTCAGAGGTTTCAGTAATTGCCTTCGTGGTCTCCTATCTAGGCTACATGCTAATTGCTGCTAGTGACCTTAACCATGCTGAAATTCTCCACTCTTAGCATTATTATTAAGGCACTCAAATGATTTGTCTGTGCTGCTCAGTTAATTAAAACAGAACCAATTATTACCTTATCATTCAACTATTACAACGTGTGCCTGGGACTCTTTGTTTCAGTCCAACACCATATAAACGAGCCAAAATGTTAGAGATTAACAAAATCAACCCGTGGGTGTAATCAGTAATAATTTATTGATACCACATGACATACAATTAGCAGAGCTTGGAGAGTGCAGATTTGATTCAATGTTAAACAAAATGCACATCCCCATAATGTAAATCATTACATTTTAGGGTAAGGTTAGGTTTAGGCAAGTAGCAGTTATGGTTAGGGTTTGGGTAAGTCTCCGGGAAATGAATGTAAGTCAATGTAATGTCCTCTAAAGTGATGGAAACACAACATGTGTGTGTTTGTGTGTGTGTGTGTGTGATAGGATCAGACGTACTGTATATATTGATTTGAGGGATTTTAACCCAGACAAAATAACATTTTGGGGACATACACATTTAGTTTCTTTAAAGTTTCTTTAAATATTTATCAGTTACTTTTCCTCATGAAACACTCTTCACATCGGCATAAATCAGATCCACCGCAAAGCACTTACTTTAAAAGAAAACAACTCACTTTTAAAGCTGGTTCGCCTGTTACTCCCTTTATTTCCTTCTTCCAAAACAGTGGTGAAGAACACCTGGAGCAAATGCAAGCAGTTTTTATTAAAACAAAAACAAAAATATTTATGTATGTTATTTGCATGCCAAATCAATCAAATTACATTTTCAATTAGTTTTTTATTTTAGTTTAGTTTTGACTTTTCAATTTCATTTTAGTTTAGTTTTAGTTTTAGAGTGTGTTTGCTAGTTTTAGTTTAGTTTACGTTTTTCAGAAAGGTTTAGTTTTTATATATTTGGTTTGTTTTTGTTAGGGACAGCTATAATGTCTCAGAAGTATGCAGCTACATTAACATACCAAATTCATGGTTGGAGAACTGTGTAATGTAGGAATGGCCATAATGTTTAATGTTTAATCTTCTTTAGAGAAGCAATTGTGACATAGCACCATCTACTGGAAGGTAAAGTCAGTTCAGTTTCTGTGGTTCAGCGTCACAAGGGTTGACAGAAATTCATGCCGTCTCCTTTATTCGGTTGTGATATAATAAAGCTAAAAAAACTAAAACTGAAATTAATTTACATTCATTTTATATTTTATTTTTATTAGATTTTACTCAGGTAATATTGGTTCAGTTTAGTTTCTCTTAAAGGATATAGTTTTTATTTAGTTTCAGTTTACTGAAAACATTTTTCACTGCTTATTTTCCTTCTAGTTTACTATAATAACCCTGATCTACAGCGATGAATCACTGTTAACAGCGTGTACTGTATATCCATGGATCTATGTGGCCTAAGGGAAGTGTGCTGTAGTGGAGCATGAGGGGATTTATCTATAGAATAACAGTATCAGCATGTACATCTTTCAGAGACAAACACACAGCGGGAGAGTCTTGTCATGGTTATTTTAATTCTGCAGACAGGAAAGACACGAGAACTGTAGGTGGACAGATGTGCGGAGGAGAGAGTTCGACAGTACATTCAGAGGCAGATGTAGAGATGTTTCAGGATAGGAAGGTGAAGTTGAGCTGCAAATGTTACCACCTTGTGCATGGTTGTTACAAAGATTTTTTTTTTTTTTACTATTGAAAACAAGAGAAAGAAAACAGATGACATCCGTCACAAGGTTGTATTGGATGAGTAATTATTTCTTTCTTGAAAAGCATTATTTTTGCTCCAGTTGTTAAAAATACATTTGAGTCATCTTGTAGCTGTTTGGTTTCTAGTTGAAAACTCTTCATATCAAGATTTCCATCAAGAAAATGGACAGGAATGTACTTGAACTTGCAAAACCAGTGGCACTAAAATTAGGGCAGGCAAGCAGTGTTGTAGTCAAGACCACCTAAGCCGAGACCAAGTCATGACCAAGACTTTGAGGGGTTGAGACCAAGTCACGACCAAGACCAAGACCAAGACCAAGACCAAGGCAGGGCGAGTCCCACACTGCATGACACACTTACGTTAAAATGTGGAACATGCAAACCATATAGGCACTCCTCAAACTGATCTGAAAGATCCACATTCCCATAAAAACACCCACAGAAAACAAATGAAGATTCATTCACCTCTTTTGTTGCCATATTTATACTGTATATGTGTGTATGTAGAAGTGTAACATGAGAAATATCTTGTCCAAATCTGTTTTTATTGGGGTTTTTTTGCAGTCATGGCAAAGGTCATCATGTCAAATGCAGAACATAACTGAGTGTCCGTGACTGGAAATAAAAACATAGAAAGAGGACTCCCCACCCTCCCCATGTTGGTCAAATGAAAGAGAATTTTTTTTTAATAAATAAAATAAAATAAAAAACTAAATAAATAAAAACTAAAATAATAAAATATAGAAGAAAAAAAATTAAATAAAAGATTTAGCATAAAAAAAGGAAATCAAATGAGAAATATCTTAGTAAAATTCACCTCTGCAATGCCTTTTGATTATTTTATGTGTGAGAATTTCCCATTGTTTTCTGTGAGCAATCACAGTAATGATGTTAACAAATAAATCAGACCATGCACAAGCAGTTTAGTGATATCCCTGCAGTTCTGGTCTTGACCGGTCTGGAAATAAAATCCAGAGTCCTCTTTGAGACCGAAACTAGACGGAGTAAAAATACGGTTGATTCCGAGATGATACCTTCAAAAAGGTAGTCTTGAGACCATTCTTGAGACCAAATCCGATCTTGAGTACTACAACACTGCAGGCCAGCTTAAGCTCTGAATGTGAGTATATAATACAGCACAGGATAAAGGGTTATAAGGGCTCTTAGCAGAGAGACGGATGGCAGAGAGAGGGGGAGAAAAGAATGAGAGAAGAAGGTCAGAGATGTTGAGGCCTGAGGGGTGAAAACATGGCAGCAAGAGAAACACACCAATGTATATCTATTATATACGGAACATCTGTTTACAGATACAGTGAGATAGAGCTGCCACGATTTATCGATTAGTAGTTCACTATGAAATTAATCAGAAATTAATTAAACAATCGATTAATTGGTTTGAGTATCTTTTTAAGAAAAAACAAAGTCAAAGTCAGCTTCTTAAATGTGAATATTTTCTGGTTTCTTTACTCCTCTATGATAGTAAACTGAATATCTTTGAGTTGTGGACAAAACAAGACATTTGAGGACGTCATCTTCAGCTTTGGGAAACACTGGTTGACATTTTTTACTATTTTCTGACATTTTATAGACCAAACAACTAATCGATTAATCGAGAAAATAAACGACAGATTAATCGACAGTGAAAATAACAGTTAGTTGCAGCCCTACAGTAAGACATTGGACAGTATAAGGTAGGGAAAAAAATCTTCATCTCTCCTGCTTTAATACTGTGGTAATTACATCTGTGGTTAACAAGACAGTCACTGTAAATAAATCAGTGTATTGTAAACACCCCATTCCCTTTTTTTATAGAAAGCAAAATGTAAAAAAAAAAAATAGTCCATTAAACAATCCATAGATTCAGGGACAGGCAACATTTGCAAGGGGTCAAACATTTCATGCAGTGAGAAGTAAGATATTTGATACTTGTGTACGTCAACGGTTTTGTTCCAACATGAGAAAAAAATACACCAACTTACAAAAGCATAAAGTTAAAACAAGCTATGGCACATTTTAACAGACATTAATTGAAATGGCAACACATTTCACATTTCAAGGATCAATTTTAGGTCATTACCAAAATTTATAAATAACATTTTTTGGCATAAAACTCTTCATATATATTATTTTCATGCCAGTTCATGCAGTTCATTTCCTAACGTTATGGCACGAGGCCCTATGAATGCTGCTAATGTATGTTTTTTTTGTCAATAACTTATGAACACCTGTTATATCTGGTACATGTTTGATACTGAACATTTTTGATTTGTCAAGCAGGATAACGGTGATTGGAAGGCTCTGAATAATCATAGGAACACAGCAATTAAGACTCGTATGCAGAATATAGATTCTGTAATCTTTTTTTTTTTTTAAATGACAATAAATATTTGTGTGGCATTGGTAAATACAAGATGGGTAACATACATGAAACGGGACTTTCCCAACAGTTGAGCTAGACTTATTAAAAGCAACATGTTTTTCTTCAGGCAGTGACTAAGACACTTACAAGTGATTCAAAGAGGAGAGGCTGTTAGTGACAGTATGTGGGGGGGGGGGGGTTACTGTGTTAATAATGAGGCAATTTAGAAAGTTTAACAAATCTTATTACAGTTTCGATAGGGTGTCTTGACAACTAGCAGGATTTCGGCACCAAAAAAGTGGTGTCTGGTTCATATAAATGTCCTGTATGGTCACATGATTGGAGCAGAATTGTAGGGCTTCAACAGAAAAAAGTCATCCCATCTTTGCTAACAGAGACACTGTAGATTTGGCCCATTTGGCCGTTGAAATTCTGAGCATTAATACAAACTTAAAAGGAATAGTTTGACATTTTGTGGAATACGCTTATTCGCTTTCTTACAGAGAGTTAGAGGATAAGATTGATTCCACTTTCATATATGTACAGTAAATATGAGCAGCTGAAACTCAAAAGCACCATGACGACGTGATTAATTAATCAAATTTCATTTACGATTTTGGCTTCCAACGATTATGAAAACAAGATAATCAACATAAAACGTTTATTGTGCCGCCGCATTCCATTTCACAATGATGCTCTTGTTTCGTCTTGTGTTATAAATCCAGCGCACCCCTTTCCTTTACAGCGGTGCGCTTTCACCCTGCTCGGCGGGTCTGGAACGGCCGCTCAGTGTGGGAGGATCCCCTCATGGGAACTCTACCCTGCGACCAGCTCTAGGTCGGCTTGCCAAGGCCCGGGGTGAAGGTGAAGCTTTACCGCACCCGTCGCCTGAACCTCGCCGCTTAGTGCTCGCTGTGCCCTCTCTCCCTGTGTCTTGAACCATGGACCCAATCTCGTTTACCATGCTTTGTGGGTGTGACTTTTTTTTGCTGTGTCATCGCCATTTATATCCATACAACCAATGTGTTTATGATTAAAATAGTTTGCTAGAGCATAAAGTCCTTCATAGATCTAGCTTCTTAATTTTGCATCAAAAGTGCACCAGATTGATGCGTTTCACTTTAAAATATAGGCTAAAAATGTTCTTTCTAAATGCATGATGTTTCCAAAGTCAATGAGTAATCGTGTTAAAAAATCGTGATCTCAATATTGACCAGAATAATCATGATTAGGATTTTTGCCATAATCGAGCAGCCCAACCGACTATTTTCCGACAGGGACCATTAACTTCCTGCAGTCTCCACACAGTGGTATCAAACTTCTCCTCAAACTTTCAGTAAGAAACAAATACGCTCATTTCCTAGAATGTCAAAACATTTCTTTAACATACAAAGAGCTCAAATTTTCCAGGAAAATCAATCCGCCCAGGTAGAGCTGAACTCACAGAATGCAGAGTTTATGGACGTAATGACGTCCTTTAAATACTTTAACATCTACAATATGTCCAGCTACAGTAATCACGGACAGTGGGCAGGTAAAAAATCAATATCTCATATTGCCAAAATGAAGGAAAGGTGACTGTGTCTTAGTTGAATAAACGTGTACATGATGAAGCTACGATTGGTGAAAACACAGGTGAGTGTGTGATGGGGAGGTAGGGCCAACAGTGATCACACAGGGTGAGTGAATTATGGCGAGGCTATAGTTGCCTGATGGGGGGAAGATTAAGGGTGTCCAGAGCGCTGTGGTAGAGCTCTCTCAATGCTCTCAACAGATGCAGACGACAAAACATCTGATTGAACAGATGAGGCAACGGCTCCTAGAAAGAAAGACAGAAAGACAAGAGAAAGAGGAAGTGTGAGAGAAGTGTGTGGGGGAGTGAAAGAAAGGAAAAAGGGAGATTTAGAGACAACAAATATTGCTAATCTCATACTGGACTGGTGGGTTTTTGTGCGACAGTAATCACATTCTGTCAGTGTAAATACATCCTCACCCCCAGCACATGGACTCTGTTGTAGTAGGAGCTGAAGTCTTTACTGAGAGACACGAGGAATTTACAGATCTGAGGAACACAAACACGTACATGGGTTAGATAACAGTTTGGTTCCATACACATCTTTGATCAGTAATCAGTGAATCTCAAATCGTCTGACCTGTTCAGTCTTAATGTTGACTCTGGCTCCTCCTCCTCCTTCACAGTCCAACGCTTGTCTCGATTGGTCCAGCAGCTCGGAGAACGGAATGAGGTAATTGAACAAGAGAAGCCACTCGCCCTGTCAGTCAAAACGTAGAGACGGCACGATAGGATTAACACTGAAATGTTGCTGTGAGGACTTCTAAAAAGTGGACAGTTTAATATCTTTTTTAATGGAAAGAAAGGAAAATAAAAACAAAAGTAAATCTAAAGAAATGAAAGTCTTGACAGAACAGAATAGAAGAGAATAACGTGGTACCTCTTCTTTCAGAGCAGAGAAGTCCAGCTGGGAGCCTTCAGGGATTTCTGGGTATAGACCTGCAGATAAACAGTGAACAATATGATACAATGCTTATAAATCTGTTTTATTATTAAAATGAAATAAAATACTCAAAAAAAACAACATTAACAAAGTTTATTTAGCTCCATCGCGCCTGTGAACCCATGTTGGCCTTTACTTTATATACTTTATCTTTTATATACTTTATCTGCTGGGTAGCTTGTGAATTTCTTGTGATCAATAAAGTTTTATCTTAATCTCTAATATTACATAGAAATGTATTTGTTGACTGTATTTTGTATTATTAATCTGAATCTGCAAAGTAGCTGGTAACTAAAGTTAGCAAAAAAAGTAATATTTGCCTCTGAAATGTAATGGGGTAGAAATATGACGTAGCTGAAAATAGAAATACTCAAGTAAAGTACAAGTACCTCAAAATTGTACTTAAGTACAGTACTTAGTAGTAATTATCGTAAGCTTCAACAATTAATCAATTAGACAACTATTAAATTAATTGCCAACTATTTTGATTATCGATTAATCAGTTTGAATATTTTTTTTAAAGTCTAAATTCCAGCTTCTTAAATATGCAATTAATCGAGAAAATAACCAACAGATTAATCGAAAATGAAAATAATCGTTAGTTGCAGTCCTAATTTTAACATATACAGGTAATTATGACATTAGTGTAATTTACATAAACCACTGAGACCACTGCAGAAAAGTCCTGCATTCTACACTGTTTACCAACAGGACCAAACTGGCAGGAAATCCATCGTGTTCTTATTTGTTTACAGTGGTTATATAGCACAAATTGATCACATTCAGTTATCCGTATGGATTTTTTTAAAATGTGCTTAACAGGACACTTTTACAAGAGAGCAATTAAATCAGGCTGTAACTTATCAGAGTATATCGTCACACTCGTGCTGAACTTTCATGTCCCCCGCATTTGCTGTCGCTGCTTCCTTTCATTGAAATATGGATTTTCTTTAATTAAGTTTTGTCTTCCAGTCTGAGGTTTAGGGAATACTGCCAGGACACAGCTGTCTGAGTTATTGTTTTTTTTATTATGTTGTTGATCGGAGAAATGAAACATGAAACTCTCACCCTTCTCCACTCCTCTCTCGTAGCTGTCGAACAGAGTATGCAGTCTGGCACAGTTATACATCACAAACACTCCTCCTCTCGGCCCCTTGGTGGACACGCCTCCCTCCCTCTGGACGTCCAGTGTCACCTAAACAGACAGCCGTCAATCATACTGACTCAACTGACCTCAAAGAGCAAACTGTCATCAATTTCTGGGACAGGTATGTCAAGTCAAACACAGTTGTTTTCAATTGATCAATATGGCCGTTAACACAGCACGTCACAACCTGCATGACACATTCAGGTGCAAACACACAGCTGTTATGATGACTCACAGGACTGGTGTGGACCGTTGACAGCAGCTCAAATCTGACAGTGGCAGAGGTCATGACCCTGATGATGTCATCCCACGTCTGACCTACAAGAGGACGAGGAGGAGGCGGTATTTTATTGGACAAAAAACGTCTAGTTCTGCATCTGCATTAACCCTCCGAGACCCACAATAGACCTGTTTTTGTCTTTTTTATGGGGGTACAGGGGTCTTAAGGGGGAGATAGCAGGTCAACAGTAGATGTCACATAGAAGTGGTGTACATCATCTGAAAGCTGGGAACCTGAAGATTAATTTGAGATGCAGCTCAGCACTGTGTGTCAAGTTGTTCTAGTCATAAATCAATAATAAACATGACTTAAATGATTAATGAATTATTTAAAATAGATTACAAAAGTGTATAAGGGTTTAGAAGAATATAATGGAGGTAAATGATGGCCATTCCCATGCTCTATTATGTCTCACAAGTTGTGGCAGCAATTTTTGGGTTGGTACCATTTGTTACACAGATTTGGTGCTAAATTTAACCATATTTACCACTTGAGAATTGATAAAAATGATCAAAAATCCCTCCAAAATACCACATTAAGACACCAAGACTTTGAGGACCATCACAGAAAAAGCCACGCTGTGATTTGGTATTTAAAACTTTGGACATTTGGAGATTTCTGCAAGAATGCATTTTTTTTATTTTAGATGGCGAGCACTTCTGTTCTGGAAACTGCTCAGAAACCCCCTTTTTGTCAATCTAGCTAGGAAAGCCATCCATCCTCTGAATGCTCTAGGTCTCTAGTTTGTGGCTGTAAAGTTTCATGAGGCTGTGATTATCCTAGAGGTCACCACAGGTTCCACATAAATACACTCACCTTCTACTTGATCTCCATACTTCATCTCTGAGGCCTCCTTCATCTGACCTCTTCTCAGCCTGAGGAGAGGAGGAAGAGAGAAACAATAGGAGCCTTGTTTTGACAGACAGCTCTGCTAAAAATACACAGCGATAACGCAGAGGTGAAGAAAAGCACCATCAACGCCCACTAGTGTTCTCTTAATTTAGTTTAATTAGAACTGCAATTAAACAGTGCAGACAAGATGTCTTTTGTGATGATAAACATCTGTCTGGTGGAGAGCTGGGCCGGGCAAGTGGAGGCAGAGAAGGGAAGGGGAAACAGACAAGTGGAGACAGAGGGAGGATAGAGAACCTCAAGACAAAGACGGAAACATTGAGAAAAGACAAGAGAAGAGGCACAACGGTAGACAAAGAAAGTGATGTGTCTTACTGCAGATATTGTGCTGCAGTGAGGTGAGAACCAGGAGTCTTCACAGGCCCACACACCAGATGTCTCTGAAGACGCAGAGAGCAGAGCAGGTAAAAATAGGAACACAATGCATGATTGTCATTGTGTGTGTGCGTGTGTGTGTATGTGTGTGTGGTTACCTGTGTGTGTGTCGCTCCACTGGCTCTCCACAGCACTGCTATCTGCTGCTGGCGGAACTCATCCTGACAGGAAGTCACATGTAACGCTGTTTCCATGGCTACCTATGAAAAGGGCAGCAAGGACATACGAATCAATGCTTTGATTTTCTGTAAGTCTGAGAAAAATCATCAATGTGTGTTTGAAAACTGCATAGTTCTGTGTGTGTATGTGTGCGTGCGTGTCTTACTGTGCAGTCAGCAGTGGCTCGGTCCAGTTGCGCCAGGTGGGAAACACTGTCTCTGTGCACTGAAACAGATACAGCAACAATGTCTTACCAGTAAATATACAGTACCTACTATCTGTTATCCTACTAATCTTTTCTCCTAAAGGTGTGGTTACACATGCAACACTGCCAAATGCATTAAAGGTATAGTTCAGCATTTTGGGAAATAAACTTATTGGCTGTTTTTGCAGAAAGTTAGTTGATATAACAACTTTCATATCTGTCTGTTAAAGGTTCCCTGTGGAGTTTTGACCTCTAGTACTGCTATGGAGCAGTTAGTTTTAAATGGGTCACACACATGGCACGAGGACCCACACAGATGATGTGATAAACTATCCAGCCAATAGTTTCACACTGTTCCACAGGTGGCGGTATCTTATGAGAAAAGAAATGCACTCAACAAGTTTGTTTGTTTGTTTACAAGGAAACTCCTCCGGTCTGCACTTTTAATTATGGAGCTGGAGACAGTTAGTTTAGCTTAGCATAAAGACTGGAAGCAGGGGGAAACAGCTAGCCTGGCTCTGCCCAAAGGCATCACCTCTAAAAGCTCATTAATTAATATGTTGTGTCTCGTTTGTTTAATCTGCACTCGAAAGGAAATGAAAAAAAAGACAATTTGTGGTTTTACAGGGAGTTACGTGCTGTAACTATTTCTTGGCCAATTACTCCCTCGAGTCTCTGCTGGTTGCCTGGCAACCTCACGGCACTGGCCTGGCCAAGAAATAGTTCTAGCATGAAACTCCCTGTAAAAACACATCCTGTTTGTTTGGTATTTATTTAACTAACCAGTAAATTGCTTCTGTAAAAACATGTTGCTGTTGACTTTCTAAAATGCCATTTTTCAACACTTTGAACACTACAGACTCGATTGTTTAGCAATCTCAAACACAGATATCTCAAAACATGGGCTCATGAAACCCAAATCTCCTTGTGCCCTCACCTATGCAGGTACCGAGGCTGGGGTCGTATCCCAGCAGCCCCTCCTCCTGGAACACTCGTTTCAGGTTGACCCTGAGCTCTCCCTCGTTCTCCCCCTCCTCCACCTTCCTCCCTCCTCCTCCGCCTCCTCCTCCTCCGCTGGTCCTCCTGCCTCTCTCTGTTTCCCTCTCTCTGTAGGGGGAGTTCTCCAGCGCCTCCTGAATCTTCTCCTCCCGCTCCTCGTTGGTCCAGTTGGCTGGGGTTGTCGGCCAATCGATGCCCAGAGCTCGGAGGAAGGTGATGATGTCGCTGTCTTCGGGAAGCGTGGGGCAATAGGACACTGCAAATCTGAGACAGGTAAGGAGATTGGTACTGATCACAGCAGCAGTTTTCCACACACATCAGCCCCCCTACATGTACACACTCACTTTACAATTTTGATAATTTTTGTGTATCTCTTTATTTATTATAATGTGCATATTTATTGTATTTATCTTATTTTTTCTACTTGACTGAGAACAGCACAATTCCAATGCCCTTGTACACTACCTGAGCAAATAGCTAATAAAAGTCTTAAATCTTGACTGCAATTAACAATTATTTTCATAAGTAATTGATCCCCCAATTACTTTTTCAATTAACTTATTAATCATTTAGACTTTAATTTGTCAGAAAATATTGAAAAATGCCCATTAAAGTTAAACCAAGCCGAAGGTGACATCTACAAATTGCTTTTTTTTGTCCAAGCAACAAAGAACAAAACCCTAAGATATTTAATTTACAATAACAAAACAGCGAAAGCAGCAAATCTGCACATTTTACCAGCAGAAACCAGCTAATGTTTCAAAATGTTCCTTGATACAATTTTAGGCAACTTAGTTTTAGAACTACATTTATTGTTATAAAGAGGTAAAAGATAAAGCACAGAGGAATTTGTTTAGGATGAGAGTAACTTAAAGGAAGTGTGGACAACATTTAACCCACAGACTCACCCCTGTCTTCTCAACAGCGCCCCCATGTGGTCAGCCAGCAGAACAGTCCTCAGCTGGCCCAGAGTCAGTGTATCAGGAGTGGGTGTGTTGGGTTTAGGATGCAGCGCAGGACAGTTGAGCACCACACAGCCTTGCTTCTGACTTGAGGGCTTCAGGTACTCCGTGGCTCCGTCTGCCAGGACAGCCCTGAAGGCTGCGGGCCGGTCCACCCTCACCCTCAAGCCCTCACCCATTACCTCCCCACCGGCCACAGGGAGAACCCCACCGCCACGGAGGGACAGGACCCTGGACATCACTGCTGGAGGAACCTGGGTGGATAAAGGGGAGACATTAGAGACTCATATATAAATTTTTTTCTGCCACATGCTGCCTCTCGACTGGCAGCCTGTTGCAACAACTCGTATAACTCTCTGAGTATTTTGTGTTTTTGTACAACCAGTCCCCTCTGTGTGTGTCAAGACAGTGGGGTCGGGAGGTGAAGCGTCACGCGTCCTCCCTTACAGACTAAAGACTAACATTAAATAAAACAAACATTGTCACATTTTTGCACTACTTGCGCTATGTCTACCTCATAGCATTACACATATATGTACAGTAAAAGAAACCCTCTCATTTTATATTGCTAACTTTTGTTTATTGCTAATTTTTGTATTTTTTAAAGGGACTGTTTGTTAGTTCCTAAACGTATAAATCAATCCGGGTCAGTGTCCCATGCGCACTCGTGTGTGGCTACGCTGTTCAGACACAGGTGTCGCTGTTACAAACAATTTCTGATTCTTACAAACAGTCCCTTTAATACTAATAATTTACTTAGTGGCTCTTAAGACATGCCTGTCTGAAAAACTTTTGCACATGCATTTGTGCTTATAATCTCACAAAAATGCATATCTCTGTCAGTGGAACAATATCAGATGTTGGTATCTGCATTAAAAAAAACAACTCATCAGTGCATCTGTAAAATCATCATACATGCTTATGATGGAGTATACATGCAACAATATTAGCATCCTCTTAAACAAGCATGCATGAACACGCCCACAGGTACAACGTGCCTGAGGTGTGGCTTCAAAAGATGCATTTGCTAACATTATATTATTTATTATTTTTATGATAGATTAACATGAACAAGCTATGGAAGAGGCCTGAAACTGTGTTCCAGTTGCAGCACAGCTCTAGCTGCGTGTTTGCAGTGACCCACATTGCATCTGCAACTCATGGGTTAATAATGACTGCCGCAGGCTGTTAATGTCTGGTCGATCATGATGGGGGCAAAGTCAGCGGCCACTGATCAATTCAGGAGGATTTATCTGTTCTCAGTATCACTCAAACATATTCATGATTTGTAGGATTGAAACCAGCAGCTTTCACCTGCTGCTCATTAATCAATCAGGCAGCGGATTGGGTTCAGCTGAGCCTTATAAAGCAGGTAGTTCCGGTCCCCTGCTCCTATTGGCCGAGTCACGTTCGAAACCGTTGGAACACCTAACGTCCATTTAAATATCACTGCGCCCCCTCGCACCACAGCCACCTTTAAGGCAACTGTCAAGGAACTATACTGCCGCGTGGAAGAATACAATGTGAAAGAAGTTTGATAACAAGCAGTGTGTCCGCGCGGCCGTTGCTCAGCGATGATTCCTCTTTTTAAAGAACGGTCTCTTTCGGTGCGTTAACAGAAAGCTTTAAAACAACACAAACATCAGCAATAAGCCCGTTAAAGATACTAAGTATGAGTGAAACCAACCTGTCCGTCCGCGTACAGCGTGTTGAGCATCGTGGTCGGCGATAAGAAGTCTCTGTTCCGGAGGTTTTTAGCGCTGCTCTCTTTGAACCAGAGCTTCTCCGGGTCAGGGAAGATCCTGTCGCCGCCGCCGGAGCCGTTCTCCCGGCTGGAACCCCGCAGTGCGGAGCTCAGCGCCTGGACGGTAGGAGTGATCCGGAGCGGAGAGGACTCCTCGATGTTCTCCATCACCACCAACCAACCAACCACAACACAGACAGGTGAGCTTTGCTGCTACCAGTAGCTAACTACACCCGCACCACTCTGCTCATATCTGCTGTTAAAACCTGGTCTCACTAGTCGGTGCGGATGTGATGCAGCTCTGCTGAGCTTCAACACGGCCGGATTGAATGCCAGTTCAACAGCCGTGCTGTTAAATCACAGATCGATGTCAGATATTGGCTGTAGCTAGAGGAGGACTGCATTGGCTGTTTTTTTTTCGTGGCCGGAACTAGTGAAGGGCAATCCGTGTTTCTTTCCGAGGTGAATTTCGTGTTGGACCAGTGGAATTTGCCTAATAGCGCCATCTAGGTTTGTGGACATGTGGTGTCACGTGTCTGTAATATGTTTAGAGATTATTTCCAGTGCAAGCAGGTGTCTAATGGACAAGGTTGGAGTGTAACATGTACATAATTTAATTACAAAATAAATGTAAGTATAATCAGTTAGTCATCTAGTTTGTGGCAGTCTGTGCAATCTTTTTTTTATAATATTTTATTTAAAAAGTTAAATACAATATTATTCGCATGTACAGATGCTTCATTACAGTTCTGCAAAAAATACCTTACAGTATAAAAATTAATTATAAAATATACAACAAATAAACTGTAAGGAAAAGATGAAAAATAAACAAAACACATTCGGGGTCTGCTAAACAATTGGAATACATTTTTTTTATTATATTTTATTTCAAAAGTTCAATACAATATATTCACATGTCCATATGCTTCATTACAGTTCTGCAAAAATACCTTACAGTTTAAACAAATATATATATAAAATATACAAGTGTTTCTTCCGAGGTGAATTTCGTGTTGGACCAAGTCTGTTCAATCTTTTTTTTTTTTATAATATTTTATTTCAAAAGTTCAATACAATATATCCACATGTTCATATGCTTCATTATAGTTCTGCAAAAATACCTTTCAGTATAAAAAAAATATAAAATATACAACAAATAAACTGCAAGGAAAGGAAAAGATGAATAAAAAAAGACTAAATAAAAAAAAAAACTAAATAAACCAAAAACATTCGGGGTCTGCTAAACAATTGGACAATCTGGTCAATTTAGATTTTTTAAGTTTTCAATCATAGTCAAATATGTTTTAAAATCAGTATCTTTAAAAATAAAAAAGGAGGGTAGTCTTTTAAGGCATTTCATTTTATGTATATAATATTTAGCTAGGATAATAATCAAATTAATTATGTAAATCTCATCTGCCGAAAAACTGTGATTGCTGACAGTGAGTAATATCTCAATCTGTGTTAGTATGATATCCTTTTTGAAATTACAGATTCCTCTGCAAATGAAACCAAAAAGAAATGACATGAAAACAATCTACAAACACATGTTCAATAGTCTCCCCTTCACAATTACCTGTGTACAATCTTAAATAGAAACTCCTTGATTTTATTTGTAATTATATATTTATGGGGTAACAGAAATATAGTGTCATTAACTATTTATGTATCCACAATTTCACTGGATTTTAATTTAAAGAATATATGAAGGCTCTCAAACTTATAAACACAAAAAAATGTTATTTATTTTGTATATATATTATAACTTATTATTATCTTTATTTAAATGAATATTCTTGTTTCTCTGTTGATATATTTCAACGTTGTTTTTTTTCAATAAAGACTGAAAAAAAAAGAGAAATCTTCTTCCGGCGCGGAAATGTGACGTTTAGGGCGCAAATAAACAAGGGAGGTGTTTATAATAAGTTCAACACCTCCTCTCACACATTATACTAACCGAGAAGATGCACAACTGGCAGGAGAACGAAATCAAAGAGCTGTTGACGATCCGCGGCTCTGAGTCGATCCGGAACCAGATCACCGGCACCGTGAAGGACTCGGTGGTTTACAGCCGGATGACCAAACAGCTGGCGGAGAGAGGAGTGTACCGGTCTCACATGCAGGTGATCAGCAAGCTGAAGGCTCTGAGGAAGCAGTACATCAAGTACCAGCAGCAGAAGACCCGCTGCGGCAGCGACCGCGTCGACTGGCAGTTCTACGAGCAGTGCCACCGGATCTTCGGGGATCCCTACCTACCCGGGAACTCGGTGAACCCGGTGAAACGGCACCGGAGTCCCTCTCCTCCTCCACTGCTGCTGCATCAGCCGCCGCTGTCTCCTCCGCCTCCACCGCCTCCTCCTCCGCCTCTCATCAGCAGCGAGGAGCATCATGAGGTGGTGGTCGGGCTGTGGGACGAAGTGGACGACCGGGAACTCAACAAACATCTGGGTCCGATGGAGGGGGAGGACGAGGAGAACCAGTACAGCCCATCAGAACAGCTGCAGCCCATCACCACCAGTAAGTGTTTCTATGGTTACTCTGTTGAGATAAGTTACCTGGATGACCTGCAGGGTCCTGAGGTCCCAGACAACACAAAGGGTCGTGGTTAGATACCTTATTAAACCCATTTCAGTTAGCCTCACACAAATTATATGTAACTAGACATTCAAAGAACTATAGCTAGTTTTATGATAAGATGAACCTTTATTAATCCCCGGGCGGAAAGTCAGGTGTCAAAGCAGCAAAGTGCAGATACAGAGGTACAGGTGTACAAAAAGATTATAAAACAATAGATGGATCAATAAATAGAAATACAGAATATTCATAGTGAATGGACATAGTGAATGGACATAGTGAATATTCATAGTGAATGGACATAGTGAATATTCATAGTGAATGGACATAGTGAATATTCATAGTGAATGGACATAGTGAATGGACATAGTGAATATTCATAGTGAATGGACATAGTGAATATTCATAGTGAATATTCATAGTGAATGGACATAGTGAATATTCATAGTGAATGGACATAGTGAATATTCATAGTGAATGGACATAGTGAATGGACATAGTGAATATTCATAGTGAATGGACATAGTGAATATTCATAGTGAATATTCATAGTGAATGGACATAGTGAATATTCATAGTGAATGGACATAGTGAATATTCATAGTGAATGGACATAGTGAATGGACATAGTGAATATTCATAGTG
Organism: Sebastes fasciatus; assembly: GCF_043250625.1. Classification (NCBI taxonomy): domain Eukaryota; kingdom Metazoa; phylum Chordata; class Actinopteri; order Perciformes; family Sebastidae; genus Sebastes; species Sebastes fasciatus. Next base: position 26,883,460 of record NC_133802.1, on the reverse strand, counting down.
AATGGACATAGTGAATATTCATAGTGAATATTCATAGTGAATGGACATAGTGAATATTCATAGTGAATGGACATAGTGAATATTCATAGTGAATGGACATAGTGAATGGACATAGTGTACCGTCTGTAGTGTACAATAAATAGATGTAATATGTGCAGTCTATAAAATGGTATATGGGATGTAGTGTAAAGTAAGTTTAAAATTGAAAGGGCACCAGTGGTTAGGAGAGGTGGTTGCAGGTAGTGCAGTCAGTTTTCATATGGCAGGCGAGTGCAGGCGTTACCTTTTTCTTTACAGTGGTTAGAATGGAGCCTGCAAACTGGGGAAACTCTCGCGAGACTGTTATGGTAAGGCATTGATCTTGAATTGTTAAAGTTCGGCATTGACCTCGAATAGTTGAGGTTAGGATAGGGCGTCGGGCAGCGAGTCTTACGATACTTTTTTGCAGATCTCAGATCAGACTTTGCGGTTTGTGGGCTCCCTAAGAGACACGACCCATATCGATCTATTGCTAGATAGACATATTTGGCATTTAGCTTAATGTTTTTTTTTTTATCTCTTTGCATATAAAACAAAGAAATTATTCCATGAGATTTGTCAGATAGTGAGATTATTGACCCCGGTGTTTTACTAACTTATAACCAGATCAAAAGTTCTAGGGACACCTTTCCAAAGTGTCTTCATGCACTTGTATGAACTGTGTCAGCTAGGGCTGTCCCGAATACCACTTTTTGGGCTTCAAAGCTTCGGTGAGAAATATTCAAAGGTATTCGAATCTTCGCGCCGCAGAAGGATGACATGTTCTTCTGTCTGTCTGTCTCTATCTGCCCTGTTTCAGTGCTGCTGCCGCACACACGCACCTCTACACACAACAAACTGCGATATCCAGCTGAGAATAACTAATAATAATTAATGTTGAATATTAATAATGTGGGATTCCTTATTTCACGGGCTATTTGGGGATTTATACTTTATTATTACATACTTACATAAAAGCAAAACAAAAAATATGCATGTGTGGAGTCCTACGGTCTTTCTGTCTGGGGAAACTGCACACTGCTATGACTAAAATAAGGCAAAAACAGACACATCAGGACACACCAAAGTACACAAAACCCAAAACCAACTCAAAGAAAGCACCGGAAAGGGGGCGGAAAGTGGCGTGTCCACCTGGGTGTCATGTTTCCATCACTGCCGATTGCAGCTGGAGCCGATAGATATCCGTGACTACTGCAGAATCATTTCTCCCGGGAATGAATGCAGATTGTAACCTTCCCCACTAAAGACAAAAGCCAGATGTGTTTTGTTGTTCAGTGGGAAATGGGCTTTAAGTCTTCTCACATGGAGTCAGACAAATAGCCCACTTATTTAAGGTTTAAAACCCTCTGAAACTGCACTGCTGCCACAAACGCCACAGAATAAGGAAGCATTTATTGCCATGCCTCCTTAAAGTCATGTAAAGTTAGTCCTTCTACCCTTCAAAAATTCTTGTGTTATATTCTGTTATTTATCTCTTTGTTTTGCCCAAATTCTCATAAGTCATGATGATGAACAGCGACATTTCTCCTGTCTTTGATGAGGCAAAGCTGCGAATGCTTCCTTACTTTGTGTACACAGTTAGTCTTAAAGGGATAGTTCAGGTGTTTTGAAGTGGGGTTGTGTGAGGTACTTATCCATAGTCAGTGTATTACCTACAGTAGATGACGGTCGCCACGCCCCCAGTTTGGATAAACAGACTGGAGTTACTGCATGGAAGCAAAGCAATGTACTGCTGTGGACAGTATAAAAATGACTGCTTTTTTCAATGGAGTCTGGCTGCTTCAGCGAGAGAATAGATAAACGGCTTCAGCTACCCGTCGGAAACATAGACTGTATAGCCGCCTAACGGCAAAGGTAAAACTACGAAAACATTCTTAATGTAGCGTACACTGAAACGGATATTGATTTTTCTTTTCTTTTTTTAGGTGGGTCTTTCTTTTAGGTGGCTAAAATACGTTTTGCTGCCGGCCTCGTCCACAGCAGTACATTACTTTGCATCCGTGCAGTAACTCCTGTCTGTTTCTCCAAACTGGAGGCGTGCCGACTGTCATCTACTGTAGGTAATACACTGACTATGGAAAAGTACCTCATACAACCCCACTTCAAAACACACAAACTGTCCTTTTTAAATATGTGAGCTAGTAATCATTTGGTCCTGTTTCATCTTAAAACAACCCCCAACTTAATAAAACCATTTGTCCTCTTAAGGTGAAGTGTCTGTTTTTACCCAGTTTTAATCACAGCTCTCTCAGTGGGGAAGCCGATGGACAGAAGCATGTCAGCCCTCACAAACCTGAAAATGTATTTAAATATGCATCACATTATTGTGCATAAACCATGTTCTGTTCGGAGTGTGAAGGCCTTGTTAATGCTGGTGTTGGCTCTACTCCAGCACACTGGATTTGAAAGCAAGATATAACTGTAATGTTTAATGGATGTGGACACCCTTACAGCTGAAAGTCAGCACTTTAACCTCATAGTCATTGTTTTATTTCAAGTCCAGTGTGTTGAAGCACAGAGACGGAACAAACAATAAAATAAATGTGTCACTGACTGTCTCTTTTGTTTTCTAGCGTACACGACTCCAGCGAAGAAAAGGAAAACGACGGTGATGGAGCAAGTCTCTACGTTAGTGTCGGCGACGGTCAACCAGCTCCGAGAGATGGACGCTGCCATGCAGGCGCAGGAGGACATCCGGCTACAGAGGTTGATGGACCACGAGAAGGAAATGCAGAACAATCTAATGAGTCAGCTGGCGAACATGCACGAAAGGATCAGCCGAGAAAACCACGAGAGACACGTCGAACTCGTGGACAGGATAATGTCTAGGTTTCCTTCACCTTCAGAACCTTCGGGTCACTGACTGACACTTCCTGCGTGAGTGACGACGGCGTGCGACAGGGTTATTCAGGTGTAGGGAACACCTCTTGTTTCTCTCTTCCACCAGCTGACTTGTGCCTAATTCCTTTATTTTCACTGTATTTTTCAACAATGTACGGAAAAGTGAGATAATCTTGCCTTTTAACCTAATCCAGGTTAAAAACAGGACATGTTCCCACTGCAGGCCTTCATGCTCTGTTCTGATTCGCTGCTCATATAACTTTGTTTTTATCTTTTTAGTTAACCCTTTAACAATACCATTGTAAACTCACAGTGGTGCTGAAAACGGAGAATAACGAAAACACTAATTTGACAGGAGCAATGAAGCTGCATCATAATAATAATAATGGACTGTAGCACTTTACTTATACTTTTAAAATGATTAAGTCCATTTAAATTGGCTAGCTGGACTATGAATTGTTAAATTTATACTATATATGCGTAATCGTGTAGAGCCTATCAAAACATTTCCAATCATTTAAAGATGTATTATTGTTACATGTACATTTATCTGACTCTACTGACTGAAAACGTGTTTTTAAAAATCTCTGAATGTGTGAATCAGAACATCAGATCTGTGTCATCTGAAAATCTGAGTTTGGAGGATTAACACCTACAGTGTGAACTTAGCCTTCCGTTTACATGAGAGAAGACAAATGAGTCACACAAAACGTAATGTGGTGTCGGACTGAACACCGGCAGCTGCAGCCTTTTGTTGTAGGAAACTCTTTACTAAGCATTTTCTTTCATTTGGGATCATGATGCTGTTATAATGTGTGACTGCGGTACAGTGTTTCCCACTAATTACCTAGACTGTAGAGGCCCGCCATAGTCTATTTTGTCCCCCCACAGTTTCATAATGAACCGAAAATATTTTTAGTAATAATAGTAATAGTTACATAAAATGGAAAAACTCAACCAAGTAAAAGTACCTCAAAATTGTACCGTACTTGAGTAAATTGACTTAGTTACATTCCACCACTGCTAGAGCACAAAATTGTTTACAAGAGCACAAAGATCTTCATAGATCCTCTTAATTCTACTCTAAAATTGCACCAGATTGATGCATTTAACTTTAAAATGTACAACATTTTCTTCCAGGGGAGCATGCCCCATGTCCACTCACAAAATCCTGTGTGACGCAGTGCAGTAAATGATAGCAGTTACTGGTAACTTTGATGAAATTTGGCATTTAGAGAAAGCGTTGCCGTGTCAAACATTGATATAATATATCCTGTTTCAGTCGTGTCACCCAGCAGAGCTCCCAGAGGGAGAGGAACCAGAGCAAGCTAACCACTGAAACACTGTAGTAGAAGAGACTCATGAATGGAAGTGTATTTGTAGCACAGCTCATAAATAATGTACGGTGATGGATATTGAAAAAAAGATATACACAGTAACGGTTTAAAAATCTGAGATTTATGAGAACACTATACAGAGAACACAAACGATGTACGTTTTTACAGACTTGAGACTCTAAAATGATGTGCCGTACGCCCTCGGGGTCGCGGTTCTCGGTGTCATTCTTGGCTGACACGAAATTCCCGGTTGCGTTCACGGTTATCAGCAATCCGGGAGAAAACGTGTCATTGAGGAAAAACACCTTCTGCATCAGACGAAACTAAATCAATCATCGTCATTTCACTTCTACATCCAACTCCAACTCCAACATCCTGTTCGAGATGGCAACACACTAAACACACTAACGCCTTACTGGTGTTAGTTTCACTTTCCTTATTTTTTCATTTGAGAGAAACGAAACTTATTCCACCTTTGAATGGACCCTCTGAATCAGAGAGTATAAACTAAAATAGGTTTTATACTTGTGGCTCAGTCAGCTGGGATGTGTATTTTTACTGTAGATACTTTTATACTGTTCTTTACTGTTACCAGTGTTACAACAATAAAGTTTTCAAACTGAAATGAATCCATTTTGAATCAGAGGCTGACTTGAAGGAATGCAGAGTAATCTGAAACGATAAACGGTTTGCGATGTTCAAGTATCATCTTGTCCCGTCTGCTCAGGATGTCCTGTGCGCTGTGGGATGGAAACGGACCTCATAACCAGCTGGAGCTCAGAATCACAGCTGCATTATGGGTTCCGTTACAATCCCACCCACCAACATAAGCTTCAGGTCCGGGCTCAGGTCCGGGTTCAGGTCTGGTCCGGTTTACGCAGCTAAAAGAAAAGAAAAAATGTGATTAACAGGTGACTTTATATTTCATGAGTCAGACTTTTACAATCAGTTCTGTTAGTTAGGACAGCGTCTTACTTTGTATACTGCTACTTTTATTTTGAAACCAAACAGCCAAAATGTTGTAATGTTGGTTCTTGAATGGACAGTTCACTGTATTTTTGTAATTTGGGTAGTCTGGCCCTTTAAATCCAATTTTATGCAGCCATATCTTACATTTGTTTTTGGTGACTCCCCATAAGCCACAGTTAAAATGCACACAAATGCCTCTCTCCTCCTTTCAGCACAGCTTAACTTTAGCTTTGTTCAGTTCAATAATTGTAAGACATTATCAGCTTCCTCTGGCTGACTTTGTTTTGCCCTCTGTGGTTTTTCACGCTGATATAACCTCGCTTCAAACGATCCGTAATCATTCACAGTTTAACCACAGCTAACGGCTCTGTTAGCTGTGGTTTGAATTACTTTTGTATTGGATGGAAAATCCTTCTACTTGAGTTAATGTATGTACAAGAAGCATTAGCTTTTCAGCTTAGCATTATACTGTGTATATACATAATGCTCAGTTGATAAGCTAATGGTTTGTTCATTCGTTCTTTAAGTTTAGTTTATAAATTTGTCACTTTTCAGCTGTTTTATTGAACTTTAACCTTCATTTTTACTCAATATTACAGTTTCTGCAGCTGCTGAAAAAAGTTATCAAAGTTCACTTGATTGTGGTGTAACATAAAACTAGACGACCATTAAAAGTCATCCATGCACTCAGCTGTAACTCTCAGTGGTTTAAAAGTCACTCCTGAGTGAAACCACAGAATCATAATGTGATGATGTTCAGTCCAGAGCTGAAAACACAATAAAATGAAAGTAGGCTAATAAAAACAAAATAAAAAAATCGCAATGTCACAAGCGGTTAGTTTCTGCCCAAAGAAATCACTGAAAACAAGACAAAGCACCTTGTGAACACCAAACAGCTGCCTGATTATGATAACTGAAAGAAAAAAAAAAGATGCTTATGATCAAACCTAAATCAATGTTGTAAAAGTATTAAAGCAATTACTGTGTATAACGGCTCTAAAGACCCGGGATTCACAAAACCTGAGAAAATATCAAATTATTGCTCAATTTGTTTTAAATTTTTTATGCACATTTTTAAATAATTTTATATTATAATACATTTTTAAGAGCCTATTTTTTGATCTGGTGTTTTTGCAGTACAATTGTAAGTAAATTCGACGCATATTAAACTAAAAGACCTCCATCCAAGAGGTATTAAAGTCTATTTTCTGTATTTAAAGTATGAATACAGAAACTGTAAATATGTTTTCTTGTTTGCTGGTCAGACCATATTTAAAATTTTGTATCTAAAAGCTTAGAATAAAGATTTGGTTAATCTTCAAGGAAGTACTGGTTACATTTGAAATGAAAAGTGGCTCTTGAAAATTTTAGAAAGCCTACATTTTTAAAAACTAAAAAGAATTCATGTCCACTTTTGAAATGCAGACATTAAAGCTTCACTACATTTTCTCCAAGTCTGTCCATAAAATATTGAAGCAGGGAGTGTTGACCTATCACTTACAGTACTTTGTATCTTTGTACCATCTTGAAAAACCTGTTGTGTGTGTGTCATCTATTGAGTGCCAGAAAGACAAAGATAGCAAGCAAGAAGGGACACGAGGTCAGCCCGACAAGGAAGAGCTGATAAAAAAGGAAGGAGGGGAGAGCTGAAAAAAAAAATGAAGGAAGACATTTACATCATAAAAGTTTCCTGTGGAGCTAAAAATAGCTTTTAGACTCTGTTTTAAAGCTGTATTAATTCCTCATGTCCTCAAAAACAAAACTTAAAAATTACAACTAAACATTGAAAGAAAAGAGACAGTTTGTGAAAAAAGAGAAACACTTTCAGTTTGTCACCTGTAATTCAACCCTTAATAATTAAGGCCTGAGGACTTTTTCCAACAATGAGAGGAATGATCGAACAACCACAAACAGTTTAACAAGCTGTAAGACTGGAATTTTATGAGAACAATGTGAGGACAAAGTTTAAGAAGTCAAATCAGGAGAAAGAGAGAGGTGGAATGAGGACTTGGCACTTGAAGCCAGTAGAATGAAAGCAAAGTGAAAGTACAAAAAAGACACCAGTATGAATTCTTCACATGATGATAAAGGTTTGATTAATAGTGTCTAAAAGTGTTCCAGCTCACCAACATGTCAGAGCAGCGAGTCCTCCTCTGTAGTCCCGTCTGCCAACAGCTCCGACAGTCCAAACTTCCTCTTTAAATACCCGAGACAGTAATTTCACTTTCACTTCTCCTGATCAGATAAAACTCCTCCTTTACTTCCTTTGTCCACTCCCTCCCTGTCTTCTCTCCCTGCTGGAGACACACAACTACTACTATCTAAAAGTCTCTTTATTTCAAATACACTCAACTTAAAATGCTCATTCTTGTTTAAGGTAAATTACATCTTCACTATTTATAAGCAGTCAGTTGTCATGTGAAGTTCTTCTCTTGTCTTGAAGTGCTTTCAGGTTTCATTTATTAAACTTGTGCTGATTAGGTGTAATTTGAAATAAGAGTTTCAAAGGTTTATTTTTTAATATCTTAAGGACAGACAAGTGAAGTAAAATCAGTTCATTCTGTGAACTGATCCCTGTTAGTGTTAATGGTTTTATGTTATGACTGAATGTATTTATTTTGTATGCAGTATGTTCACCTTGACTGTTTTATTCAGATCTTTTCTCAGTGTAGCCGTTCGCCAGTTGTTACAGGTCTGCCCTAGTCAATGTCAAGATTTAAATCTATTGACATTTTATAAAGGGCCAGTTCACCCAAACTACAAAAAAAACACATTTTGTCACATGTAGTGATATCTAGCCATGCATATAGTTTTGGGTTTTATTTATAAATTAGGGCTGTCAATCGGTTAAAATATTGTCTATGATTAATTGCGATTAATCGCACATTTTTTATCTGTTCAAAATGCACCTTAAAGGGAGATTTGTCAAGTATCTAATACTCTTATCAACATAGGAGTGGACAAATATGCTGCTTTATGCATATATATGTATATATTTATTATTTGAAATCAATTAACAACAAAATAATGACAAATATTGTCCAGAAACCCTCACAGGTACGGCATTTAGCATAAAAAATATGCTCAAATTATAACATGGCAAACTCAAACACTTGACTTGACTATGACTTGCCCCAAACTGCATTATGTATGTATACATACTGCATGCAGTATGACATAATTGGTATCAATGGATTCATTAGGTTTTCTATTCTCATTTGATATCAGTATATTCACGCTAGCTTTAAAAAACTGAGCCCTTTACAACCTAAAAATCGCAAGTTGTGTTAATGCTTAAAATAAATTCAACAGCAGTGTTTTTTCTGAAACAAATGACAAAACAGCCCCCACTGTCTGTGAAGAGCTTTCACTGGAAATATTTATATACTATGAAAACTGTTGACCGTGTGTTCAGTAAATCATCCAGACTAACGACGGCACTGTATGTTATTTTTCAGAGCTGTGAGGCACTGCAAATGAGACTCCAGAGACAACATCTCAAAACCTGGACAAATGAAACAAAATTCATCTACTACTGCTACTGGAGGTAAGTGAGAAACATTTTTTTATTGTAATTTGAGTGAACCAGCCCTAACATGTGTTGCTCCATGCCGCTTTGCTGACCTTTTAGTCCCCCATGCAATTAACTTTTGTATATATGCTTTTGTTTATTTGTAATTTAACCAGATTTTTCTAAGTAAAATGTCTGAAGAAAACCCTCAAATTTCATAGTAAATCAGGTTCTAATAGTATTCATGTAGTTTTGGTCCAATTCTGCCTTAAATTGTTTTGTCTGTGGTGTTAATTTATTTGCTGGCACTGCCTTGAAAACTACAGTTTACCCCTAAATACTTCAGACTATCTCATATTTTAAATACATTTTTTTAATTCCTTGTAATTCTTTGTAATTGTTGAGCACAGTTAATGTTAAATCTGACTTTTGATATGTGGCATACAAAATACCAACCATTATTATCAGGGGTATTGGTATTAGTAGTAGTGGTATTAATAGTTTTTCTAGTGCTGGTGGTTGGTATATTAATGGTTACAGTAATGGTCAGTGGAGGAAGAAGTACTCAGATCTTTTACTCAAGTAAAAATATAGAAGTATTAATTTTGCTCTTTTTAGATGTGTTATAATATTGGATTATGCTTATCGATGCATTAATGTGTTCACTTGTTGCAACTGGTAACGGTGGAGCTGATTTGAGTCTACACTACAATATACAGTATATATATGTATATATATACTGTATATTATATGTATTGAGTCTACACTACAATATATACAGTATTTTTATATATATACTGTATATTATCAAAGTAGTTGGCGATTAATTTAATAGTTGATTAATCGTTGCAGCTCTACCCAGATATATATATCCATCCATCCATCCTCACTTTCCCATCATTTTTTTTTTTTTTATAATATTAATCTGCTAAGTAACTAGTAAATGAAGCTTTTAGATTGACGAAGAGGAGTAAAAAGTACAACATTTCCATCTGAAATATAGTAGGGTAGAAGTATAGTAGCAGAAAATGTATTACAATTTTATTATTGTTGTTATTATTATTATTATTGTTATTATTATTATTATTATATTATATTTAATGGTACTTGTCATGATCATAGTAGTGACAGCAGTACGAGTAGAGGTAGCAACAGTAGTGGTTCCCAGTCAGCTTTCATTTGGTGATTTGCATGTTAAAAATCATCTAGTTGTTTAGGTATAAAACGGGCTAAATCTGGTTTAAAAGTGAGTTTTAGACATTTAGGTTACCATGGTTTCACACTATTTCAGTAATATAATCCAATGGCTCGACAGCAACTGCTCAACATTGAAATATAGTTATTTATATTCCATTGAAACACAAGTTAAAGTTTAGATGGTGGTAATAGCGTTCCATGAATCATTGTTTTTGTTGTAAACCGACTCTTTCCTTGTGTGTTAATTAGCGTGAAGCATGATGGATGATGTGAGACAGGTGTGACCAGCAGAGTGTGACCGGAGGAGTCCCATCAGTCCTTCTGGGTTTCAGTCTGGAAAGTCCGGTGGATTTGGCAGAGTACCCGATCCTCCCTGGAGACCTCCAGCAGGAAGAAGGGAAGGTGAGGTAGGTGGAGAGAAGGTGGCTGCTTGTTCTCTGATGGAGGACACCTGGGCCTAACTCCCACGCTTTGTCCTTGAATGTACTTCAGTAATTAACAGTTCAGCTGTCATGCAGTATGTTATCTGATTGGATGGACTGGCTCCAAATTGGGCTGCTACTTCTCTCCTATTCTGCCTTTATGACATTTTTATGACATGACTATGTTTTTATATCTTTTTTATGGCATACTATAATATGGTATTTTTATGACTTTTTAATGACAAACTGGGTTTCTACTTCTCTAAAGTGAATATTGAAATAAATACAACGTTAAAGACTTTTACTAATGATAAGTTAGTTTCTGGGTTAGTCTTAGCTTCTCAAGGAAATTCTTTCTTAAAAGTTCACTTTACTGTTGTACCAGACGCAAACTGTTTACTGTTTTATTTGCAAATGTTTTTTAATGAAATTTTTCGACATACTATACTATGAATTTTTTACGACATACTATAACTTTTCTTCAACATACTATACTATGACTTTTTTCACGAAAATGTTTCAACATACTACACTGACTTTTTTCATGAGATTTTTCAACGTACTATGTTTTTTTCGACATAGTATAATGACTTTTTTTAATGCGATTTTTCGACATGCTATAATATGCGTTTTTTTCATCAAATATTTCAACATACTATATTATGCATTATTTTCAACATACTATACTATTACTTTTTTCCGACATAGTATTCTATGACTTTTTTTGGACATAGTATACTATGTTTTTTTCGACGTACTATACTATGACTTTATTTCATCAAAGATTTAGACAAACTATATTGACTTTTTTTCTACATACTATACTGACTTTTTCATGAGTTTTCGACATACTATGCCTTTTTTTATGAAATTTATCAACAAACTTTATGACTATTTTCATCAAGTATTTCGACATATTATACTATGACTTTTTTCGACATACTACTATGACTTTTTTCATGAAATTTTTCAACAAACTGACTTTTTTTTTATATACTATCCATGACTTTTTTTCATGAGATTTTTCAACGTACTATAATATGTCATAATATATGTCGAAAAAAACGCATATTATATTACGTCGAAATTGTTGATGAAAAAAACTCAGTACAGTATATCGAAAAAAGTCAGTATAGTATGACGAAAAAAAAATCATAGTATAGTATTTAAAAAAAAAAGTCGTAGTATAGTAAGTCAAAAATAATGCACATTATAGTATATCGAAATTTTTTATGAGTCATATTATACTATGTCGAAAAAATTCATGAAAAATGTAATACTAAAGTATGTTGGAAAAAAGTAATACTATAGTATGTTGAAATATTTCATGAAAAAAAGTCATAGTATAGTATGTAAAATAGTCATTATAGTACGTTGAAAAATCAGTCAGTCAATCAAGTCATAGTATTGTATGTCTAAATACTTGATGAAAAAATTCGTCAATAAATTTCATAAGAAAAGTCATAGTATGTCGAAAAAAGTCAATATAGTTTGTCTAAATCTTTGATGATATAGTATGTCGATAAATTTCATGAAAAGTCATAGTATGTTGAAAAAAACATAGTATACTATTTTCAACAAAAATGTCGACATACTATAATGTGTTTTTTTCAACATACTACAATGACTTTTTTCCCTTCTGCAGTTAACATGACAATCCAGCAATTGACTTAGTACTATCAACTTTTAAAACTACTAGATACACACAAATCTTCACAAAAATTCTTTACCAAATTGTGTACAAATTACAAAAACAGAACATGGCAGTTTGTGCAAAAAAACACAAGCTTTATTGGACAACTTTTGCCTTAATTGGACACACCAGACATTTATTTTAATCATAACATGAAAGGCATTGGAGGACTCAATCACACGTGCACTGATTGATAAATGCTTAGTTCCCCTTCTTCACACACACACACACACACACAGCTACACACACAGCTACACAAAACACAGACAATGCATAGATGATGCTGGCAGGAAGACTTGATGGATCCTTGGAAGAGTAGAGTGGATGTGAAAGCTCGTCTTTAAAGAGAAGTCAGTTGTGTGTTAAGTATGAATGTTAGAGGGTCTGGCATGTAGTGTGTTTGCATAATGTCTCTTGGAAGGATTCTCGATCTGCAGGCTGAACGGCTGGCGTTTTCTCAAAACAGACGTTTTTCATAACTGTGGGAGAAAGAGCAGTTTGTCAGTGAGGAAAAGGTCACACGGCTATCCATGATGCTCCCTGAGGTTTCCTGTTAAAACAGACTGGAGGCACTAAAGAGGAAGTTTAATTGAAAATTTGTATGGTTGGAGCGAGACATGAAACTAAGAACTTTTAAGATGATGGAATATGAAACCGAACTAAACAAAGTTATATCTACTTAGTTGACAGGATCTGTGTTGAAGAAACATTGTGTACCTGTGCAGGCTGTGGACTCCACCCTCCATTTGAGCTGAAGCTGTTCTCTTTTCAAATTTCAGATCTCCAGAGTACATCATGCCTCTGCAAGGAGGAAAGAAATGCTGTTACACACCAGACATCAACGAGACGAAATACAGCATGACACAAGCACAAGGTAAAGAACATAGTGCGGCACAAACTCTGGGCAAGTACCAAGACTAAAGATGTGTCCAAAATCCATACTACTTAGTATACAAAAAAAATCCGTAACAGCTTTAAATTAATTAATGATTACATTTTTAAAGACATTTCTAATAGAATAGTATACTATGACTTTTTTATTACTTGTTTCAACATGATCCTTTCACTTTTCTATGACTTAAATTATAGCATACTATACTATGATTTTTTCCAACGTACTAAACTGTTTTAATATAGCATGTCGGAAAAGGTTGTCTGAAAGTTGTAGTACAGTGTGTCGAAAAAAGGAAAAAGTCATAGTTTAGCCTGTCGAAAATATAAGTCATATAGTATGTAGAAAAAAATTAAAAATGTCATATTAGCATGTGGAAAAAGTCATAGTAATAAAGTATGTTGAAAAAGCGATAGTATAGTGTGTCGAAAAAATAAAAAAGCTGGTAGTATAGCATGTCAAAATAAAAAGTCATAGTATTGCAATCGAAACATTTTTTTTAAAAAGGCATAATATAGCATGTTGAAGAAAATGTAAAAAGCGATAGTATAGCATGTCGAAAAAATTTAAAAAGTCACACTATAGTATGTCGAAAAAAGCGATAGTATAGAATGTTAAAAAAAATTAAAGTGATAGTATGTCGAAAATAAAAGTGATAGTATAGCATGTTAAAAAAATTATTAAAGTTAGTAAAGTACTTCAAAAACAAAAGTCATAGGACAGTATGTCGAACAAATTTAAAAAAGTCGAAAAAAGTATATACATTAGTATGTCGAACAATGTCAGTATAGTAAGTTGAAAGAATTAAAAAAAACGGTCAGTGTAGTATGTCTGCCTGTGTGTGCGTTTTTACCTGAGCTGGGTGAGGCTCTTGGATCCGATGTCCTGACAGGAGTGCTGAATGCCAGCCAGTAAGTAGGGAACAAACTTGTGGATGGAGCCTTTGTCCTGCACCGCTCCAGAAACACCCTGAGCAACTTTAATTTTATCACATTCACTGTGAAGGGAGAGGAGAAAAACAAATTGTTAGTGATATGACTGCGTTAGTGGCATAGAAAGACTTTTATAGCAGATAATCCCATACAATGTGTACTGCCACTGTGTGACTATAATAAAGTGAATAAATTAAAGCATTTTTTCTTTTGAATACTCTCCCTTTTGAGAGTGTTGTGATATTTACTTTCCACCCAAAATAAAGATTTAATTGAAGTATAATTGTGTAAAATGTCTGCGACTCTGTCATTTTCTAGTCGGCTCATCATTCTTGACCACAATGGAGTAATGTCTTATGTTCTGAAAACCACTGAAAACCGAATGAGGAGGAAGTGTTGTCATCTGGGAAACACTGGCAAATTGTCGTCTCTAGTGACATTGTGGTGAGACGAGGCTATATTGTGTCATGTTGTTCTCTTTTGGGGTAAGAGCGAGACTTTTGCTTTGTTAGGATTTAACCTGCAGATATACAGGTACCACTAGGGAGCTGTTACCCAACCTTAAACTCTGATCAACTTGAATGACAAAGTCCGCTAGCCCAGATTGAGTGTTTTTGTACCTGAAGTATCTGGTCTGGGAGCCCAGGTTTTTGTCCATGGCGTCCACGGAGCCCATGCCGCGGTATTTCTTTAGCCTGATGCCGTCAGAGAAGAAATATTCACCGGGAGCTTCACTGGTGGCAGCCAGCAGAGAGCCCATCATCACTGGACACAGAGAGAGAGAGAGAGAGAGAGAGAGAGAGGTTAGTATGTGGAAGTTAGAAGACTGAAAATGAAAGACAACTACTGGAAGGCTTGGACTGAGTGAAAGTAGGCAATAAGCTGTTTTTTTAGGCCGCTTTTTCCCCCCAGCATAGATCCGGTTTCACACGGAGGGAAGTAAACGACATAATCCAAATCTAAAAATCTACAGTTCAAATTATAATCGTCTCTGTAACATGGATTAGAAAAAAGCACGACAGATGACCACATAAAAACAAATCTTTATTTACTATAGATCTTGTAGTCAAATCTGAATTTAGTGTATGTCTCATCCATCATTTAAATATTAATAGACTTTCACTCCGACTCTGAAACACCCATCTATCCATACCTGTGGATGCTCCCAGTGCCAGGGCTTTGGCAATGTGCCCGACAGTCTGGATGCCGCCGTCAGCGATGACCGGCACACCGAAGCGTCTGGCGTACTCCGATACCTTATAGACAGCGGTGGCCTGAGGTCTGCCGCACGCAAGCACTGAAGAGAAGAAGAGAGACGGAGGATTAAATGATGTGAGAAAATGTGTACAGCTGTTGAATTTAGTCATTTATCGACATGTTTCTAGTATCATGTAGTTCAGGACTTGTCATAATAACGACCCCTTAACCTACCAGAGAATACACAACCAAAGCTCGCAAAATGCTAACACAGCTCACCACACAAAACGCTGACTTTTTCATCTTTACCAGCCAATTATTCTGTCATATCATTATGTTTACAGGAACATGGCTTCAACATAAGATGAGCTTTGGAACCAAGAATCATCAGCTGGCTGATAATTTGATAAACTGACATTAAGAAAAATCATGCATGGTGGAAACTCCCAGTGATCCAACTAAGTGATGTTAAACAAAATGTAAGACATTGTCACACAGTGAAGGCGCAGACAGGCTGAGAACGTGTCTCTTTCTGGTGTCATGTTAGTTAAAGAAAAGTGAGAATGAGGAAGTTAAATTTGTCACATCAGCAGACAAATCCCACGCACCACACCAAGACTCCAAACCAGTTTCACATAATATATCCTGCCTATATTCAACTCCACTAATCTTTTACACAATCAAGTAAGGGAAACCAACGCTCACCAAAGAGAAACATCCTGAGTTGTTTTGCTTCATGTGAACTAAGGGCTGCCTGGTACTTCCCAAACTAGTAGCCCCAATTATCCTGCTATGTATTGAAAGCCGTGATCTAAGAGAGGAAATGTTGCAAAAAAGTTACGTCAAAGTTATAATCAGTATTGTGGAGGATTATAAGTAAATGTGTTATTAACTTTTTCTATATGTTAAATCAGGTTCATCCACTAATGTAACCTGCTAAAAATGTGCATTTTTTGATCGCAATCAACTGTTGGGGGGTCTATTCATAGGGAGGACCTACTTCATTTTATGTATGTGGTCTTGATAGGATAGAGGCAGAATTTATTATTGTTATTTTAGATATCTTTAAATTTTAGAAGTGTTTGCCTATTGGTTATTTGTGAGGCCTTGCTGTATTTTCTATGTATTGATGCAGATTATTCATTTGCCCTGTATATGTATCCCTACAATATTTGGGAAAGTTTATTTTTTAGCCTTTGGTGCAATCATTTCTTATACTAACCTACCCATTTAATGTAAGCTTTTTGGGCCACATTTGTGATTGTTACTACGCAGAGTGTTTTCAAATGATGTTTGGTATTTATGCCTCGCTTCCTATTGCACTTGAGGTATGAAATGTGTGCTTGGTTGCAGCCGCTCCCTATTTAAGATGGCTTGTCATTGTTACAAATCATTTGCCTGATCGTCTGCTCCTGAAACGTCGCAAACAAATGTACTTTTACAAGTTAGACAGCGTGCGGGATTTTGTTTGCAACTTTTTATCTTTTTGCTTAAAAAATACCAACCATCAATAAAATAATAAAAACAAAAAATGGGTTTGATTTCATGAAAATATAACATTAATATTGAACTAGAGCAATAATTTTGGCTTCTAAATTATAGTTTACAACATTTCTGTTGGAGGCGAGTGTGCTGCTACTTTTTCTTTCTTTAGGGAAATGTGTTATGACATACAGTGTATTATAAACTGTGCAGCACCATATGTTCAAGCTAACAGACATGTTTTTACTGTTCTGTACATCATTTCAGAAAATATATTATCAAAGCAAAATGGGACACACATACAAGGAAATAATAAAAAAATCTATTTTCTCAGCCCAGATGCTGCTCAGACTACAGATAGCAGGTGAGCGCTGAAACGTCCTCTCATGAATAAAATACTAAAGAAGTAACGCACACCAAGGGATGTAATGAGGTGCTGATCACTGGATGTAAACATGAAAGTAGAACAAAAGTGCCACACACTGTAGCTCCATATGCATTTATCTTGTATTCAGATGACATTTCGACCCTCATGCCTTCTTCAAGATCAACAATCAATACGGCCTCTCATACAAACATGCTACAATTCAAAGGTATGTCACTTTTGGTGCAACAATCACAGTTGGCAGCACTTGTGGACTGATGATACTGTGTTGACTATTAGAAAGTGAGGAAATTAGAACATGGCACAAACGAAGATACATTCATCAAAGCCGCCTCGTCGATGATTAATAATGAAGCGAAGGTGCCAGCTGAAATATAACCTGCCTGGTTCCACACACCTCAGCAGGTTCACCACCTTGCTAGACAGAGACACCCTGTGGCTGCCAGCTACATTATTGAGCTCGTTCCAGTGCCATATGTTAGGAGTGAGTGTTAGAAATGGATGAGAGTTGTTGTCTACAACTGACACAATGACGGGAGGGCCAATAAAACACAACAGAAGCAGCACACAGAGGGTTTGACCTTAAACCAGCCACTATCTGACCAATGGTATCCATAGGCAACCACAGGACACAAATGGATAGAACACAGAGCGCAACGCGTCATTCTCTGAAAACTACACCCACCAGAGGGGAAACAATGTGCAACCAAGAACTGAAACGCTAACAAACTGACATGCTGAAATCAAATGTTTTCAGCTAGCTACAGGCAAAGGATTATTTTAGCACCCTAAGGGGCCGATCACATGCTGCGTCTAAAAATGCGTGGAAAACTCCAGCCGTGTCGCTTTGAATCCTTTTATCCAAGGTGCTTGGGAGGTTGCGCTACTGTCGCGCCTACCGTTACTAAGTAACCACCACCTGCCTGGTGTGATGACGAATCAAGCTGCTTTGATTTAGCAGTAAAAGCCTCAGTAGCTAAACTAAACAAAGTCAAGACAAAGATAAATTGATTTCCAGCACCGTAAATTGTTACGTTTTCCCAGTCTTCCTGCTAATGCCTCACGTCTTATTGCCTGTATCCTCAGTTTTTCCGTTCGGCAGATTATAAAAACGTATTTCTGGGTTCTTTGCCCTGTTGGTGGTGCATCCCACCACACAGCAGCTTTTAGGCTTTTTTCTGTTATTTGCTAGCAGACGTAAGTGACAAAGAGGCACCTTCCCGCAATACAAAGTCAACGGAGAGCGATGAGTTGTTTTCCCCTCCGGTGTGGGCGGGACTTAATTGCGCTCTGTCTCTATAGTGTCTCAATCTGATGACATCATCAAGACCGGAGACCAAAAGGTCAGTACAGTGGGTGGAGGAAGATTCACTTAGGATGACTGACAGATTAGTGAAGACACAGGAACAAGCAAAACCCCAAAACCTCAAAACACCCCAAACCAGCTCTTAAACAAACAAAAAAACTACGACAACTACGTCTACCACGTCTACCGATGCAAAGCTGTTAACCAATCGATGCAGCAGGCTGTGAAGTGGGGAGGGCGGGCACACTGTGATTTTAGAGCCACTGGGAGCCCAGCGCAGGCCAAAAGGGGGCGGGGAAACTTACTGCAGTACCCCATAACAGTGGTTGGGGTTTTGGGGCTGTGGAGCTTTATTGCTGGTGGTACACTGGGGGCAGCTGGACATGGACACACACACTCACACTCACACACCATATAAACACCAGGGTGGGAGGTAGGGGAGAGAATTTAAGATGGAGGAAGCAGAGAGAAAGGAAGAGAAAGAAGAGGAGGAGGCAGGTGGGAAGACAACAAGATTAAGATGACAAACAAAAATGAAGAAAACCGTAAGTTAAAGAAAATGAACAAGAAAAAATAGTGCTGATGATTTGAGAGGAATCTTGGGACAAGATGAAGAGACAACAAGAAACAATATCGAATGTATACTTCTTAACTATGCCACACAAATCACAGCTAAATGTATCCCAATGACAACTTAAGAGTTTAAAATCCAAACTTAGCTGTAACAACCCTAACTGCACAATTTAACCAACTACAGATATTCTTTCCAGATGGTCACAAAGTCAGATCAGGCGATCATACTGCCTGACGTGACTTGGTTGAGAGAAATGTCAGACTACACACTGAACACAGACCAATCATAGCTTGTGTTCTTTAACAACCATGACTTGCAAATGTAATCAGGCAGGAGGCGCCAGAGACAAACTCCTGGGATCAGAAATGACACTGCACCCGAACCACAGAGCACATCATAGACTATAAGAAAGAAGACAAAATTATTCGAACATGCTCGTCTTTCCATCTGAGCCTCGGTTCTCTTCCACTAAGAGACACTACACGGGGTAAAACAACAAATTGTTGAACCAAACCAACGCTAATTTAGATCCCTTCTGATCCCGGTCGCTTTCTATTGCCAAACCACAGCTCCAGAATGGTTGATGGCTGTTTTGTGGGTGGGAGCATTCAGCAATCTGAATTTGCCAGTCACTCACCTTCCTGTGTTATGCAGATGGAGCCGCTGCCCATCCCCACTCTCAGCCCGTCCACTCCGGCATCTATCAGGTTCTTGGCCTGAGCTGCAGTCACCACTGCAGCAGAAAGAGGGAGACAGAGAGCCGTTAGAGCTGACAACATTCTCTCAATGTGTGCCTCTCTAACTTATTAGGTATTACGTAAAGAAAAGTATAGTTACCATTGCCTCCGATGACCTGCAGGCCTGGATGCTTTTCTTTGATATATTTGATCATGTTGATCTGGTAGATTGAGTTGCCCTGAGACGAGTCCTGGAGGTACAGAAGGAACACGACATTGTTATTTATTTATATAGCGGCGTACGCTTTATCACAAATCTCGGACTCATTGTTCTCTGTATCACAAGGTTGGATGGACCTCCTTACAGTCACGAGGAAATAGCCATCTCATGTTATTCATTTATAAAGCTCTACTGCTGAAGCTTCCAAACTACGTCACATCTCTTCTGTCATTTAAATATAGTAACTACATTTCATAATCCAGTAACTACTCAACCTTGGAAATCCCCCGTGTACGCACTAATGTTGGCAGAACCGGTTTCAGATACTATTCACCTTTTAAATGAAATGCAAACTGCCCTCAAACTAGAGTCCTGCATTATCCTTGGAGATTTTTGAAGCTTTATAATCTGATTTCTTTTTTTATAACTGTTATTAATTCCTCTTTATTGTGTAGTTGTATTGTTTCTGGTTTGCTGATTACGTTCCTGTGAATGTTTCCTGTTCTCAGGTCTCTCTTGGAAAAGAGATATTATCTCAATGAGGCTGCCTGGTTAGATAAAGGACTACAAAATTTACACTTCACAGCTTTCAGACAACCTGGCTAAAACCCAAGTCAAATGTAGTGAATCCAGAGCAAATGAACTGCACACCATTAAATTTGCTCCCATAGTTGAGAGATAACGTTTTTCATAACATGTAGATCTTCATTAAAATGATTACCACTCATTGACACACTCTGTGGAAGCAAATTGAGTGCAGTCTGCTTTATGTATTTTGATATCTAGACCGTCCTGCACTTGAATACCACAGTGAATATGCACACCACTGCTGCCACAGTAAGTAAACCCAGTAAGCCCATAAAATAAAACTGTGAAAGAGCTCACTTCCAGTCTGTTCTCCACCAAAGTCCCTGTACCGATTCCTCAGTAATAAAGCTCCCTAATCTGCACCACAAAGTCTAAAATTGATCTCAGTAGACAGATGTAATTCCCCCTGGTCTCCATGGGAATCAAGAGTCTCTAAAACCTGTACTGAAGTCCTCCTTACCAGTACAACCACATCCACCCCGCTCTGCATCAACAGGTCCAGTCGGTACTTGTCGTCGTTGTGGGTGCCGATGGAGGCGCCGCACAGCAGCTGTTTGCGCGAGTCTTTGGAGGCCAGGGGGAAGTCTCTGTTCTTCTTCAAGTCTGTGCGTGCGATGATGGACACCAGGGAGCCCTCTTCATTCACTATCGGCAGCTTACCTGCATGACGAATCAGAGAAGTTAAACATGTACAGACGGTCACACCTGGTTGCATTTTTAATCAGTTTTATGGCATATATTCAACTGGAGTGATAATGTAAAAATCATGCGAGTCAAATTTAGCACCCTCCTCACCTTTCTTGCTCCTCTGGAGGATTTCATTGGCTTCTTTCAGCGTCACTCCAGCAGGAGCGACCACTAGATCCTCTCGCTTTGTCATCACCTGTCAAGATGTTTACAAACAGAGCATGAATAAAGGAAGCATCAAAACCCAGTGGAGAGGTTTCAGGGAATGTAGAAACTTGCAGTATTTCAGGGGTTTTAGCATTTTAAGATGTGACACTTTAATAGTGAAAAATCTATCATCTATCTGTTCGTTCCAATACCCATACTACCATACTATTTAGTATGCCACAAAAAGATTTAGTATGTCCCAATAGATAGTATGGTAAAGGCAGTATGCTAAAAATACCAGGATGTCCTACTACATCTGGTCGCATTTTGCAGTATGAAAGCCAGCATGTTTTTCTGACCTACAATCCTCTTTGCAGCGGATATATGAGCAAGAGGGTCAAAGCTGAAGGCGCAATGTTATGAAGTAGTTATTATTACTTATATATATATTAATGTGTTATTTGTAGTTAATCAAAATACTTTCCAGTAAAGTTTGCAAAATGTAATTTATATATTTACAACAATATTACTCAATTGTCTAATAAAATCAGTATTGATCATGCTCTAACTTAAATTCATAGCTATTGAATACTACTCTAATGTTTCCAATTAAAATATCAAAATGCATCATAAAATCTTGATTCATCAATTCCAAAAGCTTCTGCATCCAACACCATATTACTTCTAGTTACTAATGGCTAATGACTTGTGTCTAACCTCGCTCAGTGGCAGGTTGTGGTCTTCCTCCTTCAGGAAGTCAATGTCTCTGGAGGAAATGATGCCCACAAGCTTGCCGCCCATTTTGCCGTTATCTGTGATGGGGATTCCGCAGAAACCGTGGCGAGCCTTGGCCTGGAAGACGTCCCGAACTCGCTCGTTGGGGCTCATCACCACGGGGTCCGTGATGAAGCCCTGCTCATAACGCTAGAGGGGGAGAGGGAAGGAAGGAGGTGAGGATAAGAAGGGGTGTGTAAGAATAAAGATGGTTAGGAGAAGGATGGCGTAGAACAAAAATAAATATAAATGGGACGTGGATCTAAGAGCCAGCATGGGAAAGAACGGGAGGGTAACAGCAGTGGAAAGGATGTAAGGGTTTCAATAGGGAGGGCTGGATAAATAATGTTTCACTGCCTACACTCTAGAGCAGAGGAGCAAGGGATGCAGAGAAATAACACACTTCTACCTCACACTTCTTTCAAACTGAGAGCAGCAAATAAAAATAGAGAAAGACAAAGAGAAGCTGACGTGAGAAGACAGAAAAATGAAACATCAAAACAATGAAGAAAAAAGTTAAGAAAATGATCATGTAAGACAAAATTAAATAGCAGAAAAAGGGGATGAAGGAGTGTAAAGAGAAAATGCAGAGAGTCATCATCACTACCTTGACTTTGCGGACTTCATTGGCCTGGAACTCTGGGGTGCAGTTGTGGTGGATGAAGCCGATGCCACCCGTTAGCTGGGAGGAGACAATACATCAGTGTTCTAACGTGATAACAGGAACAACAAACAATCTAATAATCCAAGGATTTTTCTCGTACTACTTACTGCCATAGCGATGGCCAGGTTGGCTTCTGTGACGGTGTCCATGGGAGAGGAGACGAAGGGAGTTTTCATGGTGATTTGTTTGGTAAGCGCCGAGGTCAGGTCCTGGACAAAAGACATCAGGGAGGAGATGTGGCACACATGGACATTTTAACACACTGAGAAACTACTGGTAACATATTACCATTATGATACTCAAAAGTTAACTTTAGGCGTTTTCGGACCAGTTCTGGGGTCTCTGAGTTTACCATTATGCCATAAATGTCACAATGGGAGGCCATAATTTACTGATCTGGCTCGTGGATGCATTGTGAGCCTAATTCAGGCACACGACTGATAATCCTCACCCTCACGCTCTCCCATCCCGGACATCATCCCACATTCAGATTAGTTTAATACCACAACAGCAGCGCTAATCGGATTTTATGTGTTGGTAAATATTTGTCCTTCATCAGGACTCACCACTTGTTCCGATGTGAATTCGATGTAGCCCGGCAGAATCAGGAAGTCGCTGAAGGGGGAGACAGGAAAGATGAGGTTAGAGCGGCTCCTTACAAGACTTGTCCATCCTAACAGCTTTGAACCCGCATCAAACAATCAAACATGAAAGATTTAATCCATAATCTGGAACTTCACATTCAAAAACTGAGAACTAAAACCTTAAGAGCTACACTAACACACATGCACTGCACACACATTTTCTAGTTCAAATAGAAAATCAAAAATATATTCAAGGAATAATGTGACTTTACTACTCCGAACAGGACATACATATGAGCTTGCTTCTTGGAAATCTTCAAAGGGTGTCAAGTTACTGTACACGCGTGTGTGAATACGCTTTTGTAAAGAAGGAATGTCGATTATGTGGCGTATGAGTAGCAGTGAGGCCCATGTGATGATGAGACCAAAAAGAGTCTTCAAGTGTCATATGAACTTCCTGTTAAGGGGGTAAGAAATATTTCTCTACAAGAATCATTAACTCTGCAATCATTAAAGCTGCAACCAATCGATTAGTTGTCAACTATTAAATTAATCTCCAACTATTTTGATAATTGATTTATCGGTTTGAGCAATATTTGAGAATCCAGCTTTTTAAATGTGAATATTTTCTGGTTTCTTTACTCCTCTATGGCAGTAAACTGAATATCTTTGAGTTGTGGACAAAACAAGATATTTGAGGACGTCATCTTGGGCTTTGGGAAACACTGATCGATATTATTTACCATTTTATAGACCCAACAACTAATCGATTAATCAAGAAATTAATAGACACATTAACTGATAATGAAAATAATCTGTTATTTTAGTTGCAGCCCTAATCTGTGACATAAAAGGACATGAAAAGGTGGCAGCATCTAGTCAATACATTACACTACTATTTGTGCTTTGTTGTATAGAGTACTACCAAGTAGCAGAACAACAACAAGACAGGACTGTGTAAGCCAGGACCTAAATTTAGGACCGGTGTGTGTACAGAAGGAATGTGTTCCCCTTTTCATGTCCAAGAGGCTGTTATTCAGACTACACAAGTGTTTTCACTTTTTTAAGACAGGTACTTTGCTTATCAGCATTCTCTTTAGACTGGAAAAATGGAATTTAAAAGGTGAAAACAATTAACTGTCTGCAGGTGCAAGTTCAAAGTCATAAAACTTCACTGACGGCTAAAATACAAGTAGGATATCGGTGTGCTTCCAACTATTATCAAATATGTATTAAGAAATTAAAAGTTAAGACACCATTTTGGGTTCTGGTGACTTCTAATGTAAATGAGTGATCACTTTGGGGGACACCAACAATTTTAAAGTGTGTTAAACCCCGTCAGTCATAATTAAAATGCTATTGGTTGCATTATGGGAAATCTTTTTGTTTTGTTTTTGTCATTCTAGGGACTATTCCTTTAAAAAAAAAAAAAAAAGGGGATTGTAAATGTTTAATTTAGTAAGTAATGGATTGATTAATCAGTAATGAATTCTCTGGTGATAAAATCCCAGCAAATTTTCATAGGTAAGCACTGACAGCATGGTTATTAGCTTACAAACATAACGTTTCACTCAATAGGTATTTCATATGGAACAATGAAGATATTCAATATCAAAAAAAGAAAAGAAATCACACATGGTTTAATAATGGAATACTGACAGTTGGCCAATTACTTAATAAAAAAGGTTATTTATTATCTTATAAAGGATTTCTTCATAAACTCAAAATGTAAAACCAAAGGAGTATTATGTTGTTTGCGATGCTATGCCAGAAAGTGTCCTTATACTTCTACGAAACCCTGGTACTGTTGATCAACCTTTTAACAGAAGATAGTGTGCAAATATTTATATTAGAGGTAATAATATACTGAAAGAGAAACGCTCTAACAAAAATATTAGGAACACACTGAGTTATGTTTCTGTCCCTCCATCTAGATGTTTTTGGTCTTCATTATTTGAGGATATACATTGGGAGAAAGCTTGGAAAATTTGTGATAAATACTGTATCAATAACAAAACTTAAGGAAGTGTCTTTTAAGATATTACATAGCATTTATTTAAAACTTGTGTAAGAAAGATTCAAGCTGGATATTGATTATAAGTATGATTTCTGTGGACTTGAAAAAGAGAATATTTCCCATCTATTTTGTCACTGTACATGTACAAGAATGTTCTGGATTGATGGAGCCAACTTTCTACAAAAGAAGACGAATGTTGAAATAATTATTTTTGATTTAATGATATTTTAGTCAAGATAAGATTGGAAATAACATGCCGTATATCATACAATTGTTCATTATTTTTGGAAAATGTAATGTTCATAATAAAAATAATATAATATATATAATAATATAAACAAGAAAATGTAATATTCATAAGAAAAAATGGTCACTGTATGTATATATACATATATATAAATACATATATATATATATATATACATACATATATATATATAAATACATATATATATATATATATATATATATAAATACATATATATATATATATATAAATACATATATATATATATATATATATAAATATATATATATATATAAATACATATATATATATATAAATACATATATATATATAAATACATATATATATATAAATACATATATATATATATAAATACATATATACATATACATATATATACATATATATATACATATATATATACATATATATATACATATATATATATATAAATACATATATATATATATAAATACATATATATATATAAATACATATATATATATATAAATACATATATACATATACATATATATATATATATATATACATATATATATACATATATATATACATATATATATATATAAATACATATATATATATATAAATACATATATATATATAAATACATATATATATATATATAAATACATATATATATATATATAAATACATATATATATATATAAATACATATATATAAATACATATATATATATATATATAAATACATATAAATACATATATATATATATATATATATATAAATACATATAAATACATATATATATATATATATATATATATAAATACATATAAATACATATATATATATATATATAAATACATATATGTAAATACATATATATATATATATACACAAGAATGTTCTGGATTGATAAAGCCAACTTTCTACAAAAGAAGATGAATGTTGGAATAAATATGTTTGATGTAATGATATATTTTATTCAAGATAAGTTTGGAAATAACATGCCATATATCATACAATTATTCATTATTTTTGGAAAATGTAATATTCATAATAATATAATATATATAATAATATTAATCACAAGAAAATGTAATATTCGTAAGAAAAAAACTTTCCAACTCTCCTGCATTTTATTAATGATATAGCACCATTTTACTCAATGTTAAAAACAAAAACGCCATTAAGACTTTTATTAGTAGTATTAAATGAATATAATATGTTTATAACAAACTTTGGCATTATGAAATGTATAGGTAAATGTTTGTTTTGTCTTGTTTTATTCAATTGTCAATGTACCCGTTTGTACCTTTGTTACTGAGCATGTGTTCAATAGAGAAAGCATTAAACAGTAATGAAACTGTTATTGTCTGTCCCTAACACATGGCTGACTGCTGGAGGCACATGCTGCTCGAGCAGTGAAACTGTTAGCACACTTCGCTAGCTACATTACACAACCAGCCGTTGGTTGGCTGTTGTCATGGTTAGCCCGGTTAGCACGCTGCTTAGCCCGGTTTAGCCTGGTTATTCTGAGGGCAGAGCAGTGATCATGGTGTCTTTACTTGTATGTGAGCCCGTCTCCTCCGTTGAACAGCTGCTGTCCCGACAGCCCATCATCAGGGATGTAACCGGTCTGTCCGCTGATCAGGTAGTCCGCCATGACGTCTAAAACACCTGTCTTTCAGTGTTCAACTACAACTTAACAGCGAAAGCAACTTTCTTCCTTCGACTCCTGTCTGTCTGTGTTGCTCAACGTCTCTCGGTCAGTTAACGTCCCAACCGTCAGTTAATGACCCAACCGTCAGTTAATGACCAAACCGTCAGTTAATGACCCAACCGTCAGTTAACGTCCCAACCGTTAGTTAATGACCCAACCGTCAGTTAACGTCCCGACCGTCGTTCTACTCCGCGCGCCGCCAGGGAGTCCTGTCGTCTGTCTGACCGTCCGTTAACGGTAAGAACAGAAACTGAACAGATAAGTTTCGTTATGAGCGGTTAAAGCGTCCCTTTCTTTCTGATTTCAGGCCTCTCTGCCATCCAGAGCTGAGCGTTCATGCTCTTAAAGCAACTCCTTTTGCAGTAGCTGTAGACACGTGCATTATCACCGTCTGATAGCGTTTCCGGCACGGACGTCACATCCGGCCGACCCGCCCCCTCGTTTTTTTAATAATATGTGAAGAAATTCATACATAATAAAACAAAACAAATATATAATAATACAAATATTATATATACAAACTTAATAATTATATAAATATATACATACTTAATAATTATATACATACTTAATAATTATACTATATTATATTTATATATGTATAATATTCTATATTTATAATATACTACATTATATTATATATACATACTTAATAATTATACATATTTTTAAAAAACTGTTTTATATCTATGAAAAAAATAGTATTTTATAACATACATAAAGGAACTCAATATCCCAGCATGCTTTGCGTCATAGTTTAAGTCCTGCATTCAAAATTTCACTTACTTGCACAAGCATCAAAATAAAAGTACTCATTATGCCGAATGACTAATTTTAGAATGTATACTACATTTAGTATAAAGTAGCATAAAATGGAAAAAAATTCAAGTAAAGTACAAATACATAAAATTGTAATTAAGTACAGCAGGGATTATCAAACTTTTTGGGGCCAGGGACCCCTTACAGGGGAGAAAATTGTCCTATGACCCCCTCATAATCGTAACACCAATTAAGCCTATGCTACTACCATTTGTACTTGGTACCATTGGAACTATTTGTATTCTAAAACTTTTCAACCTTTAATACTTTTCAAGTAATTGATCTTTTCTTTTAGAAAATGACCAGTAGCAAGACAGCAAATTAATTCGCGGACCCCCTGACGGAGTGCCACGGACCCCTGGGGGGTCCCCGGGCCCCACTTTGAGAAATCACTGAAGTACAGTACTTGAGTATATCTACTAAGTTACTCTCCACCACTGTTAAAATCAAACTGGTGTATCATAGATCATGCTACTGTGATTTTAATAGTTTACATCTTCACAAACTATATGATACTGTATTCTGGGCTTTTATTTGGAAACAAGTTGGTGGATTTCATGGAGATCCGAAATATAAAGTGTGTCCCAATTTATATGAACACATCCCATTTTACAGTGGCTTCCTAAAAGCCCATAGAGCTGTTTTATAATAGAAAGTGCCTTCCTGTCCTGCCTTGGAATAAACACTTGAGGGTGCAATCCTCCCCACACTCCACATTACTGTGTGAAGGTGAAACTGGGTCACACATTTGAGATCGGGCAGTGCAGTTGATACCATCTTGGCACGCAATTACACTTAACTATATTAGGCTGTGGTAGACACCCTATGAGAAAATAGGTGCCAATCTGATAATGCCAGAGGTGGCCTGGGTTTCTGCAGCATGTGTCAACACCGCAGCGCCAATCCCAATAGAATCAATGAATGCACATTATGTTAGAGGGCTGGGCAGCACAATGGAAAACATTTTAATAATCAATATGTAATCATAATATGGACTATACTTACAAAAAGTGATTCGATATTGCATGTATCCCTGTCATTTCTCCTAAGAGTGAACCCTCATACCAACATTATACTGCAGTAATGATGATCAAGGGCAGTGAAGCATGTCTACAAAACAGGTTGTATATATACTGCACATCTCAGCTGCATTCTTATCTCCAAAAGTTAGTTTATTCTGCAAAATCAGTTACTATGTGTTGTTGTTGGAAGATGTTATTGCTCAAATTTAGGAGTTGAAACTCTTTAAGTGTCATATGAACCTTCTGTTAAGTGGGTAAAAAATATTCTCTCCAAGTCTCATTAACTCACTTTTCATCTTGTAATAAGAGTAAAAAACACCACTTAAGACAAACACCCTGTTACAGTTTTGGACTAATTAACTTTACTTGACTCGTATTGATTTAAATTAGAGCTGCAACAATTAATCAACAGTTTTGTGAAACTGTTAAATTACCAATTATTTTCAAAACATTTTTTAAATCGGTTTGACTATTTTTTTTTTACGAAAAAAAAAGTCAATTCTGATTCCAGCTTTTTAAATGTGAATGTTTTCTGGTTTCTTTACTCCTCTATGCCAGTAAACGGAATATCTTTGAGTTGTGGAAAAAACAAAGACATTTTAGGACGTCATCTTGGGCTTTGAGAAACACTGATTGACATTTTTCACTATTTTAAAGACCAAACAACTAATCGATTAATCAACAATATATAAAATAATCGTTAGTTACAGCCATCATTTTATTTGAAATAATATTCAGTTTAAAAGGGTTTGATCTTCTGTTTGTGTATGTGCATGTGTGTATAATGAACACACGAGAGACGGGGTCCGGTTTTAAAAACGCTCAGTAACTCTATTTCTGTATTAATGTACAACCGTTGAAAATTACAACAATTTTTTTGTATTTTTTCCCCCATTTTTTTTTTTAAACGATCTATCTATCAACAGCCATTTTCCAGAAGACAAGTGAACAATGTGAGCAGGGAGAAAAGAGAAATTAAAGTGAGGGGATGAGAGTAAAGAAAGAGAAGATGGCACGAGATGGGGGAAGGAGACAAATTAACTGTTCATTTTCTGCAGCGGAGTGTTTGAGCATGAGTGTGTCAATATGTGCATGCAGATGCTATGTCAATGTCGCTGGGTGGGTGCTGTCGTGTGCATGTATGGGCCGAGATTACACTTAACTTCATCTGATCAGTGGAGGTGCAAATGTTTTATGGAGAAGATCTGGCTCACAATGGTTTGGATCTACAATAGCTGAACACAAGCAAGCAACAACATCAGTATGAGAGTAAAGAGACAATAATGGGACAAAGTAATTCAGTAGTTTGACCATGATGACGAGCAACTATTGGCTGGCAGTAGTAGCTGTAGTAGGTCTGGTTAGGTACAAACACAAAGGGGGAAGGTGTGTTTATTGTGAAATACTGGCAACAAATCAAAAAAAAAAAAAAAGCACATTAAACTTATTCTTTAGCGCTTTGTTTACATGAACATGCATCATACGTAGGAAAATACTGTATTTTGTTTATTTCAAGAAGTATGCGAGACTGTGAGGTTACCATTTTCCCACAGTAAACACACCACATTTATGGCAGAATATCAAAAAAAGAAGCACCTTTACAATGAAAGGTCTCCACATGGTGCCTGAAAATGGGGTCGTGTTTACCGTGTTCACGAGAAGAGTTGATATGAATGCCCGACCTCGTAAGTGGAAAGTTTCTGAAAGCTCAGAGTTTACGACTTGTGACGTGTTTGATGAAGTTGTCAGACCATGGAAGTTTATTTTTCATTGCATAATAAGTTAATATACTGTAATTTTAGTCTTATATTGCTTTAATAGGTCTGAGGAAAATGCTGATGTTCCCAACGGACTCATCTTTTCCCTCTGCCATTATGCCTTTGCATTTACTGCATTATGTTACCCGCTTGCTAAATTGTTAGCCTCTGCCTTTTAGACGCTGAAAGTAACGTTAATATTGTCGTTGTTTAGCAGTGGTGTTCTTCACGGCTTAACCTCTTGAATGCCAAGCATATTGTGTACAGGATTTTCCATGTCGTAAACACAAGCTCACGAGTTTCATTTGAAGCCACCAATAATATGCAACTGAAAATTCTTCATTGGTCCGTGAAGTTGCATCTGTCTTGGTTGATTATAAAGTTTGTTGAAAACAAAGCCAGGACAGTGAGAGTGACACGTTTCATCTGGAAGTATCACACTCCACAACTACTCCATCGTCTTTGCTGAAATCAAATTCTTATTTATTTATGTTAATTAACCATTTGCAGTTTAGGAGTGGTAACTGAAATTTAAATGTGCTCAGAAAATATACTTTGCACGTGTTCAGGCAAAACCAGTACTACAGGTACAACTGCCAGCAAGGGCCCTCTAGTCATTACAGTCTATGTGAAACCACCAAATACAGATCCACAATCAGCACAGTCTCCTTAAAGAAAATGTATTCCATCTCCTACATCTTCCTTGTCTGCTTAACAACAAAAGCTTCACCATCATTTTACCATTTGTCTCTAATGATTATTCCAACATGATCACAGGAATAACTTAACAGCTCCAAGTCTTTTTAACAGGCAACATGTTGCTTTTAGCAGCTCGTGTCAGTGTCTAAATGCTTAATGTGGAATACCCACTGTTTTTTAGACACATGACAAGACCTCAAAATTGGACCTTTATGATCAGATCTGAAAAGCTGTAACCACGGTGAACGTGATGCTCTGGAGCCAAAACATGTAAACGAGGTGAAGGTGAGGATGAGGAGAGGAAGGGGAGATACAATCGTGCCATTCTGTGATCCTGCAGCATTGTGGGAGTGAGAGGAGGGAAAGACAGAAAGAAAGAAGCGAATGTAGACAAGCAAAAGGAGGGGTCAGTATGACTGCACCGAGGGATGGTCATGGAAGGAAGCAAAAGTAGGAGACAAGGAAGTAAGGAGGGAGATGCTGGTGCTTTGCAGTCGCGATTGGAGCTTCAGGTGTCGTGGAAATCCTTCAGCAGCGTGCGTCGCCTCTGCTCAGCAATGTGCATCTGATTCTCCAGATCCTGTAAAAACAACGGACAAAACATCAGTTATTATTGTTAAAACACACTTCCAAAAGAAATCGTGGACCTCGGCTATGCTCTCCTTCTTCCTCAAATCTTTACTTAAAAATATAAACTACAGCCACGTAACAGCGGTGCTTAGAGCTACATGCTAATCTCTGCATGCTAACATACTCACAATAACAATGTTAACATACTGATATTTAGCTGGTATAACATTTACCATGTTCATCATCTTAGTTTAGTGTGTTAGCATGCTAACATTTGCTAATTAGCGCTGAAAACAAAGGGCAGCTAAGGCTGATGGGAACGTCATTCGTTTTGCAGATATTTAGTCATAAACCAAAGTATTGGGCAAATTACATTTTTGACCTGATGATGGTGCTAGATGAACAGTCAGAGAATCACCAAAGTGATTACAAATCATCCTGAGGGAGACACGAATGTCTATTAAATATCACGACAATCCATTCAATAGCTCTTACCCCTCTGTCACTGGCGGTGAGCTCCCCCTCGCCACTCACCACTCCCCTCTCGTAGGTGTCGGCCCGCTCCACCTTCCATGACAGGTTTTCTATTTCTGCTTCTAGCTGGGCCTGCTGGTACTCAAACTGCAGAGAAGGACAGATAAAAAGACAGTTAACACCCTTAATATAGTTACTACATTATTTTATAATGTGTGTTCTGCAGTAAAGGACGGGCGTGGAGAGATGCTCGTTTCTCACCAGTTTCTTGCGTGGGCCGGACTCCATGTAATAGGCGTAAGGGTACGTATACTGCAGTGTGTAGCGACACTGGAAACAAAAACAAGACACAAAGTTTGGAAAATGTTCACTCAAAGTCAGACTGTGTCAAAATAACGAAAGGCACCGTGATAATTTATCGACATGATCTTCCACTGATTCCACCACTTCACTGGTACAGATCTACTACAGACTAAATTAATAATATTAAACCTTAGAAGAATGCACGCCATATTTTAAGTCATGACACGCACACATTACAGGACAGATCTTCACTATTCTTTTTTAATTTTGGAAGCTATTTTAGATTAGAGTTTTAGTCATTTTTATCCATCATAGTTTTAGTCGACGACAACTCAAAACGTTTTAGTCCAGTTTTAGTCACTGAAAAGTCATTTGAGTCATTTTTCTCTCTTAAATTTTGTCAGCTATTTTTTTTTTGTCAATCAGAGTCCTGTTTAGTCATCAGATTACATCGAACATTTCTCTCATTTTTGTAAAACTTATTTCACATAAAATTTTATCCTATAATTATCTGATGTAAAGCACATGTTGAATGATGAAGAATGCAGCTTTGTTAGTTGGAGTCCTCCTGACTGCGCTCATTAATGACGTGCGGTTCAGTCACGCGCAACGGTCCGATATGAGAGCCAATCCGCCCACCCAACATGTAAAAATATGCGTAACTCAACCACCCGAACCCGACCTGCAAACCGCCAACTTTATGCATTATAGTAGCACAATTGTCAGGATTGAGACAAGAAGGACAGACAGACTGAGCGCCGCCGCCAACGTTGTGTGTGTGTGTTTTAGACAGAGAGGGAACAACAGAGAGGGAAAGAGAAGGTGAAAGGTGACAAAAAAATAAAGAGACATTTTGTTCTCGTCTTTTTTCCTCAACGATATGGCATGTTTGATACCCTCACCGTTAGTGTTTAATGACATTTCGTCTCAGGCATGGAAACACAAGTTATTGTCCAACATATTTCGTCATAGTTTTCGTTAACAAAATTACAAACAAAAACACTGATTTCAAAACACTCTTTTGAAATCATAAAATCGGGAAAAAGAAAGACAATCTTTTTCTTATATCTTTTTCCCAGAACTTTTGACAACATGAAAGAGGTGTGACAATGTTGATAAACAAAGCTTTTCATTCCAGTGATCTAAATTCCCTTAAATAGTGATGATGAATGAGTAACATTTAGTAACACTTTGTTATCAGTGAGTTGCATGTCTGCATTGATATGCTGACACTGCAGGCTCGCTCTATGTTAGCGGCTAAAAGTTAGCCATCAGGCTCACTGCTCTCTCTTCCTTTCCACTCGGACAGTAAATTTAACTGAATTAAATGTAAACAAACTTGTCAGGTAACGTATTTAAACATTGACTCTAAGTTCAACTGTATGCACAGTTTCCTGAAAATCTCTTAGTCTCTTTCTGTATTTACCTTCTCCCTCCCATCACTAATGCTTCTTACTACATCTGCATCTAGAACACACACACATACAGTCAGATTTCAGTGTGCCAGTACCTTAGCCAGTAGCTTTGCAGCGTTATGCAGGTACTGCCAGTCAATCCAGGTTCCCAGGTTGTTCATCACTCTCTCCTGGATCTTCTCCTGGATCCTCTGGTACGTCTGAGCCTCCAACTGCAGAGACTTGTTGTGATTCTCCCACTGGTGGGGTAAAGATAAATGAAATATAAAGAATGAAATAAAATACAGAACAAATGTTTCTCCTGTAGATCTAGAGTTATAGAAACTTGTCTGTGTTAATAAAATGTTCTAGTTACAAGCTTCAGACAGTGTTCTATGATATTTTGGTCCTTTAGAATGGCTTTGGACACAAATGTCCCTAAAGCTTTTATGCAAGAGTGCAGGACGAAATGTGTTATGCACTAATCTCCCTCAAATCCCAAAAATAAAATAATCTTTCATCTGTTCCTGTAGTTTATCTGAAGCAGGGTTTTGAGACTTTGAATCCCACCCAGTCTCCACAGATTCAGAGTCTCAGCATTTGGGTAGAGACAACAACAAAAGAAAGAATGTAAAAGGTAGAAAAGTTTTTTGTGTTTGTGTCCAGAGGGGAGGAAATAAACACATCTGCAAAGGTTTGTACCCTTTACTTTTATCCAGGAAGAATTTTTTTTTTAATTTTATGTTTTTCAAGCAAAGTATAAATAAAAATCTCACCCTCTCAAAGTAGAAGAGGTATTTCTTGAGGGCCTCTCTGGCCTGAGCCTGCTGGCTCTGGTTGACTATATCAGGGTTTTCTTTGTAGCGGCTGCACTCGTAGTATTCACTGCCGTGAGTCTTCCAGTCACCAAGACACATCCAGCAGAAGTCTTTCAGGAGACACAAAACACACATATTTACACAGCATGCACAGTAAGTGACACTTTGTATCATAGTGCAGTCTAAAGGGTCAGCTCCCTTCTCAAGTCTACTGTCAGTCTAAATTACCAGATATGGACACAAAACAAAAAACATTCCTCAAACTAGTTTCAGAAGTTCTTTAGTTTTTTTTATATATATATTCTGGGTACTCAACCATGCTCTTTTATGAACTTCAGCTGTCACCATTAGACAAAAGGTGCAAAAAAAGAAGATAAACAACACTTTTGCTCTAATTCGTCAACTTTCACTAAGAATTTCTTGGAAGTTTAGTCAATCTCGTCTCGTGATTATGATTGATGACTACTTTTTGTGTGACACATCATGCCACTGCCACGGACAAGGTGGATATAAATGGCCTCCCAGAACAGTGAGTTCATGCTTCACTGGAGATGTGAAACTACTTACCGTGTTTACACTTGGAGCATTGCTGAAATAAACAAAGACACAGAAGGAAGTCAAATTAATGAACCAGAAACCCGACAAAACAACCACGTAAGTCACACTATGAATGAATCTGAGCAAATCAGCAGCTGAATGTTTTCAAACAAACCCATTTAGTCCTTGATTTACCACAACGGCTTTGGTCCTGTTCAGACCTGGCAATAACATGAGTCCTGGGTGATCCGATCACAAGTGGACAGCTCTTAACCTGTCAGTTCACACCTGGTATTTGAATGCATCTCGTGTGACCACTTTTGATCGGACCTCACTTCACCGATCTAATAAACACGTATCATTTCTGTTTGCAAAAAACAAATGCGTTGTGGTTTTTAACCAGTGGGAGACAGCGGTAGTAATATCCTACATATTCGTGAATTCGGGTACATTTGATGAAAATAAAAATATATGGTTATTGTCTACCGGCGGACCCCGTGGACCTCCGTACCGCCGACACTGCCGCCGCCTTTGTGGCAGTGGCCAGGGATGAGAGCGGGCGGGCGAGTGGGCATATTAAGCTATTTTGTTGAGTGTATATGTCTAAGGCTTTTATTGTGCAAGGTCAGAGCGGAATGAGAGAAGCTGTAATGCGCTGCTGTTTTTGACGTTTTTTATTACCTTAAGCATAGGCGCAACATAACCCTCAGCTATACAAGCTGTTGTGGATCACCTCTCTCAGTGAGTAACACACACACAAGTCAGTTGACTTGGCAGTCATTCAATGTGGTCCAGGATACATTCGCATACACACTGCTAAAATAATGTGGCCATATGCGGCCCAGACCACCTCCCAATGTGGTCTAATCGGATCAAATGTGTCTTGGGTGCATTCACACCTGTACTTAGACCTGTCCACTTGAGATCAGATCACCCAAGATGCATGTTAATGCCTGGTCTGAACAGGGCCTTTCTCATACATACAGCTTTAGAAACTGTATAATAAAAGATGCACATACCAGCTAACATATCTGATAAGGAGTGATCTAACCAAATGTCAAACTACCAAAGTTGAGGGCTTCAGTTCTGAGAGTCTGACTATATTTTTAGCATTTCCTGTGTTCTAGGAAAGGGTGATTTTTATCTCTGACTCACCATGTGATTGCACCCTCCGTTCTTCTCAATGCAGATATTGCACTTCGGACACTAGAGGAGAAATACACAAACAAATATGATCAGATTAGGATAAATGACAAGTTATAGCTCTTTATTACAGATTAGGGTGCAGGCGGAATATATCGACAATCACCGGTTGTGCCCAACCCTAATAAGTAACATGTATTTTTATGTGTTTTCAAACTGTGTCTCTATGTGAAACCTGATCATCTTTGTCCATGTGTACAAAAAGACAGCATCTGTGCAAGTATGTTGACACACCGGTGCTTGTGTATGTGCATGACTGTATGTGTGTGTATGTGTACATGTATAGATCCATCATACATCTTTAGTGTGTGCGCTGATGTAGTTAGCCGTCTCCGAGTCATCTGCACATTTGGTCAGCCATTTCCGGATTGTTGCACAGTCTGTGGGTGCGTGGTACATCTGACGGCATTTAAAACTGAAACAGAAAAAGAGACAAAATAAAGCACTCAGGACAAATAATGGTAAAAAAAGTTTTAAAAAAGGAAATGGCAAATAACTGTAACTGCTTTACTTTAACAAATAAACAATAATGTTCAATCAGTGAGATGAATGAATACAACCCTGTATCAATGATGGCAGGCAGGCAACAAATTCTGACCATAGTCAAGCAATAGTAAAACTTATCAATACTGTAGTTTTTGTGTAATTGTTAGTGTTAAAGATGACATCAGCATGCTGTTTTTGTGTGTGTCTTACCAGAATACTTCACTGCAGCGGCTACACTGCACCCTGCGCGCCCGAGGCTCCTGCACCTTGATGACAATGGGACAGTCTGCACCTGGACACAATTGCAACTGGAAGTGACTCTGTGGGATGGAGAGAGAGACGAACCTTAAGCAACACATGAACAATACAATAACACCTGGTCTAGAATGGATTCCTTTCAACACCCTCTCAACCAGATTTTCCCAACCCCAATACGAATAACTCCTTTTCTTTTTGTTCTTCTGCTGTTTGCTTTAAATACTTTTGCTTTGTAAAAACTTCTGGTATCCACCTGTGGTAAATAAACTTAAAAAATGAATTAAAAAAAAAAGTAACATATGAACAAAATGAACAGATGCATCATGACAATAATGACCATGAGAATTGTCAATCCCTGGATAAAACTTGCTGGGAGATTGAACTGTGATGATGTGTTCAAGTTCAAAATTGATATTAATAATATTCAGGGATCTTTCTGTCTGATTTTGCTCTGTCTTGATCTGTGCGCTCTCTCGGCCTATTTGTCGCTCCTTTCTGCCGGGCTGCTTGAATGAGTGCAGAGAACTCAGACTGGAGATGCGCAAGTCATCCA
The DNA here is from genome assembly GCF_043250625.1 of Sebastes fasciatus. NCBI lineage: Eukaryota > Metazoa > Chordata > Actinopteri > Perciformes > Sebastidae > Sebastes > Sebastes fasciatus. The sequence continues at coordinate 26,845,476 of NC_133802.1, read as the reverse complement.
AACTGATCAAATCATGAGCACAAAACCTATTACAGGAGCTATATCCACCATTATGAACAAAGGGATGTCTGTCATATTTTCAATCATGACATTCTTTTGCCAGAAATGAGTGTGTTCCATAGACTGTAAAAATAAAAGCGTTCATAATTGTACCAGTAGCTCCCTCTCTCTCTCTCTCTACCTCTCTCTCAGTTGTGCGCTATTCGAAGGCAATATGCAATTACAACTATCCGGTTCGTTGATAAATCAGAATTGTTACTTTTTAAGTATGCAATGAACGCCATTAGCGCCACCGCAAACCTGCAGTTCCCATTCACCTCAATTGGAGGCAGAAATCTCAAGACACAGTTGTCTCAAAACCTTGGTAAAACTGAATGTTATTCTTTGTAATTTGAGTGAATGATCCTTTAAGGAAACACAAATGTCTAATTTGAGATATAATATTTAAATGGAAACCAAGCTATTGGGACAGACAGTGAAGGGAGTGATAAAATAGAGAGAGATGATTCAGATTTAATGCTGAGTGAAGCAAAGATTTACTTGTTGAAAAAAAACACACACACACACACAAGGTCTTACTGAGACTTCTCACTCCCTTTCCACATGCCTCTGACGTCTCATTTGCTGTAAACGCAGACCTTGACGCAGGATCTGAACAAACAGACACAAACACACACACACCTCGACGTAGTCTCTGAAGAGGTAGCGTCTGTATTTGTCCTTCAGCTCCTCTCCTGGCAGCAACGGCATGACAAAGTCTTCTGGCATCTGCAGGGAACACTCCTGAGCCATACATGAGATACCTGAACACAAACACACATTCATTAATTACAAAGAGTCCTGAATCACTGACAAGGTGTAGTGAGAGAGGCAACATGTACAAACACTGCCCTACAAAGGCTGCACCAATAAACTATACCCATTATTTTAACTTTGTGACTGAGAAACTTCCTCCAGTTGCATTTGGTTTGAGCGAGCTGGTTTCTAGTGTTACAGTGACCCAGAAACTGGATCAGGGTCATCTTTCATCATAGATGTGTCCTTCGTACAGCTGATAGAGAAACACTTATCAGGCTCAGAAGGACTTGGTTACGTGGACTGACTTTATCAGAGAGACTGTTAAAAAGTAGCACAGGGACACACACTGGGTTACTACATACCAATATGCACACATACAAAAGTACTTGTGCTCCCACATACAAGTACAGGGAGTCTGGTGAACTCTATGCACTTTACCACACACATACAGTATACTGTACAAAACTTAAAGGATAACTTTGGTATTTTCCAACCTGGACCCTATTGTTCCATGTTTTTGTGTCTTAGTGACTAATGGGGACAACACTTTTTTGAAATTGGTCCAGTATTGAGGGAGAACGCTGCAGCTGCTAAACGAGCTGTAATGTAATCATTTGGGGCAACCCGACACTGTCAGTTTACGTTCATTAAAAGTGCTTGTTTTTGCACTTTAGTGGATGTAAACTGACTGTGCAAGGTTACCCCAAATTACATTACATTACAGCTCGTTCAGCAGCTGAAGGCCGCAGTGTTCTCCCTAAATACTGGACCAATTTCAAAAAGTGTTGTCCCCATTAGACACTTACAAAACATGGGAACATGGGAATAGGGTTGAAAAATACCAAAGTTATTCTTTAAAAACTGATACGTGTACACACCCACACTTCCATCTGCTCTCCTGCTGACACAAGCAGACTAATAATCATAGGTAGGAGGAGACTGCCTGCCAGGTACATTTTACACCAGATGGGAGTCATCAAAACCTCATGTTAAACCTCCTTTATCTTCAAAGTCACGAGCCACTCTTGGATTTTACACACACACTAACGTGTAAACAAACATGGACCTGTGCACAAACATCCAGCCAGGATCTATAGTGTTTTCTGTCATTAAGTGACTGATTAAGCTCACCTTGTTAAATTAAATACCAGACTGCAAACCCTGCTGGTCTGGCAGGAAAGCACAGGCTAAATTAACTTCCAAAAGGTTCAAAGGTTGAAACTGCGATGAAACTCTGAGCGGACAAGCGCATAAATACAGATACACGAACAGACACTTTGGAGCTCACATCAAACAAAGTGTGACTCACCCTCTCTAATACCAGCTTTGATGACTACACAGACACACACAAACACACTCTGCTCACCCACTCCGATGCCATCTTTGACCAGGACCGTGCAGTGCTGCTCCCAGCATGCTTTGCAGAAGGAGTGCTGGCAGGGCAGCGCCAGCAGGGAGTCTCTCCGTACGACCTGTAGACACACACCACACTGGAGGGACTGAGGGGCCTGAAACACACAAACAGAAATCGTGAACACGCCGTCAAACACAGACTGCACTGGAGAGCTAGTAAGAGAGCTAAAACCACTGATTTGTTTGATAAAAAGGTCATGCTACTCATCTGAATTTCACTGTAAGGATAAATCGAAATTAGTGCCGCAAGTGTTACACAGATTACAGATTAATCTACCATTTTCCAAAATTAAATCAACTGATTGCTTAGCATATAAATAACAAATAATCCTATATTGCCATCTCATGTTACCACAGTTATGTTCTAAAAAATACTGCTTTTTTTCTCTGCCTACACTGAAATTCTTCGATTCTAATGATAAGAAACTGAGAACAGCAGCAAATCCTCCCATTTGAGAAGATGTAACCAGGGGATGTTTGGTACATTATCCTAATAAATGATTTAAATGTTTAAATCAATAACCAAAAATGCCATTGATTCTTTTGTCAATCAACTAATCATTTAGGGCATTTCAAAATTCCACTACTAATGGATTATCTGCTGCATTATTGCATCCAGATGACAATTTGTCCTTAGAGTTACTCTGCTGTGAATTTGGGAAAAGCAGCGAATCAGTGATTACGTTTACATGCACAAAATATTCCGTTTTTTGCCCTTATTCTGAAAAACACAATATTCTTACTATGCTGTTTACATGGCTAATGAATATTAATATTCCACTAACATCGAGTGCGAGTTATGAGGCCTGTTACTCACAGTGACTGATCTGCAGGTGCTGCTGGGCTGGACCAGAGCGTCCGACAACAGCAGAGACGAGTTGGACTTATATCTGTGGAGAACATGGACAGAACCAAGGGTCATACAAAGACGAGAGGCAGAAAAATATAGAACTGCAGTGCAAAAGAATGAGAGGCAGAGAGAAAGAAAATGAAAAAAATCATGGAAAGGTAATAAGGTAAAGAGAGCGAGGAGAAGGAAATACAGAAGTAATAGAGAAGAGAGAATTGAGAATAAAAAAGATGAAAATAAGGGGGGAGGGAGGCTGAAATAAAGAAGACGAGAGGGGGGTGATGAAAAAGAAAGACTGCCAGAATGAAAATGAAAAGGGAAGAAGTGGGGAGCTGCAGAAGAGACATACCTGTCCAGTATTTGTGAAACCTGCCAGTGCAAATGCACCAGGATCAGTTTTGCTACCGCTGGTAAAACCTGAGAGAGAAAAGAGACAGAGATCGCTGAAATGAAATGTTGATTCAGTGACACACGAGTGACTCTGCTGTCTTGAAAGTCAGTTAATCTGTAATGATGCACAGCTCTCAAATCCACAGTTTGCCTGTTTTTCACTTTAATGGAAAATAAGATGGCTCTACTTCCTCCACCAGAAGGATATGCTTCATAATTCTGGCCCTGCTGTAAGTAAAGGATAATGTACAGCGAGCTGGTCATTGTTGTGAAAGAATCCCCGACAGGGCGATACCGCAGCGTATCCTGGTTGTGTCGACACGTATCTTGCATCGCCCTGAAGGGGTATCTTTCACAACAATGAACCGTTAACTGTACATTATCCCGCTTATTACAGGGCTACTTACTTTTAAAAAAAATCAATAATTTGACCCAAAAACGGTCCGCGATTCGGGATTTGATTCTGTCTTATACTTTTGTAAATTGAATAGTTTTTGATTTATTGATCACTGGCAAGACAAAATAAGCTGTTTGAAGGCATCACTTTGGACACCTTTGTGATATTGTTGTATAGACTAAAGGATTCAGCAATCATGAAAAAAATAAAAAAAATTGTTTTCTATACATACAAGACATTGTTTCAAAACAAAAAGCTGCACCACCTCCATTAACATCCCTTTGCCTTGAATAATTATCAGCCTAGAAAACTGAATTGTAGTTCAGGCACTAATGTACCTGCTGTTTACTTGATGTATTCTTACAGCTGTTACTGTACAGTTAATATTAGATGAGGCAGGATGATAACTCTATAAGGAAGACATCTAGGGTTACTTTAACATATCACCTACAGGCCAAACATCTATGGCTCCTATTAGTCAAGGATTCAAATCCGGTAAAATTATTCCCTTCTTTAACCAACTGCCATCGACAAAACACATGACTGCTCCTCTGGGAACTGCTCAGTTCTGCTAACAGGAGACTGTAGTTGTGCTGAGTAGCTCACAGGTGTGATTAGGTTAACTTGTGTACAGGTGTGAAGTAAGGTGTTGATGCAAAACAGTGTGCAGACTCAGCAAAGTTATCCTGAATAAATAGTAGGAAAAGCAGTGTTACGGATACCGTTAATGATGGTTCCACTGTATTCATATAACCAATGACAGTGAGCCAGCATGCACAATATAACACCCTGAAATGACAGCAGCTAAATTGATTATTAATCAATTAATTGTTATTATTTACACCTGTGCCTTTCTTTAAGGTGGCTAAAACACGTTTTTTCTGCCGGCTCCATCCACACCACTGTACTGCTTTGCTCCGGTGTCGGTGCTTCTCTCTGTTTCTCGATGCTGGAGGCACACCGATCGTCATCATCTACCGTAAGTAATACACCTACTATGGATACAACCCCACTTCAAAATACCCAAACTATCCCTTTAAGTAATATTACATCAGCATGGTTCTTATTACTGTTTTGTGCAATACACTCAGCTAAAAGCCTTATTTTGCTATGAACTGCTTTACTCATGGTCATATTAAATACAAGTGTATGGACAAAGTCTGAAAGTAAGGTCTGTCTGAAGGCTATGAACAAAATGTGACAGTGACCCTTTCCCATTTATCCGACTTTAAAGACACATTTTATCAGCACCTTGTTCTTGCCAAATGCTAATTTCAGATCCTGCAAATACTACAATGAGAATATTTGATGTCATTTTTAGGATTATGAGAGTGCAGCATCACACAGGCTCACCTTCAGTGCAGCAGCCACAGTGTTAACCTCCTCTATTAACACCCTCTGACTCTCTTTGTAGGTCAGACAGGTGAACAGGTACTCCTCTGGGTCAAAGGAGTCGGCGCCCTGTTGCTCCACGTCGCCGGCCACGCCCTCATAGTAGCCTGCAATGTCGCCCTGATCCTCCTCTTCTCCTCCATCGTCCTCATCGTCCTCTTCTTCAGAATTCACCCCAAAGTCTTCCTCATTGCTGTCCGACGCCTGGCTGTTCATGTCCACAGACATCCAGTCGATTGAATCAATCACACGGACAGGTAGACTGTCCGGCTACCTGTCGGCTCCAAATGGTTCTATTGGCTTAAATGGCTCGTTTGAAGATCAGCCTCCCCGTTTCTCCCTGCGTCACCTTTCCACCTGCTTGTGTCACTGTTCAGAGACACCCTGCCTTCCTGTCTGCCTGAGGCGCGTAGAGAGCGCGCTCAGCAGCAGCGGAAGAAGCAGAAGAAGTCACACTCCCCGTCACTCATTTGGAAAGCTGGTTACAGGGTGATCTGAAGAGAAAAAAAGACTGAAGAGGAGGAGGAGAGGAAGAAGTATAGTAATAAAGGAAACAGATGGGGAAAGTGGGAAAAAACAAGAAAAAAACATGCATAAGTGATCAAAGTTGTTGATTAATCCCTTAAATAAAATAAAATAAAACAAATCAATAAAATCTCAATCTTAATATGTCAGAGTGAGTCTCCTGCAAGATTAGACTATATGTCTAATTGGGGCTGACAAAAATGTTTTCCCCACATTCTGCCCATATTTTCTGTAACTTTCCCAAACTTTTAGAATTTATTTTCTATACTTATCCCAACGTGTGACATAAGACAACTAGAAGTGCACTCGGAGAGCGCAGACCTCCGCCAAGACAGGTTTCATGTACGTCGCTGCCCCCATCAAATACCCATCACAGTTTCCTAAAGCCCAAGGTGACATAATGAAACCAACCTGTTCAACAACCAAAAACATGTAAACATGTAGAAAAACTAGATTTCAATCTTCTCTGTCTGCAATCTCTCATCGATAACTGCTATGTTTTACACAAGCACAACTGCGCTAACATGTGACAAACAAGCTAAAACAAAAGCTGTCTGTATGTAGTCTGTTTTACAATTACACAATATGGCCAATCAGTTCAATTAAAATCTACGTTTACACACACACACATATACATATATATATATATATATATATACATATACATATATATATATATATTATGTATATATATATATATATATATATATATATATATATATAATATATATATATATATATATATATATATACATATATATATATATATACATATATTAAGTATATATATATATATTATATATATATATATATACATATATATATATATATATATATATATATATATATATATATATATATACCCATATATATATATATATATATCCCATATATATATATATATATATATATATATATATATATATATATATATATACCCATATATATATATATATATATATATATATATATATATATATATATATATACCCATATATATATATATATATATATATATATATATATATATATATTGACCAGTTGACCTTATATATATATATATATAATATATATATATATATATATATATATATATGGGTATATATATATATTGCCAGTGGTGCTTAGAAACTGCCAGTGGTGCTTAGAAACCACCAGCCACTGTGTGGAGGGTGACAACATTTTTTCCTGTTCTGCCCACAGATTACACACCTTTTCAGGGGAAAATATCAACCATGCAATAGATTCTGTCATAATTTTGCAATCGATATTAAAAAAACAATCACTCAAATTTCATCGCAAATTCTAAATTTGACCCTTCTTAAACATATTTTCTTTGCATAATATATTCTGCAGCAGGGCTACACAAGTGACTAAGCTACCAGCCAGATGTTGCTATCTTTTGACTGTGCCTGCTTCATCTGCCTTTTCTATCTAGCAGTTGACCTTTTATTACAGATTATGTCATTTCAGAATCAGCTTTATTGGCAAAGTATGTATGTACACATACAAGGAATTTGATTGTGGTTTTAAGTTGCTCTCAATATACGAACATACAGTTGCTCCAAGAACATTTTACAGGAAATAGACACACTCAATAAACCAAGTTAGATTGTACTTTTAACAGTGAAAGTAGCTCCTGAATTTGGTTTATTTACTAGAAAGCGTGAACTGTTGACAAATTGTTAATTGTCTTTGCAGGCTAGAAGACAAGCTAGCCATGATCTAAAGACCATGGGATGTGACTGGATTAAGTCCAAGGTCCCTCCCAGCCTGCACAGTCGATCAGATCTCAGCTAAACCTACCCTCCTCACCATTTGACTCAAAAAAATCTTCCTCCTTACTTCCCTCCAAACGATCCTCATTTTTGTCTGATTGCATCTCTTTCTGTGACTCTACTTCTGCTCCCCATGTCTACCTCTAGCTTTGGATAAAACTTCACAAAAACAGGATTTTAAATCAACTCTTGTTCTTTTATCCTGTATTTTTCGATCCTACTTCACTGTAGCTCTGATGAACACGTGCGGAAAACAAGACATGAGTTACGGCTTAAAACACGGTTTAGAGGATTAGCTGAAGATGCTGTAGCCTTGGGGATGAGGGAAACAGACAAACCGTAAACTGTAGTTAACTTGGTGACAAACTAAAAAGTAAGATTGAACACAACAGGAAAAGAAAGCCTGTCTCAACTTCAATTAAGAAATAACTGCAAGCACACAGCAGCCAAGCAGTAATGCATGACTGGATTGATAATATAAATGACTGCATAGGGTAGGCAAACACATCTTTACATGCAGGGTCTGAAATTAGCACTCACCACCCACCAAATGCGGGTAAATAGTTGGCAGTGACAGGTAAAATCGTCAGGCCATCCGCCACTTTGGCAAGCAGGGAAAACGCTAGAGATGTGATGTCCGATTCCTTGGCATGACATGCCTCTGTGAATATTGATTCCTCTGTATTGATGCTTTCTGACTGTTACACATGCAAAATGGCACAATGATATAAACACGCTGTATCTTGTTTCAGTTTGTTTGGGACAAGAGCAATGGCCTAGAAAAAAAAAAACACTCAAAAGTGTGGCACCACTACTACTAAACCTGAGGGGTGCACCCTATTTTTTTCTTGATAATGCTACGTCGGTGGGCAGCACAGTCATGCAGTCGGAAGCTACGGTGTAATTTGAACATTGGCATTTACCATGCATGTATTTACTGTAAAATATATCTAACAACGAATGATCTAAAATGTTATTCCTTCATTTTGCGCATAGATTTCAAAAGTGGCAGATAAAATTTCTGAGTGGCAGACAAAAATAAATACTTGCCTGACACAGTGACAGGCAGTGAAAAAGGTTAATTTCAAAGCCTATTTACATGTTTTTTTGTCTACAAATGTAATCATTTTGGGGATCTTTTTAATAGAGCACCAAAATGTGAGGGATGATACACATTTTTTACACAGATTTCTCCTACGAAGACCAGAATACTTGAGAATGTGTTTAAAAATGACCACAGTACTGAACATCACCTTGGCAGCTAACTAGACACGGATAAAGCAGATTGTGTGATATTTATTGCCTTGTTTACCCCAACATCACCCAGCCCTTTGAAAGAGCAATCAAATTCCTTTGAATGTAAAACTGCATTGCAGAAAGTCAATTTTAATTTCCTTTGGCATGCCAATTTGTACTGTATGTCCTTGTCAGAATGTGGTTCCCCTACTTTACAGTTTTATCACTGCCCTGCAGTGTTCTTTGAATGTGGATGAACTTGTGTTTTCCCCTTGTCTTTGCACTGTGTAACATGGGTTAAAGAATCCCATAACTTTGAACTGCATAGTTCAGAGTATACTCTGAAGATTATACAAACTTTGACACCACAGAGGCCCTGAGTAAGCCTATTTTGACATGTTTGCATCCACTATGGATGGTCAAGAGACAGCGGATAAAAGCTGTTTGCTGGCAGACCAAAATACTTGAGAATGTGTTTAAGCTTGGCAGCTAACTAGACACGGATAAAGCAGATCGTGTGATATTTATTGCCTTGTTTTACCCTAACATCACCCAGCCCTTTGACAGAGCAATCAAATTCCTTTGAATGTAAAACTGCATTGCAGAAAGTCAAATTTAATTTCCTTTGGCATGCCAAATTGTCCTTGTCAGAATGTAGGTTCCCCTACTTTACAGTTTTATCACTGTCCTATTGTGTTTTTGAATGTGGATGAACTTGTTTTGCACTGTGTAACATGGGTTAACGAATCCCATAACTTTGAACGGTATAGTTCAGAGTGTACTGAACATGCATCGACGCTTTTTTCCATCAGTCCATCTTGTTGCTAAATAATATTAACGAGCTGCTAAGGGCATGTAAATTATGTATGAATAATTGTGATGTGTTTTGTTTTTTGTCTGATGGGTCTTACTTGTCTGTCTGTCTATGGTAACAGTATGTCTATTGTATGTGTACTTTTTCTCAAACTGAGCTGCCTATGGATGCAAAATTAATTTCAGCGCAAACTGACAATAAAGTTGTATCGTATCGTACCGGTCTTCCTAAAAAATCGATCAGACAGCTGCAGCTGATTCAGAACGCTGCTGCTAGAGTCCTCACTAAGACCAAGAAAGTGGATCACATCAGTCCAGTTCTGAGGTCTCTACACTGGCTGCCTGTCTCTCAGAGAATTGATTTCAAAATACTGCTGCTGGTTTACAAAGCACTAAATGGTATAGGGCCAAAATACATTTCTGATCTTCTGCTGTGTTATGAACCATCCAGACCTCTCAGGTCATCTGGATCAGGTCTGATTAGTGTCCCCAGAGTCACAACTAAACATGCAGAAGCAGCATTCAGTTTTTATGCACCAAATATCTGGAACAAGCTCCCAGAAACCTGCAGGACCGCTCCAACTCTCACTTATTTTAAAACAAAGCTTAAAACTTTCCTGTTTGCGGGTGCCTTTTATTAAACCAGATAATGATCTGACACTGCACTATAACTTTTACTCTTTTGAGTTTTATGCAATTTTAGCTTCTATCCTAGCTTTTATTTTTAGCTTGTTTTTATTTTCTAATCTTTAATGTTTTAATGTTTTAATGTTTTTATAACTGTTTTAATTATTTCTTAATGTTCTTTTGCATTTTGTCGCAATGTTCTTGAATGTTTCTGTAAAGCACTTTGAATTGCCCTGTTGTTGAAATGTGCTATACAAATAAAGCTGCCTTGCCTTGCCTTGCCTTACTCTGACGATTATACAAACTTTGACACCACAGAGGCCCTAAAGCAGGCGTATTTTGACATGTTTGCATCCACTATGGATGGTCAAAGAGACAGCGGATAAAAGCTGTTTGCTGGCACTGGGGATCAAATTCAGCAACTTCGCAAATAAACTACCTGGATACAAAAAAAACAGGGTTAGCCGGGGGGAAAGCCTGGCAGAGCCGGCTGCCCCGGTGCCGTGCCAGCCGACAGACAGACTGAATGCTCTCGCATGCCGCCCGATCCAGGCTAAAAATAGGCAGCAGCCAACTGGGTGACACACATCTTGCTAAGGCTAATGTATCACAGCGACTCAGCAGCACAGGGTTGATAACACCACGTCTTTTAGGGGAGGAGGGGGGATGGGAAGAGTGAGAGGTTCAGGGAGGATATTAAGCAACGTCAAAAATAAACAACTTGCTTGGACATAACAGCATTTTCAGTCTGATGTCGGTGCTGACGTTAAAAACCCGCAGAACGGGTTGTCTAATTCACCGTTAGCATGATTAGCTTCCTAGCTAGCATGCTGGCAGTTATAGTCAGTAACGAAGTAACGAAGCGAGTTTGACGAGTTAAATGTGTTAAGTATTATCAGAGAAGACTAGTAAAAGCTTTTTGAGAAAAAAGTTTTCTTCTCTAAGAAGATTTTACAACATAAGAGCCACCCCCGGTTGTCGTTGTCCCCCGCTGTGCCGCCGCCAGCCGCCGCCTCTCAACTCACTCTAGTCCGGGGATTGAGATGTAAACAAGGCCTCTCTGGAGCTCCGGAGTAAAACAGACACATTTATATATAAAACTAACTGCGTTCATTCTCACCTGTTAAAGTCGGTGTTGTTCTTTACCTCTCAGAGAAGCGTCGGCTCGGCCCCGCGTTGACAAACCAGGAGTGTTTTGTGTGTGTGTGTGTGTGGTGGGGATATCGGAGTGACTCTGTCCGCTTCGGCTGCTGGAGGCGGAAGATCGACGGTTAGAGGTACTTATCAATGACGTCACGTCCGCGTGTTCTGGTGCCAGCCTCCTCTCTCTCTGTTCTAGGACATGCAGCAGTTTCAACTCATTAATACTTCAGCAGTATTACAAGAATGGAGCAACATCTTTTAGCTTCTTACAAACTTTAGTGTATATACTGTATACTTATACTAAAAAGTATACTTTTACAAACTAAAAAGTGGGCCAATTTAGTCCCAAGAAGCATTCGTACAGTACAAATAGCAGTAGTACACTTTTTTTTAAACAATATTTTTATTGAATTTTACATATACACATATATACATATATACACATACAGACAGACTAACAATATTAAAAATTAAATTATACGATGAAATGTTGAGTCAGAGTTTCAAAGAAAGAGAGACATGACATTTCATGTATTTGACATATCTAACAAAGAAAACAAAGAAAATAAAAGATAAGACAAAATAAAAAAATACCTCAAAGAAGAAGAACAAAAAAAACAACAACACAACAATTTCAACAACAGCACTCAGCAACACACAGCAGTTTCAATTTGACTGTGCCCCTTGACGTCCAAGAATCTACAACAAAGGTTTCCAAACATTTTCAAATTCTGCTGCTTTTCCTCTGGTTATGTATGTTAGTCTCTCCAGTACTCAAAAAGTATACTTGGGGGAAACATTCTTGAACTTTACCTACAGTAAGTATACTTCATAAAATAAACTTGAAGTATACTACTTTTTCATATGTTAGTTGCAGGTTTTCAGGTGTTTTTAATGACTTTATGATAATTCTTATTTCCCAGTGTACTTTAAGTGTTCACACATCTACATGACAAAAACTAAAAGGAAAAGTGTTTGCAAACTCTCTCCTTCCCCAATGTGGTTTCCCCATGCTGCACACATCCTATTATCTTTCATCAGTGTGTGAATGTTGCAAAACAAGTCACATTTATCTTCATGAAATGACACACCTACTGTAAATCCCTTTAACACATATTTGCTGCATAGGTTTTAGTCCCATTGCAGTCTTTGATTTTGGGGGTTTTAAGCTCTGTATTATAGTAATAATTTATTTAAGTACTATAATATTTACTTTTTATGTCAGTGGTTCTCAAACCTTTTCACATCAAGGACCCCTAAACTGACACATATTAGACCATGGACCCCGATTTGATAAGATTTTGTCCCAGGGTCCCCCATCTGATCTGCTTTAGATGTTTTATTACAGAAAGTGTATGAAACCCATGACCAAAATATCCATACATCCTGTCATTGTGTCACTTATGGATGGTATTATAGTGAAAATAAATGATAAATAAATGATTCCCCCCTAGACCCCCCCTCGAGGAGTCCTGGGGGTCCCCAGACCCCATTTTGAAAAGCACTGGTCCATGTCCCAGTTTAACCTTGAGGTGTGTTTAGGCTCTCTGGTAAACATCACAGTAAGTATGATGCAATTAAGGGAATGTTTTCGTATTAATACACAAATCCTCATCTTTAATGAAATTAAATTAACTACATTGCCTACATCGTTTGTTATTCAAATCATATCACAACACCATGATTCCACATATCGGAGATGTATATGTACATTTATTCTAAGGTATGGCACCATGTCTTTATCATAAACCATCACATTAATACCTCGCATGTATAGCAACTTAATTCTTTTAGCAAATGTATCTGAATATATTGAAGTTAAGACACTATCACAAAATGTGGAGGTCTAAACTGCTCTTGTTGTTACTTTCCTTGCTTGTATGTGGCGCAGGTTGGACTGAAGCAGGTGCTGCAGCTCTGCAGCTGGATGGAAGCATTGCACTCAAAGTGTTTTTATCTCTGAAGGTATAGGACCGGTGGTTTTATAAACAATGCATTACCCTCTGCTGCGCTTCTCCGCAGCGCCGAAGAGAAGCAGAGGGTCGGGCCCTCGGGGTTAATATACTGGTAATTGGTCTTGAATTGCTGAGGAGGAAGATACATCAGAGTCTCAGCTGACGTTTGGTGCTTATGCACACAACATATCATTCACAACAGATCAGTAAGTAGTCACTAATGCAAAATGACTTCAAAATATTCTTTAGTTTACACTGATATTGTGAAATTTCTACTGGAAGTAATTGTGTTAATTTAAATATTTTAAATTCATGTAGCAATAGTTTTATTTCTAGTCTAATGGTCATTTGTATAATCACGGATTAGAGCTGCAATAATTAATCGATTAGTTGTCAACTATTCAAATTAATCACCACTATTTTGATAATCGATTAATCGGTTTGAGTAAAGGAAAAAAGTCAAAATTCTCTGATTCCAGCTTCTTAAATGTGAATATCTTCTGATTTCTTTATTCCTTTATGACAGTAAACTGAATATCTTTGAGTTGTGGACAAAACAAAACATTTAAAGACGTCATCTTGGGCTTTGGGAAACACTGATTAATACTTTTCATCATGTTCTGACATTTTACAGACCACACAACTAATCGATTAATCGAGAAAATAATCAACAGATTAATCAACAATGAAAATAATCGGTAGTTGCAAGTTTTAAAAAAAATTCCAATTAATGTAGCAAAAGCAAACTAAGATAATGAAATCTATTTAATTGTTTACTGGTATTTCAACATTTCTTTGAAAAATACTTCCATACAAAAACAGTTTACCATTTTAGCCACCATCTGCTGTGTACAAACACGTATAGAGACACACGGTGTGAAACAGTGACAGAAGTGTGAAAGAGATGAGTAAGAGGCTGAATGTGAGCGCTGATGCAGAATACAGCAGGAACAAGTGAACCCTCCGTAGATGTAGCAGCCTAACACAGAAAGAGATAAAAAGAGGAAGTGTATTTGTGACAAAATCAAAACAGAGAGAGTGTGAGCTAAGAAATCATTTAAATCTGAACTACAATTTTCATGTTTAAACCTCAACTGAAGGGTTACATGGTTCACATGATTCTGTAGACTCAAAAGTGCACAGTAGCAGAGCTAATGCTACTTTAGTTCCTGAAAATGTGACTGCCAGGAGATGAAACATTTTCACTTAACTGTACAAGTTTCTGTTTTCATAGTGTCAGTCAGGTTACATAGTGTACAGTCCAGCCAGTAACAATGGCTGTAGTCCAGTTGGCCGTCACATGGTGGCGAGGTTGGGGAAACATGCTTCTATGGATTGAGATGAAATGAAACAGTAGCAGGTGGTGGAGCCACTACAAGCCACATGGGAAATATGTTTATCAGTCTGTATTGTTTGTAGTGTTGTTGGTACACGAGGTATTATGTTTATTTGCAACACATGCCGTCAATTCAGGTCGGCATAAGCTGTAAATGCTGTTTTGTGTGCTGAACTGAAAGGGAAAACATGCCCACTGGGCTCAAACCAGCACTGTAATGATCGTGTTTTGGAGCAAACCCACTGAATAACTGCAAGAGGGCCGAGTGTATCGCAGCAGTCCGGGTCAAATAAAGCACAGCGTGTCTTTATGTTAAACACACATCTGAAATAGTAAGAACACTTCCCTGTTCTTACAGTCATGTTGAGTTTGTTTTCTCCAAGGCAACCCTTTTCCCTCTGGCATCTTGGCATGAACCACAGACTGTATATAAAGATGGACGACATGACAGCTCCCCAAAAAATGAAGCCAAAACATCTGGATCGCTGGTGGCTGGCTTCAGTAAAGGTCATAAATCCCGTCCCCTCCATGTTAGTGGATGGGACATGGGCCAGACTAAAAAGTCAAAGTACACGTCAAATACATTTTTCCCAAAGATGATTTCTGTCATTTTAAGTAGTCATCACGCTGATGTATGTTCAAGTTTTATTTTTTTGTGATACGTTTGGTTTTAATTAGCTATTTGTTGCTATAAAAAGAGGCTGAGACGTCATGATTGACAGATGCTCTGAGGGAAGTAGTCGCAGCCAGAGGTATGTGCCAATTTGATCATAAATGTAGTTTAGAGATATCATGGTTAGTTGTTGTGTCAAAATCTGTGGAGACGCGTCATCCCCTTATATATACAGTCCATGGCATGTATTGTATTTCTACTAAGCTCTCATATAAAAGGCTAAGAATAGAGTACATGAGCTAATGGGAGTGTGCACAGTGATGGTGGAGACGGTGCAGGTTAAATGCATGTAAGTGCAGGTTAAATGCATGTATTATCACCAATGGAAGAAACGCATTGATCTGCAGATCAGTTCCTCTCCTTCCTCCTCTCTTTCCTCTCCTGCTTGTAATGTTACAGCAGAAGGTTCCAGGGTTGACCAAACTTGCAAAAATGTATTCCAAATTTGTCCCACCTGAGGCACTTTATCCTACATTCAAAGGATGTCAGTCCTTTGAAGTCAGTCAAGTTCTTTCTTGAGAGCAGAGTGTAGTGAACCTTGATTTAACTAAACTTGAGCGTAGATTTTGATCACGCTTTCTCAAAGGGGAACAAATGTTTCTCTTGTCCTTTCTTTTCTCGTTTTGTCGTCCTCTTCTTCTTCAGTCCGCTGATGCTCCCTCCGTCCTCCTCCGCCTGTCTGTTCTGGGGCCAGGACATGGCCAGAGTCTCAGACGCCGTCTTAGCCGAAGGACTTCCACCCTCAACCACCGCCTCCTCGTCTGACGAAAGCCCGCCAGTCTCCTCTCCGTTAAGAAGGCCCTGGTTGTTCTTTCCGTAACGCTGTTTAAGTCTCTCTCTGATCAGGAGCCCCTTCACCAGCAGAGTCCAGTTGGAGATCACCCGCTGTTCTTTTTTCTGGAAGGTGGAAGAGAAGAAAAGGTGATGTGGTGTTTTGGTGCTGACCAGGTTTTAAATGCTTGTGCTTTAACTTGAAAGTAAGCTGGATCTTAAAGGTTGGTAGTGCTTTTTACAGCACATTTTTTGTTATATTTGTTGAAATTCTCATTATATCCCAAAAGCAAATCAATAAATCAAATGCTCTGACAAAAAACAAAAGAAACATCTGGTATCTGTGGCTGTCGCAGGACTGTAATAATCCCATCCAAGAACGGCCTGTCCCGTGCACTCTTTGCCAGTCTTCCACAAGCTGCTAGCTTGACAGCTGTGAGTACTAACAATAGCCATGTTCATTGTTTATGTTCATAATCATAAATGTTGGGGGAGCGGCTTTGGAGGGAGGCCTGAAGCAACGGAGTGTCAGTGTTGCTGATTTTCTCTCTAGATTTAGGGACTTTTGGAGCTAGTGCTGCTACTTTCATTGGTAAAGGAGAGTAGTTTGCAACACTGGGCTCGGTTTTTCGGTTCATTCGACTCATTTTTATAATCTAGTGTACTCTTGCTAGTTTCTCAACATTATCGACCCGGCCTTTAATAACTAAAGTTCTCACCTTAACTACAAAATCATCAGAACTGCATGGTCATAAAAAAGATATTTGCTTCTACTCAATCAGTCAGTCTCTCACACACACACACGCACACACACACACGCACACACCTCTTTCTCCTTCTGTTTCTGAAGCTCTTGTTCTTCCTCCCAGGCCGCTCTGAGAATCTCCTCGTGCTCTTCACACACAATGTAACCATCAGTCCTGAAACACAAAGAAAATATAGATTTTTACATTTAACACGTTTTCGTAACAACTTCCTTTTTTGTTCTTTCTTAGTTCAGGAGTAGAGAAAACTATTAACGTCTTGTAAGTAGATTGTACAACGTGCAGACTTTGGGGTGTTTGAATTGATTGTTTTAAATATTCACATCCTACCATGGAAATGTTTACAATGGAGTAGAATGAAAAAGTGGAAACTTTCCTGTTGTCAAAGATCACGGTTCAAGTCTCTTCTTAGGATGTTTAATAGTAAATAACGATGTATGTAATAATATTCTGTGTGTTAGAAAAATACCACTATAGATAAAAGCAACTGTTAAATCACTAGTAATAAAGAAAAAACAAGAATTCAGATACATGCAGTGCAGTTGTTAAACCCTGAGACTGGAATGGGACTCAAATCACTGACATGCTCCTGTACTGCTCCCATTTATAATCCCGTCCCATCGGGAGGTTTCTCAGTGTTTTCTTACACAGCGTGCGAGTATCCTCCATGGAAGTCGAAGCCCGTGACAGCAGGGGCGGCGTCCATTTCCAGCTTCCTGGCCACGCGGTTCAGGTTTGGCAGCCTGAGGTGAATACAGCCCACCGGTAACATACAGGGCTTAAACAGGTAGACGTTACCGTAGTCGTTTCGGGGAACCTGAAGGGAACGGACAACTTTTAAACAATACTGCACACATTTGACTTCACATTTTGGTCCATTTTATCGGCTGTATAATAATAACATTCTCTGCTACCTTCCCATCCACAGCTATTGGCGGCTGGTACTCTTCAGTCTGCCATTCTCCAAACAGAGCCAGGTCGTTCTGTTCCTTCTGCTCAGACGCCATCCTGGCTTTACGGGAACGATTAGAGAAGCCCCTCACCATCTGAAAGACAGACGGTGGCATGCTTATACACATTGTCTCGTTATCTACTCAGTTCAATCATACAGCAACCAAACACAGGGATTTGAGACCGACCACAGTCTGTGTGTCACCACAGACAAGTTAGTCTACTAAAATAAGGGCTGTAACTGACGACTATTTTAATTGTCGATTAATCTGTCGATTTTCTCGATTAATCGATCGTCAGAAAATGGTGAAAAATGTTGTTTCCCAAAGCCCAAGATGACGTTTTCAAATGTCTTGTTTTGTCCACAACTCAAAGATATTCAGTTTACTGTCATAGAGGAGTAAAGAAACCAGAAAATATTCACATTTAAGAAGCTTTAAAAAAGCATCCAAACCGATTAATCGATTATCAAAATAGTTGCCGATTAATTTAATAGTTGAATACCAATCAATTAATCGTTGCAGCTCTGATTAAAAATCACAAAACCATGTCTGTGTCAGTGTATATAAGATGATTGTATGTGTTTTTGCTTTCCTGCAATGTCTAACCACTGGCTGAAATATTAAAATGCAGACTCATTCAGTTTATGGCTCTTGTTGCCAGATACCTTTAGTCACAACCATCAGTTCATTGATCCAATTAAGACAAACTGAGATTTAATAGCATCTTTCCTCCCCAAAGCATTCAATAAATGTCACATTACAGAAATGCAACTTCAGCTAGAAATTCTGTTGAAAACAATTCTTCAAGTCACTGACAAGAACTTGGCTTTGTAAAGTCACAAATTTAACTTTGTTAAATGTGTTTTTCATGCTATTTTATCATCAACAAAGTCATGCATTCGAGTTTCAAATCCAGAGGCAATACTACATGTGCCCTGCTATATAATGAATCTCAGTTAAATCTACAAACCTACAGTGACTTTTGTCTACACGGCAGAAAAAAACTATGTATGCTTCCTCTTGAAACTGAATAATATGCTACACAGTGAGGTAAAACCTTTCTCTCTGTAACTCTCAATGCAACTGTTTGGCTACAAATCACATGAGTGATTGTAAGTTATTTTACAGCTCAAAATCAACCAGAGCTCATCCACTTCACATGTTAGCAGGAGAGAATCTAGAGTGGAGGAATGGTGGTTGTATGAACGTCACTGGAGTGTTGATTTACATTTAAAATGAAAGGATTGTGAAGTTTTCATTTTCAGGTTCCTGTAGTTGTTCCTCTTATTTGGTTAACATCGGTCAAATAAAAAATGCTGGACTGATTGGGCAAGAGTGGAATTAAGTTAGAGAGGAACAGAAATAAGAGAAACAAAAGAAACAAACTGAAAGAAGGGAAGTGGTGGATGGAAGAGAAAGAAGAGAAACAAACATATCTGAGAAAGAATATTCTCTCTCTCACCTTAAAAGGCTCCTCTCCTAGTCGGACAGTCTGTGCCTCTTTCAGCCAAGTGTCTCTGGAGTGGAGGGTGTGCACACAATCCCTGAAGAGAAAGACAATTTAAACATGTCTTTCGGTTTATTGTGTATGTGATCAATAAACTGAACTTGAACTTGAGAAATTGTTTATTTTTCAGATTAACTTTTGCTGTATTTTGGTTGTATCTGTAAGTAAGTGAAAACAGTGCCTAACAAACATCAACAGCAGATGTAATTTACTGCTAGCAGATCACTATTAACATTCGAACACCACAGCATCAAGCACATGACAGTTTAACTAATCAAATAGCACCACCTGGTGTTCACCGGTGCTCACTGCCACAGTTAATTCAGACATGCAGGAACCCCACAATGAGATGGTCGAACCTCCCAGACACCAAAACCCGTGCTGCATTCAGGTGCGATTTCTCTACTTCTGAAGTAAAACATTATCACGTTTATAACCAGGACCAAAGTGTAAATACAAGTGGTAAACTGGGACAGAGGTGACGTTTTAGTTCAACACATGGTGGCCTAACAGTCAGTGTATCCATATCCACCCTGTGATTAAAAACATGTCCAATTTGCTTACAAAAAACAAACTGGTTAGTTAATTCCTGGTTTTTATGGAGGCATTGGCCAAATAAGGCATTACTGACTGTTTTCCTACCTGGAGTACACCGGCTCTCCCCTGCAGTACCCCAGTACAGCAGCTGTTGAAGGGTAGATAGCTTCATATTTCAGCATGTGTCTCTTTAAGGCGTAGAGCGGGTGGTTCTTATACTCGGCTATTGAGATCGGCAGGGGTTTGTTCATCAGCTTGCTCTGGAGCTGAGTGGCCAACATGGGGAAACACAGAGAGAAGATGGGTGGTATCAATAAGTATGAAGGAGTGTTAAACCATAAAAATAAGTTCAGATAAGATAAGATCTCTGTCTGAATGTCTACACGTCTCTCCGTCTCACCTCCTTGTCCTCCTTTCGGTCCCTCTCGTCCTCGGGTCCCAGGAACGGCTCCAGCGTTTCCTCCCACCACTCTTCGTCCACCCGCCTCTTCCTGGACGACGTCAACCAGGTGGGGTCGTACTTCCTTCCCAGGTCCTTCACGAAGCCGTCGTCGTCCACCGACACCACGTACGTCATCGGCGCCGTTGCGTTCCGGGAGCAGAGGTGAGGCATCCCGACGCCGCACTCCACATGTACGCAAACCCAGGATGAAGTTTTCTCCAGAAACACCTCCAACCACTCGTCTGCACCAGGTCCCTCCTTCTTTTTCCCACTCCTTCGCTTTGTTTTGTTGCTCGTCGTTCCTTTTCCTTCATCGTCTTCCTCAAAATCCTCATCTTTTACCTGTTTTTTCCCTCCACTACTCCCTCTCTTCGGAGCTGCAGTGTTCTTGCTGTTGGCTTTGCTCTTCCCTTTCCCCTTCCTCCCCTTTGTGGATTCAGCCCCTGCCTCTGAATCCTCACTGTCTTCCTCACTGGTCGCCTGAAACTCCTCTTCATCGCTAAGCCCCTCTTCCTCATTTTCGCCATCGCTGTTACTTTCGTCCTTGTAGCTGACTTTTGAGGCGATGCTGCGGCGTTTTGAGTTCTTTGGCCTCTGACCTCCTGATGTTATAGTCTTCTCCTTTACCTCCTCATCCTCCTTTAGGTCTTTCGTCTTTGCTTTCTTTCCTCCTCGGCCTCCCTTCATCTTTCCCCCTCCGGCCGGTCTCTTGGTGCCGGGAGAGACCTTCGGCTCAGGGGAGGTGGTCTCGGAGGTTTCCAGACTTGTGTTGCTCTTTCCTGGAGCACCGGTAGATGTTTTAGCCCCTTTGCCCTGGAGAAAGGACAACGATATATTGTGTAATCAGTCTGTAATGAACGGACATATGCTGAACTGTGAAAAGTTTTCAGATTCATTAATTTAAATTATTATTATGATATAAAAAATATTTCTTTTATTTACTTTAGTTCAACAAATAATATTTTCATTTCTAAATCTATAATAGTTCAAAGATACATTCTAATCTAACAAATCTATATTAAAATCTGCAAATATGTTTAATACATGTCTAATATCTTTCTGACACATTTTTCTTGTGTTGTTCTTTCACTTTACCAAGACTATAGAAGCGTGAACAATAGGCTAAGGCTATCTCAAATGATTCCAATCTTGTAAGGGGTCCATAGCTGAAAAAGGATTGAGAACGTCTGCTCTAAAGGGCTCAATAACAGATTGATGTACCTTGGCTGACGGGGGTTTGAGAGGAATCGGCTGCAAAGAAAGAACCAGTCGGCAGAACAGCTGCAGAGACCTCAGGACCAACAGGAACAGCTGCAGGAAACACAAAACACACAAGAGCATCATTATTTATTCTAACCTTGTAGGTTCAATCAAAGGCGGAATTTCACTTAATTTAGTTGGACTAGTCTTAAGCCAAAATACCAACATGAGTCATCTCCTGGTGGTTTCTGGCTGACAGGCTGCCCAGCCGCCTCTCCAGCAGAGCCTGGGGGTCCGGATGCTCCTCATAGGGAAGACTGGAGTTGAGGGTGAACGTTGCTCTAAACCTGAAGGAGAAGAAAGAGGGAGAGATGAAGATGGAAATAGAAGATACAGTGGAGATTATACCAAGGTTATAGTAACTGAAAAGGTGACGTTGATTACACATGTGATATATCACATGCACCACACCATTTGAGCAGTCCAGAGATGTAGTTTTGGTCGATGCGTTCCTTGGCGACCATGCCGTAGTGGGCGGGCAGCAGTGACAGAGTGATGGCCAGCAGGTCCGGTTCACTGCACTGACGGCTGCAGAACATCCCGCCGGCTATCAGGCACATCAGGTGGACCTGAGAGTCCAAACAGAGGTTTGCAACAAAACCAAAATCCCGCTATGGTGACTTCAAACATCTGGGTACAACCTGTGTGTTTTCACCTTGTGTATGTCTATCAGCACATCCTTCTTGTATCGATTCATCATCCGCCTCAGATAGGTCTCAAACTCCGCCTGCCTCTTCTGCCTGGCCGACGAGAAGTTATGATTATTAAAGTAAAACAGACAGTTTCTCCATAGAGTGTATACTCAAACACAAATCTAAAGTAAATACATACTGGCTAAGGCTCTTCTTTACTTCTCTGGATTCGGCAAGTACGAGCGGCTAGACAGCACCACTCTGCCAAATTGTGTAAGTTTTAGCCGTACTAACTTGTAACGTTAACGCTGGCAAAATACCTCCTCTATCTAAATCATAAATCTAATTAAATAAACAGTGGTGGTTATGTCAAAGAAGCAACTAAGGTGCCTGTTTGGAGATTGTTTCTGTCTGCAAGTAACATTGGCCGGACTGTGTTTTTTTTTATCGTCTCTATTTATAGGCTATAATTTCATTAGCAGAATAATAAATAACATAAATTTCCCATTATTGGCCGATAATTTATTGGATCAATATATATCATGCATCTCTACTAAAGATATTTTCTGACGCTACATAGAACTGTATTTAAGTTGAGATGGATTTTACTGAAACAAAAATAATTAAACAAAATACTAAAACAGGTCACGATTGAAATACAAAACGTTACAGACTTAACTTTTTAACTGTTTTTTTTTTTTTACATTACACAAATGTTCACTTACTTTTTCCTGACTTCTGGAGTCTCAATCTCTATCTGAACCGGCTGAGAGGGCAGGACGGGTTCTGGTGGTTCAACTGGACCCAGCGGCCCAGAAAGCTCTGATCAACACAGACACACGCAATTATTTTCTCACTTCCGTTTCCCACTTTCCTCCCAACCCTTGTATAGAAAATGAAAAAGAGTCGGAAATGTATTATCACACACAACAAGCTAACACTGTTTTTCTACTGATCTCTTACTGACCTTCAACTTCCTCCCAGTCATCTTCGTCTTCCTCACTGTCCTCCTCCTCTTCTTCTTCTTTCTCTGTTTTCATGGCGTTCATCGTAACCACAGGTGCTGGTGAGGTCACCATGTCAAAGTCATCTTCACTGTCAGTCTGCTCCTCCTTCACTGGCGACACAAAGTATTTACTGGTTTTGACAGCAGTGGCAGTTGTGGGTGATTTGGAGGAGGCTTTCCCTGCTGCTCGTTTTGTGGAAGAACGTGGTTTGGGTTTGACCTTCCTCTCAAGCTTCTCCTCTTCCTCTTTGATGCCATTACCTGTAAGAATAGACAGAAAAAAATTGTTTTAAGCTACAGAGTTTGAGTAAAGATTAAGACTGAGTAGTTTAAAAGGATTGAGTTTGATCTTTTTTCTCTCCTTATATAGTTGAAATCTTTGTGATTTAAAGCCGTTATATTTTGCATCAATGAATCTCAACCACGTTAATGCAAAACAGAAGTATGATCACCACAAACAAATAAGATCACCAACATAGACGACCTGTCCTCTATCAGCCTCTGCACTGCATTTTATATTGTGTAACATTTAAAAGGAAATTTGTTAAAAAAAATAAAGTAAAGTGGCGCTGTGTCGGTAGAAAATGAACGTAAATCTCAGTTTCTGGTGAGGGGCCACAGGAAAAGATCATTTTTTACAAGATTAAAAGCTAAATACGATCAAAAGAAATCAAACAGTACAGTGGAGGTGGTGGTTGGGGTCTTCCTCACAGCAGGAAGCAGAAAGACTTATGGGAATTATAGTCACAGTTTATGAATCACTAGTCATAAAACATAAAAAGTATGAAACACAAGCTCGAAGCTACATATCATCTCAACCAAAATCTCATTTGTTTACGAGGCAGATTAAAAAAAAGAATTTGTGCATGTGCATGCATGCAATATGCATATGCATGGTGCATGCTTTACACACTCAGGACAGATATGGTCCTCTGGTCCCACACTTACAAAAACAGGTCTCATGTTTTGATGAAGTGGAGCACAGATGTGTATCGGGGCCAACAGATCCACTCCAGTAACCATCCATATCACCCACACATGCACCTGCACTCTGGTCTATTTTTGGTGGCAACAATAATAAAATATGTATGAACACAACTTAAATCAAACAACACTGCAAATGTGTTTTTAACCTTTGAAGATCAGCACTTACAAAAACCTCATATTGAGGTCATAATAAGATTGGTTAATTCTCTCTGGAGTCATATTGTGATGATATACTTTATGTATGTGATGTTTTAATTTTACAAAATATTGTTCAAATGATTGAGTCCAAACAAAGTTAGTTATTGAAGTTTTTGTTTTACATGTATGAAGGGTTTTGTCTGATCTGATGTATGACAAGTGACAACATAATTTTAATTATTTATTACATTAAACATCTGTTTTATAAATTTTTTCTTCATGTGTGTTTTTAATGTATATTTCCCATATCACACTATATAATAATAATGGAAAAGTATCTCATTTTATTATATCTGATCACTGAACCTACATCACCAACAACAATTCCATGCATTGATAACTCTAGTCTGCATAGACAATCATCTATGATTCACAACCTCAGATATATATATATATATTTGTAAATATATATAAATATATATATATTTATAAATATATATATATTTATAAATATAAATATTTATATATATATATTTTAATATATATATATATATATATTAATATATATATATATTATCCATGTGTGGCCCATTCTTCTGAAAAAAAAACTTTAATTTATGCATAATCTCAGGGTTCATTACTGTAGACACCCTCTGCTGTTGGAAGGAGTAAACTGACCCTCTTTACTTTATAATCTCAGTTATTCCCACACAGACAAACACCAGTTAGTAAACTACATGTGTTTTTCCCATTCATTCAATTTGTTTTATGCAAACTTCCCACATGCAGCATTAAAACAGGGAGCATGTAACTGTATGTGTGTATATAGCTTGACAGATGGGAGTGTCCTGGCCTTTCTTACCTGCGTCTTTCTTCTTCGTCGCTCTCTCTTTAGCTCCGCTGCTCTTCTTCTTCAACACCTGCTTCGGTCTCTTTGTATGGGCCTCCGTCTCTACGTTCTCTCTCCGCTTCGCCATGCCGCTGTCTGTCTTTATGTCCTTTAATATCAATAAAAAATCACTTTCTTTCAGTTTAAATGTGTTCTGGTAAAAACTAAACGGGCTAAAAGTCCCTCAGCTCTCCACATGGTGTAGTAAAAGGGAAGAGAAACAGCAGTTATCCAACATTTCTCTCTGCAGCTTTCATAACAAGAGAAACTCAACCCGGGTTGTTTTGGAGGTAGGACTCTGACGTCACGTCCGCTCTTTCTTCTTCCACGCTATTAAATGTTGCACATATAGATAACAGATACCAAACAGTTTTATATTTATGGTTGCACCAAGCAGAACAACTTTTTTTTCTTCTTTTTTTTAACATTTTTAACATTTATTTTATTTAACCTTTATTTAACCAGGTTAGTCCCATTGAGATTAAGGACCTCTTTTCCAAGGGGGACCTGGCCAAGACGGTCAGCAGCAAGAACACAAAGTTGCAGACACAGACACAAACAGAGACAAAATACAATTTACAAACACTAAAAGCACTACAATTTGCATTAAAAGAGAACTATCTAAAGACAAATGGAGGGACAAAAAGGAACAACAACAAGGGGGCTAAAAACATTGGCATGCCATAGAGTCTGCTTCTAAAGCCTTCATTTTAGATTTGAAAAATAAAATGTACAACAATAGCCTATATGTCAAGTGATACACCATCAGTTGTAGGCTCGTAAGAAAATAGAGCACAATTATAACCTAATAAAATATAAAAAAATATATATATAATAAAATTAAATTGCTAAAGGGTCTTTTCTATTATCTCTATGACAGGGTTTCCCAAACTTTTCCATGCCAAGGCCCCCCAAACAGTATTAGCTCATGGCCAGGGCCCCCTTAAAAACCTACTGACAATACTACAGCAAATATAAAAAATAAATAGATATTTATTTATTTATTCGTTTATTTGACAGGGACAATACATAGGCATTGTGTTTAACCGATGCAACGTATATAGGACTTCTAGCCATAGCTAATTTGCAGACCTTGTCCCTGGTTAGGCTTTTAAGAAAAAGAAAATAAATTTAAAAAAATACAGAATAGCACATCATACATAAAATCACATAATACAACATCGTACATTACATTCAATAATCAGTGATCACAGGTTTGGTTTAGTTTCAGCCAGTGTTTCACCTTTAAATAAAATAAAACTGTTCTTAGCAAATACGATTATGATATGTTACATATTATTACAAGTTGTATGTATTATTATTATTATTATTATTATTATTTTTAAAATATGTATTATTTTTTTGCATTTTCCCTCATCTTCTCTCCAATTTGCTGAGGTCTTTCTGGTGGGGCTTGGATCCCCACTTTGAAAATCACTGCTCTAAGGCATCAATAATGTTCAGTAGTTTTTTTTTATTATTGTTTTTTGCTGTTTTCTTTTTTCATATAATTAAGTGATTTGCAGCACAGTGCTAGCTCTGTTCCCTTATTTTATTGTGCAAATTGTAGACAATTTACACATTTGCAAACATGTGCCAAAACCCCGTGCATTTTGTCTGACTGAATGAGAAATTCAAATCTGTTGTGAATAACAAACTAATTGTTCAGAGATCTGAGCTCATTGTTTTGAAAATAAATAATTCCCATTCAGAACCGAGCCAAAGTGAATGAGAAAAACTGTAACTGATAGGCAGCTTTATATATTAACTGTGTTTATGTAATATCACATTATGGACACTGAGGGGCAATGTTGTGCTCTATATATATGAGGCTTAACTATTGTACCACAAGTCACCAGTGAGGTGTTCCTGAGAGGCCATTGTCTCTGTTCCAGCTCCTCCCGATATTAAAGTGTCATCTTGAGCTTTGACAGCTTTGCAGTGACACATTAATAACCACATTCATGGTTTTTCATAAAAGAGAAACTCATTATGCCGGGCGGCTTCACAACCATCTGGCAACAATAGGGGTTAGTTTATTTTTTAGATTTGAAGCATTTAGCCAGAGGCATACATGAGTTCAACAAATGGAACAATCCAGTCTCTAGATCCACAATATTAAAGACAGCTGGCCTGAAAGGGCCAAACCAGATTTAGAAAAATGTTATTATGCACGGTGTTATATATAAACTTGAAACAATGCAAAACAGTAATGTAATTTACAGAGCTCTAGGCCAGAGCCACAGTCCTGCTTAGAGCTGCAATGATTAATTGATTAGTTGTCAAATATTCAATTAATCAGCAACTATTTTGATAATCGATTACTAGGTTTGAGTAATGTTTTAAGAAAGAAAAGGTAGACATTCTCTGATTGCAACTACATAAATGTGAATATTTTCTGGTTTCTTTACTCCTCTATGACAGTAATATCTTTGAGTTGTGGACAAAGACATTTGAGGACGTCATCTTGGGCTTTGGGAAACACTGACCGACATTTTTCACCATTTTATAGACCAAATAACTAACCGATTAATCAAGAAAATAATCAACAGATTAATCAAAAATGAAAATAACTGTTAGTTGCAGCCCTTGTCATGTGACAGGTTAACTAACAAACGTGTGACTATAATTTATGATGACTTCATTACTGATGTACTCTTCTTAATTTATTATATATATCAGTGATTTGTGTCACTTTCTCTTGTAATATAAATAAACTAGAGTCAGTGTGCCTACAGGATTGTGTTGAAATAAAGCAATTCTCCGACAAGAAAATTATATAATTTATGGATTCTTGTGCACATTTTATTTTAGCTTTTGCACAGAAACACAAGACCATTAGCCAAGTCTTGACAAAATCACCAGGCTTAGTAGCCAGGTCTGAAAATAACATGACAACAACATGACAGTAAGTTTCCACCTATATGCGATTTCAGGTCATCTGAAGCAGATGTGACAGATTTCTGTCTATTTCTATTCTATTTTACCTATAAGTAAATGTGTAGTAGGTAAAAGTGCAATGCTTCCCTTGTTTTGAATGGAAAATGTGCCCAAGCCTGATCTCTGATGTGATTCTGTTCTATTATGAAGATATTAAGAATATATTGTTTTATTTTTTTTATGAAACTTGAGCATCACAATATATCAGTCTCACCTCATTAACAAAAATATTTGATTAAATTAAATTCACATCTCATTTGCTATGCCAGGAGGACTTCAGACTCTCATTCCCTGAATCCAGACATTTCCTGGGAGTTTCACTGCCTTCCTTCCACCCAGTGCATGCTGGGATACCCTCCTCATCCCACTGGGACCCTGAATAAGAATTAAGTGGGTAAAAGACCGTGACCGAATGAACGCTACGAGTTCTGCCTCTTCAGTCCGAATCAATTCAGACTGAAGAGTCTTCTAATTTCTTATATATATGTATCAGTGATTTGTGTCACTTTCTCCTGTAATATGAACGAATCACAGAGTCAGTGTGCCTCGATGATTGTGTTGAAATAAAGCAATCCTCAGACAAATAAGAAAATAATGTAATTTATGGATTCTTGTGCACAGTTTATTTTTAGTATGATGGTGAATGGATGCTACAGCGTGCACAAAAACATGAAACCGTTAACCAACTCTGGACAACTATTAGGCAAAATCATCAGGTCTGAAAATAAGTATAATCACAAGCAGAAGAGTTACTTTACAGTAAGTTTCAACCTATATGATTTCAGGTCATCTGGAGCAGATGTGACAGATTTATGTCTCTATTTCTATTCTATTTACCTAAATGTGTATTAGGTAAAAGAGAGGATTGTATAATACCAATGAGGAGGACTGGACAGTCAGCGTTTTTCAGTGAGAGCAGCTCACACATGGAACCGACTGTGACAAATATCGTTCATTTAAACTTAATTTAAAATCATGGATAAAAGACAATTAAGTGTGCAACCATACTCTGTAAAGAAGAGTGCTCCGTTCTATGTATTGTCTTTGTTTTAAAGCATTTTATGTTTGTATGACTTGTGCTTTGATATGTACAGTATTACCGTTCTTGTTTTAATGTATTTTATGTGTCTTTTGTCATTATACCTAACCAGGGACTGCAGTTGAAAATTAGCCAAAAGGCCAAAACTGGCACATTTACAGAAATGTTTATTAATGTACACTGTTCCTGTAAACTGTATAGATAAATAAAAGGTGCAATGTTTCTCTTGTTTTCCATAGAAAATGTGCCCAAGCCTGTTCACTGATGTGATTCTGTTCCATTATGAAGGTATCATGAATATATTATTTTATTTTTTTATGGATCTTGAGCATCACAATGTCTCAGTCTCACTTCGTTAACAAAAAGATTTGATTCACATCTCATTTGCATGGGTTTCCTCACAACTATGTCACCTCAGACTCTCTCTCTCTCACTCTCTGGCTCCACACTTGAGAATAATGTGGCTTTAGTCAGCCATTTCCTTGGGAGTTTCACTGCCTTCCACCTAGTGCATGCTGGGATACCCTCCTCATCCCACTGGGACCCTGAATAAGAATTAAGTGGGTAAAAGACCGTGACTGAATGAACGCTACGAGTTCTGCCTCTTCAGTCCGAATCGATTCGCTTCATTTCAGTTCAATTTCATTTTCATTCTGCTCTGTTGTGATCCGTATCGATCATGTTGGAGGATTCTGGAGCAGATGTGTGTGTTTCACTTCAGAGAGCCGTCTGTCAGCCGATACAGTCACACAGCTTCAGACCGACTCGCTGCAGTCGGGGGCCTGATGGGACCACTTCGGTCCTGATTGTGTGTGTATGCATAAAGCACGATACATATGCATACCTACTGCATACGTGTTGATGTGTGCAGTGAGTGTGCCTCCATATTTCCGTGTGACAGGTTTTCGCTTCACGCTCTCCTGGATGTGTTCACGCATTTAATGCCTTCTGTGAGCATGTGGGCTCTTGAGTGTGTGCTTGAACATATAGTTGTGAGTGTTTATGTGAGGTGACAGGAGTCCATGGTCCAGCGCGCTGTGCTTCCAGCGCGGTGCATGGCTTCCATCCCTATATGAACCATTAGTACAGTCAGATAGGAATAAAAAGCCATACAGCGCACTGGGCATTGGGAAGACTGGATTTTAAGAGCAAGGACACACAAACACTCACAAAGTCAGATGATTGATGGAAAGACACTAAAATGAAAAACCCCATGGGGCCTACAAAACTGGAAGAGAGGATAACAGCAGGTGAAGGAGAGCTGGGCCCTGTATGCTGGGTACACGGCATCATACTGGGCCAAGGACTGGTCAACGGTTTGACCAGAAGACAGATGGAGTGAGGGAGGATGAGTGATACCACCCTGTGTTGAGGTGTGGCAACAGGTGCAGCATCCGCCTTTAGTGTTATCTATCTCCAATGCAGCTGGACTTCCAGCTGTGCAGCTCTTGGCTCGAGAGGATCACACAGAACTACCCTCGTATATGAAGAATTTGAAGAATCTTGACATGTTAACCTTCACACATTGCCATGTTTAGACGGTGCGGCCACATAAAGTCCCCTTTTGGATATTGGGTTACAGCATAGGTTCCATTCCTACATATTCATACCACATATTACACTCTTCTCTTCTTCGTCTCCTCAAGTACAGGTACATCACTTCTCCACCCCTCAGCTTTCCAAGGGCACAAATAACACACTTGTTAGCACAGTAGAAGAAGAAGAAGTGTTGTAATCTCTAATGCACATACCTTCTCCCCTCATGGATGTCTAGACCTTGAAAAGAAAGAAAGAAACAGAAACACTCATCCAGTTGCAAATGCATTCATACAAGTCTATTTGAAATATATGTTGAGATTTAGTTTCGTCCTTGGCAGCAAGTATCTGCAAGTATTGGAAATACAGTTCAAATCTTTATACATTTTTTAACCAATTTTGTTTATTTTGAAACATATACTCTCCAGATGCGCTCGGCATAATTTAAATAAATTAAATTCAAACATTTCTTGTGCATTAGAACGAAAGTGTTTGAATGTCTTAAAGCAGCCGTAACTTTTATTTTCCTGTGAAAAGATCAAACCTGTGCCACAAAGTTTAGTATCAGTATAAATCCAACTGTTAGGATTTTTTTCTTCTCTCTTTAAGAGGAGGGGTCAACTCTTCCACCAATGAGCTCTGTGGCACCTGTTGTCCTCTTGGATGGGAACCACATGCTGCAAACTCAACCAGATTAAACACATTTTTATCAAACCAATCTTTCAGAGAGAGTCACAACCTCCTCATTCTGCCACATATGGTCACTTGTTTCATAAAAAAGTCGATTTTAAGACTGATTAGAGACCAAATAAAAGGGAGTGAAGGTTATGTTTTGTGCAATATATTTGTGAAATATAAAATAATCCCTCTCATCTGCTTGAAACACACATCCTGCTCTGCTCTGCTGCATTCTGGGGGCCTCATATAGCTCCAGGAATAACTTGGATAAAGGAGATTGAGTATTTGGCAAGTGATTGCATTAAAACTAAAATAAAATCTTTACAAGTCTCGAGTAGGTTATGTTATTATTGTTTTTCTACAGGAATAAAGCCTGGGAAAAACTCATTCCTGTCGCGCCTTAAGAGGCTTCACAACTTCAAGGAGCGGATATGAAATAAATCCAATTACCGAGCTGTCAATCAGGACGCTAATTAGTGCGACTCCGGCAGACTAAGTGGCATCAAAGCAGGAAAACTCAAAATAGAGGCGACGAGAAAAAGAGACAGAAAAGAAAGAAAAGAAATCACACAAAAACCGGGCAAATTCGTGGCTGAAAACATAAGAACTACCGCAAATAAACCTCATCAGACGCTTCCTCACACAACCTCTAGACGGGCTGCTGCTATTTCTGGATTGCCACACAGACGAACAACTGCAGCTTGTGGAGAGAGAAAAAAAAAATGAAGAAGAGGAAGAAGAAGGGAGCATCCATGCATCCGAGCCGGGACACCGCGCAGGTCCTCCTGTTAACCCCCTCCAGCTCCCTGCGTCCTCCAGCTCCGGGTGATCCGAGCAAACAGGATCCGGCTTCAAACAGGTGGGCTCATCCGGGATTCTGCTGGGGCTTCTGGTCGCTTCTGAACAATTTGTCCAGAATAGTAGTGTGTCCCCTGCTCTGTTCTCTTGTCCAAAAAGAAAAAAGAGAGAGAAGGGGGTCTGTGGTGATGCTGCTGCTGCTGCCACCGGTGGATGTGTGGAGTTTGGTCGCCCCTTTACGCATCTGTGCGTATTTCCATTCAGCAGCAGAGGCAAACACAGACAGAGCGAGGGAGAGGGAGAGAGAGTGAGGGGAGGGAGGGAGGTGTGGTGGAAAAGGAGAGGAGGAGGAGGAGGAGGAGGAGGAGGAAGAGGAGGGGATGAGGTAACAAAAGCCCCCTGAGTGAGGAGGAGCCAACGAGAAAGAGGGATGAGAGGGAGAAAGCAAGGAGGGGGCATCATCATACCTGAACAGGAGACCTCCCTCTGTTTCTCTCTCTGTGTGTGTGTGTGTGTGTAGACAGACAGAGGGTGTGAGGGAGGGGAGGCTTATGTTGCCTCAGTGACGCGCAGTGTTAATAAAAGCCGGGCAGAGGGGCTGAATAAGGCTCTTTTCTGTCTCATTCAAATACCGCCAGAAAGCACTTTCATTCTGCTGATAAAGTAGAGAGAGAGAGAGAGAGAGAGAGAGAGAGAGAGAGTGTGTACGGTGGCACGGTGGAGCGAGGGAATGTGTGTGTGTTTGAGTGTGTGTCCATCTGCATCTCCATGTGTTTGCCCTCGCTCTCCCTCTGTCTCTTTCACTGGCATTTACACTGCGAGCAGCCAGACAAACAGACTGGCTGGCTGGGTGTACGGCCGATAAACAGGAGCTCCAAAGTCAGACAAGAAAGTAGAGATTGGTAAAGAAAAGGAAAAATGAAGTTGTAGGCATGTAATATAAAGGTTAAAAGATGAGGAGAGAGAGACATGGTGAACAAGTGTGAGAGGAGATAGACAGAGGTGCAAAAAAGATGGAGAATAAACAGTCCTCTTTTCAGAGACAAGAGGAGGGTAAACAAAAGGGGACGCAGCCCAAAACGTCTAGAGACAAGACATAAAGACACGAGATGAAGGGGAAAACATAAAGAGGTGAATAGGACAAGAAAAGGAGAGAATAAGAGAGGGGATTTGGGAGAAACACTTCACAGGGATAAAGTGGAAATACTTGCTCTCAATCTCCCCTTCCTCCTCCTCTTCTTCCTCCTCCTCCTCCTCCTCCTGTTCTCAGGGGCTCAGCTGGAGTTGCATTCCAACGCGTCGCTCTCAATCCCCGTTACTCCCGGCAACACAGTTCCTTGATCTGGTCCCACGTCATGCCGGGCAGAGGAGGAGGAGGTAGAGGAGGAGGAGGAGGAGGAGGAGGAGGAGGAGGAGGGAGGCATGAGGAGGAGGTGAAGGTGGGATCCTACGAGGGGGGAGAGGAGGAGTGGAAGACAGGATTGATGGTAAAATGGTTAAGAAGAAGAAGAAGAGGAAGGAAACACAAGGGGAAAAGTGAGAGGAGGCGAAGGAGGTGACAGAGGACACAAGAGGGAGAAGAGGGGAAAGGATAAGGGGATGAAGAGGAGGAGAGAAAAGGCCAAGATATAAAAGAGAACAAGAGTAGGGAGGGAAGGATGCAGAGGGGTGAGAAAAAGGAGGAGCGACTATGTGTGGGAGGAAGAAATAGGAGGAGGAGATGCAAAAGAAAGACAGAAAATGAAGTGAAGTCGTAACTCCACCATCCCTTTCCCCAGTCCTCATTCCATATTATAATCAAATTAAAAAGTAAAATCACTGTTAAGGATCATTTGCTTCTCTTGAGGCCATTAAAGTCAGATGGGTTTGTTCTGAACTGCCTGGTTTAATAAAGTTCAATAAACTAGAGTTAAATAGAGTGAAAGAGAACGATGGATATGAGAATAAAGACTGAGGTGACACAGCACACAAAGCATTCGGAAAGTTCTGACAAAATGTTTCCAATACCAGACAGGTGGGACGTGCACCAATTATCTATATCTAGATAGATAGATAGATATCTAGATAGATAGATAGATATTTTGAAGCCTCAAATTCTGCATTTTGGCCATCGACATTTTCGTTATTTGCACACCAGCTATGAGAGGGTGGATCTAAGTACAACTGAACGCTGAATAAGACATTTTTAAGCGACCAAAATGGTTATAATTACTTTCATGAACTGAAAACACACTGTGAGAGGGTTAAATTTGTAAGATGAAAATGCGGACAACTCCCAGACCGGACAACGCCGTGGTAGCGACCTGTCAATCACAAGGTAGCCACGCCCTAAAACATACCCTGCTTTATGGTCTATTTGACTCTAAATGGGACCATAATTTACTAAATGAACATCATGCTGTATTGAAGAAGACTTGAAACTAGCAATTGAGACCATAAACTCATGTTTACAATGTTTACTGAGGTAATAAATCAAGTGAGAAGTAGGGTCTCATAGACTTCTATACAATCAGACTTATTTTCGCAACCAGAGGAGTCGCCCCCTGCTGGCTATTAGAAAGAATGCAAGTTTAAGACACTTCAGCATTGGCTTCACTTTTCAGACCAGAAGGTTGTCCACTGTGTGCTACTGAGGATCAATAGTCGGTATTCCAACCAAACACACAAGCACTCCTTCAAGTAGAAGATAACTAAGCAGTGAAATCAGCTGCAGAGGTGATCAGCTGGATGAAAACCTGCAGACTGAAGACTCTTGATGGAAAAATGGCCCTAAAGCCACACAAAAAGTCAGAGACTGAGCTCTTAGAAACCTCACCGCAACCGGATGTTGCTGCTTTGATGTAGACCAATAAGATGACAGAATAATTGACAGTGCTGTGGCAGCTTTACTGTCCAATGACAACAAGACTGAAACCATCTTAAGTGAACTGCGTAAGGAAATGGACACAGTCTGCTCTGAGAACAATAGACTGTTTTCAACAGGAGAAGCAGCTTCCATGTTGGTAAAAAGCCTTGAGGATGAAATCAACTCTGATTGGGACTCACAAGTAACAGCTCTCGGCTCTCCAGCATACACAAACAGAAACAGGATGTTTTCACAAAGTAAACATGAGGATGTGTCAGACTGTCCATCCCCGACGAGCTACTGTATACAAAAATACAGACTTACACCTCAATGACTAATTAAGGACAGACTAGATTTAGCATTCATGGATGTTGTGTGCTTCTGGTGAGGATGGTAATGTGGTAAACCTTCTATCTGGTAGAGCAGCAAACAGGATTATTGCAAATAGCATTTATTGATCCACCCGTGAGAAGAGTGGGGGAGATGAGAAGGGATTATATGAGACGAGGTTAAAGGTCAACTCAACTGGGTTTTGAAGGCCAATACTGATACCTATATTTTTCACTGACTTTAACGTTTATGATGTTTGTGCCACAAAAAATAACAAGTATTCAGGTTTCGCTATAACTTATTTCTTTTCAGAGCTGGCAAGCCTCTAAAACAGCATTTAGACCACAACATGACACTAAAACTCCCTTTAAAACTAGACAAAATAATAATAATATTAATAGCTCCTTAAGGTACAGTAGCTGACATATGATGATTTACCATAGACTGTATATAAGAAGTGTACGTAGTCACTGTGGCGTCACCCATTTGTTTGTGGACTGCCATCAAAGAACGTACAGTATATTGCCAAGAAGTCAATTGTTCGTTCCATTGCAACATCAGCACCCAGCAGCAGAGCTATGCTTCCGCCATTATGGACTGAAAGCGACTACCAGACGTACAAAAGTGCCGTACAAAAGTAAAACAATATCCTTCTAATAAAATATTATAAATATAATAAGCGTTTTCATTCCAAACTGTTGTCAAAAAAACACATGCGTTTCGTCTCTTTGCTGCTGTTTTGAAGCCTTGAGTTTGGCATTTCGGCCGTCACCATCTTGTTTTTTTTGCAACCAGAAGTGACACAAGAGGGTGGAGCTAAGTACAACTGAATGCTGAATAAGACGTTTTTTGGCAACCAAAATGTTACAATTAACTTTCATGAATTGAAAACACACTGTGAAAGGGTTAAAGTTCTAAAACGAAAACACGGACAACTCACAGACTGAACAACGCCGTGGTAGCGTCCTGTCAATCACAAGGTAGCCACGCCCTAAAGAATACCCTGCTTTATGGTCTATTTGACTCTAAATGGGACCATAATTTACTAAATGAACATCATGCTGTATTGAAGAAGACTTGAAACTAGCGAGATAATAAACTCATGTTTACAATGTTTACTGAGGTAATAAATCAAGTGAGAAGTAGGCTCATTTTCTCATAGACTTCTATACAATCAGACTTCTTTTTGCAACCAGCGGAGTCGCCCCCTGCTGGCTATTAGAAAGAATGCAAGTTTAAGACACTTCAGCATTGGCTTCACTTTTCAGATCCAGAGGTTGCCGCCTGTGTTTAACAACAATGTGGTCTAATTGACACATCGCTCTGATGGTAAAAGAGACTGTGTAGAGGAAGGAAAGACAAGATAAGTGGAAAAAGGCAAAGAGGATAGAGAAAGAGAAAGTACAGGAGAGTAAATCCTCGGATAAAGACGAAGAGCGTTGAATAAAAGGGGAAGCAGGTGTGTGAAGACAAGATCAGATGAGTTTCCTCATGTTGACGACAGCCACTCAGATCCAAATGTCAAACGATGCTACTACCCAGATCTTATTTCATACCACAAACACACCCACAGGTTTGTACGCCTTTAGGACCCAGTGAGGACAAAATGCATTGCTTAGCCCTTAACATTAAACACTCACAGTTATGGTACTGATGCTGTGTTAAACCACCAAATACCAAGGATATTCCTAAATTAAAAATACAATAACCTTCTGACACATTCAGCGCTGAATTGGTGAACAAACTGCAACAGATTTGATTTCCCAGTTGCTGTTACAAGCAGAGGTATGTATGCACACAACAACAAATCAAACTGCTGAAAGGCTGCAGACAGATTCCATTTCTTTCACATCTTAAACATCACTTTACAGCAGTAATGGACACGTTGGAGGGCCCTTTGCCTCGGCTCATCACAACAAATAGCCAAGTTGCCCTTCAAACATCAAGTGCAAATAGGAGGAACATATAAGATATCAGTCACAGTAACAGTCCATCCTGGTTATTTGTAATATCAAACAGGTGTTTGTGATGATACCAGCAGCTGATCACAGTAATACAAGCGTTTACATTTAAAGGCCTGGGATCAGGAAGGTGTTTCTGGATAATATTTTGTGGTGCACAGCAAGTGAAGAATTTCATGTTTAAGGAAACAACAACAACAGCAGCTTGTTTGGAATAAGAAGTGGGAAGTTAGCATGAGCAGCGATTGCAAACATTGATCAACAGAGAAAGGAAAATACAGCAGAAACAAAGAAAATCCAAGGAAGAAGTTGACAGGTGATCTTTGGAGAGGGCAGTGCAGAAAACATCACAACAATGTCAGCTTAAAGGAGACACAATAAAACAAGAGTCTGCAGTCATGTTAGCAGCTCTGGGAAGCTTAGACACAGTGGTGCTTTGAGCTAAAGGCTAACGTCAGCATACAAATATAATGATGACAATGTTGATGTATATTGTTTACCATTTCCATCATCTCAGTTTAGCATGTTGGCATGCTTACATTTGCTAATAGCATTAAAAACAAAGTAGGCCTCTAGCTGACGCTGATCTGGTCATAAACCAAACTAACTAATCTTAACGAAGTACTTATTTTAACCCAAACCATGAGCTTTTACCAGAACCTAATCAAGTGTTTTTTTTTTGCCCTAAACCTAACCAAACCAAACCTTAAAGGTACAGTGTGTAGGATTTGGTGGCATCTAGTGGTGTGGTTGCAGATTGCAACCAACCGGGTACCCCTCCGCTCACTCTTCCCTTTCCAAGACTGCGGTAATGTGAGCCGCCAAGTGCAAAACCACGGTAACGCCGTTCGACTCGCTCAGAGGCCATCCTTACCATAATAACACTACTTTAGGGGCAACGGAAGTCAGTCCCTCTTTAGAGCCAGAGTTTGGTTTGTCCAATCTGGGCTGCTGTAGAAACATGGCGGAGCAACATGTTTATATTCTACTATATTCACATTATATTCTATTTCTGCTAATAGATCCCCAAAATGTAACACCGTGTTCCTTTAACCATCGCATTGTCACACCAAAAAAAAATTATTTATTTGCCAACACTGATTTGTAAAAGTTTAGGAGGGCACAGACGATAGTGGCGCCAGATCAGAAAACGCTTACGTGTGTGTCTTTCTAGAGTGTCTGGACAAACAATGTAGCCTATTTTGAAATTTAGTTTGGAGGACTTGTTATCTGGGAACCACGAATGTCTGTACAAAACTTTGTGGCAATCCATCAAGTAGATGTTGGGATATTTCCCAGCATAGGTGAAAACTTTGACTTTCTGGTGGCGCTAGAGGAAAAGTCAGGGGATCACCAAAGTTATTACGCCTCATCCTCGGGGGACCATAAATGTTTGTACCAAATTTCATGGCAATCCATCACGCAGTTGTTGAGATATTTCAGTCTGGACCAAAGTCTGACATTGCCATCCTCTGGAGCCATGCTGATAGGGTGGCAAATAAAAAAAAATCTTAGGATTGCCACTTTAAGCCAAACAATCTGAGGGATCAAATATGTACAGTATAAAGCATTATTTCTCTTATTTCTTTTGTTTTGAGTTTCTAAACGCATTTGACCCTGAACAAGACTTATTAGTTGGCACACAAGCACTGGCAACAGTAGTAAAAAGGCCATAATGTGCAGGAGGCTGCTCTGTACTGTGAATATGGATGCGATGCATCAGGCAGCGCTGAAGCATAACCGAGATTTTACAGCTGTAATCAAACATGTAGCAGTCAGCCTGGGAATGATGGGAATTTTAATTTCTCAGCATCTGCAAAGAAAAATACTCCCACATCTTAGCAGAGAAACACGATGTACTGTAAAGGTATATAGATTTTTCTCTTCAAGTAATCTTACAAAGTGATCCTCAGAGAAGGAGAGGGAGGTCGAATCACCTCTTTAGAAAGATATATTTTGATAAAAGTGTCTGTAATTATACAAGTGGGATCCTGCTAAGGCTGTAAGTTTCATATATTACATTTACATCTAGTGGAAGACCAGAATGATAATGCAAAGATAAAAAGAAAGGATGCGTCTTTTGGCTTTAGGCATTTGAACCTTTGAATAAAGAACAGGGAGAATTAGGTTTTTATGTTTCCTACAAACTCTGGCTGCCTTTGCTTCGACTGTGGCACGCTCTGTGATTACACACAAAACATTAGTGGGGTAAGAAGCGAAGGTGAGAAAAGATTGAAATAGGCGAGAGAGAAAAACAGAGCAGAAAACGAATAGTGCGAGGCAGAATTGAACACAACAGAAGAGAACAGGCTGCAATAGAAAAATACGTAATATGAAAAGGCCCTTGATGATATTCCCACTCTATCTGCCTGTCAGTGGGACTTCATTGATATTCAGGGGAGCGCTCCCCTTCTAGCAGCACATATCAAAAGGCAGTGTTATGATCAATAAATATGCCATGGGAATCAAAGCTTTTTTCTTTGATAGCATTGGTCATTTGCCCAGAAACTGTTTGGAAGTGGGAGCCAGCTTTGAAGGCAGTCTGGTGTGAGTCACTAGTTACATTTACAAGAGAGCAGAAAATCGGATTTTTAACCTTTTGTGGGTCAGCTGATCCTCTTTACGCCGTCTCAACGGAGGAGAATGAGAGGTCGGGCAGCTCGTCGCCACTTAGACAGCCTTGAAAAGAACTGTTGTAAAAAACACAAGTTGGGATTGATTGTAAAAAATGTCTATAAACAGCTTGAACCCTTCGACTTTTTGATTTATAATACTGGAGTAATAACAGATTGTGTGACGTGCCGGAGTTAACCGGTGGGTTTAGGACTGATTGAATGTTTGGAGCCGCATGAAACTAGTTTATATAAAATCTCTGAGCAAAGAGTGAGCAGTGAAAATATTTCCTGGATCAGTGCTGCGTGACGCTCAGGTAAAAACAACATGTATCAGCAAAAATGATCTACGAAGTATCTTAAAAATCGAATAATACAGTTTTATCAGGTTCTGTGTGACAATGCAGTTGTGCTCACAGACTGCTCTGAATACTATTCTTTGGTGGAGCGTTTAAATGGAAAGCTCCATCTGCTGAGGAAGATTGCATGATATGATTGAAAGCTCTAACAAAACAAACAAACCACATTGTCAATGTACACAAACACGATTTTCATAGTTTACTGGAATAAATGGAAGCAAATGGCTAACTCCAAGGTCGTTCAACACCTGTAATTTGTGATTTGTTTTTGTTTGTTTTTGATGTATTTTATACATGATTCATAGTGGACGGAACCTGCCAAAATGAAAAATAAATAAATAAATAAATATGCCATCAAATGTACCAAAAATAATATCAAAATAAATATAGACATTAATTAATTGATAAAATGTGACATAAATTGATATTTCTGTTTTAATTTGCTTCTTTATATATTCACCTTTGCATCATTCCCCTATCTATCTACTCTTCTATTTAATTTTGTCTTTTATTTATTTTTATTTTTTTATTAACTTTTAAATATATTTATTTTTGCATTTATTTAAAATTTATTTTTAAATTAACTAATTTATTTTTGCTTTTATTTAAAATTTATTTTTAAATGTATTTATTCATTATTAAATTGTATGTACTGTAGTTATTTAATTCTGTATGCAAAAATAAATAAATAAATGAGAAAATTACATAGAGGAGATAGATAGAGGAATTAACATACAAGTTAATAAATAAATAAGTAAATTAAAACAGAAATATCAATTTAAGTCACATTTTATCAATTAATTAATGCCTACATTTATTTTAATATTATTTTTGGTACTTTTAATGGCATACTTATTGTCAATTATTTATTTTTTATTTTGGCACGTTCCGTTCTCCATAGATTCATATTTAATGGGCTAAAAGATACAAAACCACAGCAATCATCCTCCGATATATTTATCCATCTTCCATCACTGTGACTAAGCAAAGCAGCCCAGATGTCCCTCTACTGCGCCACGTCCTGCAGCTCCTCCAGGGGCATCCTGAGAGGATACTCTGGGTTGAGCCCAAAATCTCTTCCCAGTTAAACCTGATAGGGTCCATCCTGATTAGATGTCTAATCTACAGTACATACACTGGTTCTTTTCAGTTGTTCTGAGTCATTAATCCTGTCTCTAAGGGTGACCCCAGCCTACGGGGAAGCTCAGTTGGGCAGTATGGTCCTTTAAAGCCCAAAATAAAGTGTTGTTTGTAACTCTATGGGTGATTCATTACCTCCACCATGGAGGTTATACTTTCAATTTGGTTTGTTGGTTTCTCTTTTTGTCAGGATTACAGAAAAACTACTGGCCTGATTCTCAAGAAACTTGGTGGTGGAAGGGAGTAGCGTGGGACACAGAAGAACCCATTAAATTTTGGGGCGGAGCCCAATCATGTGGCGGATCAACGTGATCTCATGGGAAGGCAAATAAATAGCACGACATTACAAGGACATGAGGTGTCATGAGGACGCATTTTAGCCTTTTCATGTGTAAGTTTTACGCCACCCAACAAAACTACGGTAACAGGCTTAGCAGGGAATTCCAGACGTAACTCTCCCCGGCAACGTTTTCCAGCTCTTCCTGGTGGTTTTCCCAGGCCAGACGAGATATATAATCTCTCCAGCGTGTTCTGGGTCTACCCAGTTGTAAGTGCCCAGAAAACCTCTAAAGGGAAGCATCCAGGATGCATTCTGATCTGATGCCCGAACCACCTCAGCTGGCCCCTTTCGATGCAAAGGAGCAGCGGCTCTACTCCGAGCTCCCGGAGCTTGTATCCGCGATCTCATTCTTTCGGTCACTACCCAAAGCTCCACTTAGTTAGGTTTAGGAAAAACATCATGGTTGGGCTTAAAATAAGTACGTAAACTAAGTAAAATATGTACGGAAACAACGTAATAGAAGTACGGAAAACACGTCACCAACGTCAGGTAACTTCAACATAACACGAACATGGTTACCTGGTTGAAAGTCCTGTGTTTGTTGAACCCGTCCACCTGCCCTACCGCCCACCGTCTTTCTCGCTTTTTATTCTACGTCACTAGCTCTGAGCGTAGCATATTTACATTGCAGTCAGTACAGACTACATGGCGTACAAATGACACACCAGAAGCATTCATATGCCTTTCAGTGCGTCCGGGCTAGGTGGTTACATACATTATTTTTCACTTATGGAAACGGCTTTGACGGAGTTCTGAGCTCTCCGATTACCTTTCTCATTTATAAATTATGCACTCTTCCTAACACAGCTTTGTGATTCTATCTTGAATAAAAGCTCTTCTGCATTAGACATATGGTGCCTTCAAATGGGGTCGTGTTTACCGTGTTCACGAGAAGAGTCCATATGAACGTCCCCCTCTTGTGGTATTCACAACCTCGTAATTCGAAAGTTTACGACTTGTGACGTGTTTGTTGACGTTGTCAGAAATGGCAGAGGCCAAGGAAGCTCATTTTTTGGTACATAATAAGTTAATATACTGTATTGTAATTTTAGTTGTATAT
Source organism: Sebastes fasciatus (assembly GCF_043250625.1). Lineage (NCBI taxonomy): Eukaryota > Metazoa > Chordata > Actinopteri > Perciformes > Sebastidae > Sebastes > Sebastes fasciatus. The sequence goes on along the minus strand of NC_133802.1, from coordinate 26,802,626 downwards.
TGTTTTTCTTCAAAATTTTATAATATGTCTGAGGAAAATGTTGACCACTTGAACGTCAAGCATATTGTGTACACGACTTCCCATGTTGTAAACACGAGCTCACGAGTTTCATCTCAAAGCACCAGTAGTCCCTCTGCCTTTATATATATCCATCACATTGTCTTCTTGGAAACCCGTTGCCCTCCTCCACCTTTTCCTCACAGATGAGCTTTCATCGCAAGTAAGAAAAATAAAACATGAAAACTCCAATTACGTATTGTTTTTTCACTGCTGAGTCGTATTAAACGCCTGCTGATGTCCATTTCTCAAGAGGCGATCAGTCCCAACGGCCGCCCGGCTGCTCATCACACTTCTATTAACACTGGAGCCAAAATGCTGCTGCAATTACTATCACTGTCATGGCAGACAGTGGCACACTCCTGGTGATTAGAGTCTCATGGAAATGCAGACACACACACACACGCACAGACACACACACACACACACAATTGGTAGTTGTAACTTGGCTAAGTGGATGCTCCATCGCTGTGCTACACTCAGCCACCTGCTGCCGCGTCCGTACCTTCGCTTCAGGCAGGAACATAACAGCGCCTGAGACATTAGACATTAGTCATTAATTGAGCTTAATTGTCTCATTGTTTAATTGTCTGAGACCATCCTAATGATTATGCCAAACTCAAGTGCACTAAACACCTGGCTGCAATAAACGTGAAGAGTTTCTTAAGCTAAGGGTGGGGACTGGAAATGGGTCAAGGGCGCTCCTCTGCTGGGTCCAGGTGTGACGAGAGCAGGTAACTTTTAATGAGCCCGGTACAAGGGCCGAACTTAAACTTTATAAACACATATTCAGAGCTAATGGAAAGCCAGTGTGTTTATCAATACCCTTATATACAGTTCTGCAAAGTGAAGTAATTTAGGGTGAATTCATGGTTAAAATTAGAATCAGGATTTAGGAATAAAGACAGGCACCGTTATTGTCCTCACAACCATAGTAATACAATGTGTGTTTGTGCCTGGAGCAAAACTCCAATTACCACAACTATGACATACTTGTTTGGCAGGACAGTGACAGCTGGCTAAAATCTCCAGGATTTATTGGGTAAGTGTGCACTCACACATTCACACATGTATTGTTTCAGTTGGCCAGTTAGTACAGCAGCCACCGACGGTCAGATAGAATGGAAGGCCATGCGGATGGATGGATGGATGGATGGAGCATGGAGCGATAAGAGGAGGGATGCATGTGGCAGGGCGGTGGGGGTTTTGAGGGTTATTGGGTGGACGACTGCCCACCCTTTGTGCTCCAAATCCGGGGGAATCTGCTGGCCATTGTAGCTCCCTGCTTGTTCACCAGCCAGAGAGCTGAGAGAGGGGATTTCAGCTCCACAGAGCCGATGACTAGAAGGTTTTTTTTTCAAAATCGGGTTTCTCTCTTGCTCTTTTATCCTCTCTGTCTTTTATCGCTGTCTCTCCGCTTTGTTCTGGATGCAGTGCACAGTCAGCCCCGGCCAGCTATAGTATAGTAATCTGTGAGTGACCGAGGTTAGTGATCCAGTTCTGGGGTCTGATTTAGGTTTCAGGGGCAGTACCTGTGTCTATACTGCAGCTTTTGATGAAGTTCATGCATGGCAGTTTAGTGACACATTTTGTCTAGATTTAACAAGCGAGGCAGAAATAGCTTGGATTCATTTAGACGGGGCTATTTTTGTGGAGTTAAAATCCATGCTGATCCTGTTAGTACCTGCACAGCACTGTTTCCCCCCAAATAGTCGGCATTGAGAAGCCTCTGAAGCAGCGTGTAGACTGTCACACATCAGACAAGTCTAAGCTGAAACCAATACTAATGAGATTCTTTCAGGTGGGTTGGCAGTGTCTCAAGGTGGAGTGACGCAGTGTTGGAGAAATATATTTAAAGGAACAATGTGTGACATTTTGTGGGATTTGTTAGCAGAAATGGAATATAGTATTCATAACTATGTTTTCATTAGTGTATAATCACCTGAAACTAAGAATCGTTGTGTTTTTGTTTGCTTAGAATGAGTCCTTCATATCTACATAGGGAGCGGGTCCTCTTCATGGAGTCCACCATGTTTCTACAGTAGCCCAGAACGGACAAACCAAACACTGGCTCTAGAGAGAGACTTTAGTGTTTTTACGTTACCTTAATGCCATTGTAGTTCTCCAACACGCTTATAAAACTGCGGTAACGTGAGCCGCAGAGTGCAAAACCGTGGTACCGCCAGCCGCCGTCTGACTCCCGTTGCTCCTAAAGTAGTGTTATTATGGTAATGGTAACAAACACAGGACTTTCAACCAGGAGACCGTTTTTTTGTTTTTGTAAGTTACGTTAGTGATGTGTTTTCACTACTTATGTTACGTTGTTTCGGTACATACTTCACTTAGTTTAAGTACTTATTTTAAGCCCAACCATGATGTTTTTCCTAAATCTTACTAAGTGGTTTTGTTGACTAAACCTAACTGCAGATATCACCGTAAAAATGATGTGCAAAAAACCTAAATTGCACCCTCACGACACGCAGAATATCTTTGTAATGTCGTGGTATTTATATGCCTTCCCATCGGGTTGACTACAGAGTTAGAGATCAAAATATTTCCTGATGTGGGATCCAAATCATTTATAGCTTATCTAAAACTGTATCCCAGCATGTTGGACAGTTGTGAGCATAGCAGAAAATCATCTCTGGGGGCGACAAGTTAGAAAACAAACGGGGCTTCCTGGTGGTTTTGTTGCATCGGTGCAGATGTGTTCGTGTGTGTGGGTTTGGTTCCAGTCTCGTGCTGGGCTGTCGCGTCTCTCTGCTCCATTTCCTGTCTCTCTGCTCTGTGGGCTGTCGCATGCAGGACCCGGAGGAGGGGAGGTGGGATGCCCACTCGCCTTTAAAATGACAGAGACGTAACATGAATCAGTGGTTCATAATGAAGGGAGGGAGTGTTTAAATCACTCCAGTAATTGCAATCATTCAACAGCGTATAGTTTCTCATTGGGGTCGTAACCTGTTGACAAAATAAAATATAACCCTGAGAAGAACTGGCGCTATATTATGAGTCTTTTGAAGTTTTCAGAGAGCGATAATTAAGCAATGGCAATATTTTCTCAGTGAAAATGATGCTTGCGTCATCCTCTGAAGACCGTCCCGAGGCCGGGATTCATGCAGAGACACCAAAAGTTAAAAGACGCAGTAAAAACAAACCTGATCAAATCAGATAAGTCTTTGATGAAAAAGAGCCACTGAAAGGAAAGACGAGAGAGAGATGAAAGGAGAGACAGAAGACGGGAGGGGAGGAAAGAGGGAGCAACAATGAAGAAGCAAATTGGGGGAAAGTAAAAAAGGGAGCACTGTGTTGATATGTTACGACGGAACGAGACAAAGAAAAGGGATGAAAGTAGTATTGAAGAAAAGCAAAGAGGTGACAATAATATAGTAATTAGGGCTGTCAAAGTTAACGAGATAATAACGCGTTAACGCAAATTCTTCTAAACGCCACTAATTTCTTTAACGCGTTAACGCAATAAATTTTTTGGAGGTTGTAGCGGATTCAGTTTTCAAGCCAACTGACATCATATGAAACTAGAAAACCTAAGGAATTCATTGGTACCAACCATGTCATACTAGCTTGTCGCGAAAGAGGTTAAATAACGCTCCAAACTTATGCTAAATTTTGGTGAGGAAAAACTGGCGTGGCCATTTTCAAAGGGGTCCCTTGACCTCTGACCCTCAAGATATGTGAATGAAAATGGGTTCTATGGGTACCCACGAGTCTCCCCTTAACAGACATACCAACTTTATGATAATCACATGCAGTTTGGGGCAAGTCATAGTCAAGTCAACACACTGACACACTGACAGCTGTTGTTGCCTGCTGGGCTGCAGTTTACCATGTTATGATTTGAGCATATTTTGTATGCTGGAACCGGGCCTGTCTCTTCCTCTCCCCCAGGGCACAGGGCACTGGACGCGATGTGAAGATGCAGACTGACTTGCCACGCGTTCATCGTAACATAAGCCGATGAAGTTACTTTTGGACGGACCAGGGACGGCGTGTCAATATACGCTCGTTACATGCATAGTGTCCTTTCAAAATAAACTTCTGCTTTCACAGGCAACACAACCACTTATTATTAGGTAGGCTTAGGAAACGGTCATGGTTGACGTTAACTTCACTGAATGACTCACGTGACTCACGGGACTGCTGATCACGTGACTAATGACTAACGTGACAAAATAAGTCAATATTACTTTTAGTTTCACACGGGACATGAACACCAGTCTCCTGGATGAAAGTCTTATTTGTTTGACCCATCCACCATACCCTCCCGCCCGCCCTTACCGCACTGTGACGCTTTTAATACTACGCCAATTGCTCTGACCATTGAATAAAGCCGCGAGTGGGTTTACATTGGAGTTAGTTGAAAGCCCGGTTCGTCACATACTGACTGATACTAGGGTGCCTCCGCGTGTCAATTTCCAATGCCAAAGGGCACTGACCAAACGGCGGTATTTGATGAGTTGGGAGTGAGAACGGGTTGGGTTAATAACTGTCTTTGCAGTAGTTATGCTGTAGAAAGGAGAGACGGAGGGTAGAAAAGCGACAATCTATCCTCTGAAAGAAAGGAGGATACACCAGAAATTATGGAAAAAGAGTGAAAAATAGTAAAGATAGTTCAAATAAGGAATGAAAGGTTAGAGGAGTCACAAAAAAGCGTTGAATAATCTAAGTAAACCGAGAAAGACTGAAAGAATGAAATTCTATGAACACGAGAGGAAAGCAAACAGGCTGAACTGAGAGTCTCAAACATTGAATCTGATAACAAAGTGAGCAGAGTGAGATTGAATTTAAAGAAAGAAACTGTGAACCGGCACGAGAAGCAGAACGCAGGAAGATGAACCTGCAGGAGAAGAGACGGAGACAACAAGCGGTGAAACATTAAACGGAGAACTTTTAACTGGAAACTGAAGGAGCTGAAACAGCGAAGAAAAAAAAGAAAAGAATTGAAGGGATGAAAGACACGAAACAGAAGAGCAGTAGCGTGCATGTATGTGTGTATGTATAAGTGTGTGTGTGAGAGATCCTGTATGAGCGTGTGGAGCGCGGGCTGCATGGCTGAGCAATTCCTGTCCAGTTGGCTGGTTGGCTGTGAGTGTGTGCGGTAGGGGGTCCCAGGGAGCGCTTTGATCATTACCGAGTGTGACAGAAGAGTTCTGACAGAGAGGTAACCCCCCAACCCAACACACACCATACACCAACACACACCGACACACCACACGTACCAGTAACAACACCACCATGACCACTACTCCTATACACGGACATATAGCAGAGCAACGTATCCTCATACAACGGTTCTTACGAAAAGTGAATCCTCATTTTTAGTGCGTTTTCCTACGAATGTCCAGCAATACGTGTTAATTTCGGCTTGTTACATGCATATAGTCTTTTCAAAATAAACTACTGTCTCCACAGGAAACAACTTGGTTAGGTTTAGGCAACAAAACTACTTAGTTGGGATTAGGAAAAGATCATGGTTTGGGTTACGAACATGAGGTACGAACACCGGTCTCCTGGGCGAAAGTCTGTTTTTTGTTTTTTTCTGTTTTCCGACGAATGTCCAGCAACACGTGTGAATTACCGCTCGTTACATGCATACAGTCTTTTCAAAATAAACTTCTTTCTTCACAGGAAACATCTTTAGGCAACAAAACTACTTAGTTAGGTTTAGGAAAAGATCGTGGTTTGGGTTAAAATAACCACAGATGTGGCGTTACTTAAGTATGGAAGTTACGTTACAAATAAATCAATGTTGACTTTTAGTTTCACAGAAGATACAAACACCCGTCTCCCGGGTGAAAGTCTGGTGTTTTTTGACCCCTTGAGTCATGTTTAAATTAACATTTGTATTTTTGTCCGATTGATCAATAACCTCAAAGATTTTCAATTTACAAAGATTTGAAAGGGAGAAAGGCCAGCAAATGTTCACATCTGACAAGTCATGACAAGATCATTTTGTTATTTTACGTAACTTAAGCTGCAGTACGAACGTAGTGTGACTCATCAGTAAAAAAATAACTCAACATTGGTTTCACACGGAACACAAATGCCTGGATGAAAATCCTTTGTTTGTTTGACCCTTTCTCGCTCTTAACACCAGATGGGTTTACAATGGATTTAGTAGAAAGCCTGGTGCGTCTCATATAGACATTAAAGGGTGGCTTGTGCGTCGGTATCAAGACACCGAGGGCCACTGCCCTAGCGGCAGTATTTGTCCCCCTGGGAGACCAGGCTGCCATGTTCAATGTAATGAAAGAATATGTCACCCAAATTGAAATATATGAAACTAGTGGAGCTCACCAGGGTTCAGGTAAGGCCTGCATCCTTCTTGTGATGACATCCAAGGACTTCAGCATATGTCGTGGCCTGGTAGTGGCTGGTACAGCTATACAGCTTAGTGGTAATTAAATAATTTTATCAGTATTACCTGTGCTGTGACATTGTTGAACAGCTCATTCAAAAACGGCGGGCATTTATATGCTGCTATCACAGCTCCTCTGGGAGGCTTTTCACAAGATTTGGTAACCTGGCTGCAGGGATTTGTTCCCATTCAGCCACAAGAGCATTAGAGGAGTCAGCTACTAAAGTTGGCCGATAAGGCCTGGCCGGCTCACAGCCGGCACTCTGAAAATGAAGATTGATTCTTAGGGATCGTTTGTCTTATAGTGATCATTGACTATACTTCACTCACCTTCCTTCACACGCATTCACACCACTGTTATCACCTGTACAACAAAGGAATGCTGTGTAAACACACAGACTCACAGTATATGACACTCTGTCACACACGTGGTTCTACACAAATAAAGTATATCCGCAACTATTTCTGCTGCACACTAATGCTCCATTTCTAATTTAAGTGCAAACACACATGCACATTCACATTCAAGAACACAACTGAGGTCAGAAAAAAAGGCACGATGCTCTTTAATATTAATAAAATCCTGGATAAATTAAAGGGCCGGTCCATCTGTGTTCTGTTCCGTATATTTCAAATAGAAACGCCCACTCAGCTGTTGCAAAAAGCAGCGACGTAGGTTACCAAAGTCAGCTAATCAATAAGGTTATGAATAATGTGAACGCTAACACTAGCTGAGTCAAAGTTAGCTGTGCTAAGTTTGGAGAAAAATCTGAAAAGGTTAGTTTTGATTTTTTGAATTGGGGTTGTATGTATACTCTCGTGTTCTGCGAGGTAAAGTGACTGTTTTGTGAATTGAGTCTGGTCTGGCTTTGAAGACCGTGAAATAGCAGCTTCAGTTACTGTTGGAAAAGGCTGTCTGATGTTGAGGTAAAGCGTCAGAAAAACGTATTTCAGCAACCTAAAAAAATCAGTTTAAGTGTACACTATATTTAGAATATTTTCTCTGCTTTACCTCGCCATCAGACAGCCCTTTACGACGGGGTACTGAAGCTGTTATATCTCTGTCTTCAAAGCCACCAGACTCCATTCACAAAAACAGTAATTCTACCTTGAGGAAGCAGAAGTTGCTGGTCTACCGCTGCATCGATCGGTTAGTTAGTTTGTGTTACTGTGTGACTTTCGGATCCGAACCAACGTGCACAGCAGTACATTGCTTAGCTTCCGTGCCAGTACTCCTATCTGCTCCTCCAAACTGGGAGCATGCCGACCGCCATCCAAGTTACTGTATGTAACGTTAATACTGTACATGTAGCAGCGTCATCATGCAGAAACCTACATCAGGTCACAAAACATTTTAGAAGGTCTTTGAATGTTTGTGTTTATGAACACATAAGGAACACCACTGTGAAGCTACAGAATGATATGAAATCCTCAAAAAACTAAAAAATAATGGACCTGCCCTTTAACAATATGGGGGCAAAAAAATGGACCTGCACAGCCTGAAGCACAGGAAAAATCATTTGCTTGTTACCGTGTACAATTTGGTACATGCTAATTTAAAATGAAAGAAATCTTAGCCTCTCAAACTCAAGTGCAAACTCAAACGCAAGTGTATTATTTTTCATAGTTCAATAAAACTGCCCCTGAGAAGGACCAAAAGTCACCCTAAAGGCGATCAAATCATCAGACCCTTTGAAAATAACAGCCCACACACACTCGCGGTCCAATAATAGAACATTAATTTCCCAATTTATTTTGTCTCTAGTTGCCAGCCTGCCAGTCCTTCAGGTGTTTTCATTGAGGTTCAGGTTTCTCAGACACTCCGTGAACTGGTAATTAGTTTCCCCTGGCTTTCTGTCTCATAGCCTCTGTGTATGTGTGTGTGTGTGTGTGTATGTGTGTGTGTGTGTGTGCGTGCGTGCGTGAGTCACATCCAGACAGAAATCAATTTCAGGCGGAGATCTATCAGCTTTTGTAGCCAGCGATCCAATCATCAAATAATGCATCTGATATCACGCTGTCGAGGTGGTCTGTTCAGGGAATGATTCACTCTCTCTCTCTCTGTTCTCTTTCTCATTCTCTCTCTCTCCGTCCAATTCTTGTCTCCACCACCCACACACCTGCAGTATCTCACATATCCTGTCTCACACACACACACACACACACCGCGAGGTGATGGATAGTATTTGGAAACGCGTCTTTACCTCAATATCATCAGAGGGAAAACCCTCCTTCAGATCCTTTTACACTGTTAGATATCATCAGCCTGAGATGTTCGCTGCACGCCGGGAGATATTTCCAGATGAAGTGTTGTGATGTATTTATTTTTCTCCTAAACCTGCTTTGTCTGCCTCTAATCCAGTTCCTACATTTCCCAAGATGCATTGAAATTGCATCCAACTGCTTTAACAACAGGTGGAAAGAGCAACAGTCAGAGAGATATTAGCATAGTAAGAGGAAGAAGGAGGTTTGTTTTGAAGAGTAGAGCTGCTCTTTAAACAGCCTATTCACAGGAAAAGGAGTATGAATACAATAATGCGCAAGGCATTTAGCGTGCAATAAGAACGCCGTTCTTGCATTTGGCGTGTTTCATTTGTACACCATGTAGTCTGTACTGACTGCAACGTAAATGCATCTTGGTAAATATGCTACGCTCAGAGCTAGTGACGTAGAATAAAAAGTGAGAAAGACCGCTTATGGTGGGGAGGTGGATGGGTCCAACAAACATGACTTTCAACCAGGAGACCGGTGTTTTGTATTGTAAGTTATGTTTGTTGACCTTTGTTGCGTGGCATACAAATGACATGCGAAAAACATAGAAACGGCGTCCTCACATGGAATTTCCGAGAAAGTCCGATAAGGACGGTTGTTCTTTATTTACGTTAGTTATGTTGTTACGGTTGTTAATTCATGTTGTTTATTTTAACACAAAACTATGATCTTTTTTCTAACCTTAACCAATTAGTTTTGTTGACTAAACCTAATCAACCATGTGATATTATGTATTTCTGTAAGCGTGCTACGAGGCTGATATGAAATGTATTTATGAAACATAGTTTTGGTTTAAAAACATCCACATTCAACGTATCACGTGTTTTTTTCTGGCGACTGGGGTCAGCTGTACTTTGAGTTTAATACTAATAATGCTAACATACTAAACATTGTGAGATTCGGTTTTAAACATTGTGAAAATGAAAAGTTTTTTTCACATTTCTTTAATTGCATTTTTAAAAACCAGACATGTATTCCTTGTATTCCTTCCTTGCTTCTTCATTATATGTATTCTGATGAAGATCCATATGCAGATTAAAAATGCCTAAACATTTTTTATAACTGAAAAAACAAAAGACTTAGAGGACTGACGTATGCACTTCCTGAGTGGTTTCTAGTTAGTGAAATATGTTCTGCAAATATGTAGGAAAAAAAGGCAGGCTCACACACACACACACACACACACACACACACACACACACACACGCACACGCACACACGCACACACAGCGTATTACCACTCTACAATGTGTTCTGAAAGTACTTCAGAGACCGGCATGCTTCCCTCTGAGTGTTAACAGGTTTTCTTCCTGCTCCATTTCAGTGTGTGTACGCATCTGTTTATGTGTGTGTGTGTGCGTATGTGTGTGTTAAGAGCTGTGCGCGTTTCTCCACTTGGAAACTGGAGTGCCGCACACCTGCAGCTTGGCATCATGAGGGTGTGTTTGTGTGTATTTTTATATAAATGCGTGTTTTTTGTGTGTAGCCAAGCAGCAACTGTGTGTGTGTGTGTGTTTACCAGCTGTATTCACTGAGAGTATGTGTGCTGTGCATAGCGTGTGTGTGTGTGTGTGTGTGTGTGTGTGTGTGTGTGTGTTTTGGGGGTTAAACATTGATGTCATAATGCATTGAGACAGACAGCCTCTCCCACTGTGACGTCGTCATGGTTACCACATGAAGACACAATGCTGTAAATATCTCTATTTACCATCAGTTAACCACACACACACACACACACACATACACAAGCCATGGACATATGGTATGCACGCTCACGTACAATCACACCCCCCTTTTTTCTCCCTCTCACTCGCACAAGTGTGACGCACACAAACACATAAGCACTTTCACACATATGTTCAAAAACAGACACACACAAACTCATCATACACTTCACCATCCATCCATAGCAGACCTTACACGGTACGCACGTCTCTGTCTGACAACACACAAACAATTATCTTTCTATCCCAGAAAATTATCATTCGCTCATTTACACACATCACTAGCTCTCTCGCTTCGTTTGCTGCCTCTCTCTCTCTCTCCTTCAGGAGAAAGGTCAGCTCTCACCAGGAGACCCACCGGCCTGTCAGAGAGACAGAGAGAGAGAGACGGGGGAGGGATGATGCACGGCCAATGCTCAGCTGGCTAAGTCTGAAAACGCCAGTTCTGTGTTAATATGACAGAGAGATCAGAAATATACCCCACCACACTGAAACCAAGCTCCTAGAAAGAGCGCCGGGCTTTGAAGCAAATTTTACAGAGCGGCTAAACGGTGGAATTACAACTTCTGTGCCGGTCCCGTGATGCCATTGGGCCCAAAAAGACTGTTTCCCATAGACTTAAATTGGGAAGGAGACGTCTGTAACTCAGCGGATAATCTTATTTATGTAGGTAAATCAACTTCCCAGTACAAACTTGACTAGTCCTTATTTAAATCACTAGGTCCAAAAAGTTTTAAGATGCACCGATTGGCAAAACCACTGGTGCCACAAACTTAACGGACACATTACATTGTATAAAGTCAAATCCTTAGTTGAATAATGCTAGCTAACCAGCTAGATAATGTATAGCTACATCAAGAGGAGTTAGCCTGATGTCAAATCACCAACTGGTTTGCATCCTTATTTCTGCGGTAACGTTAAAGAGATTTGGAAAATGACAGATTGGGTTGGTTGCTGCACATATTCATAAGATGACATGAATTATTGTTTGCAAGAAAAGATCAATGCTAACGTTCCTTAGTTTATATTATCTCTGTCAGGCTACGTGCCGCCCTGAAGTAACTGTTGGTCTTTATTTATTTGGATATAAACAACATCTAAAACGAAGAAGTTATCTGAGTGAAAGTTATCATTGTGAATATGTCGTTCCACCGTATACTGTAGTCCTCGCTGTCGGCTGTTGATCTATTACGCACTGCGGCACCCGGCTAAACGGAACTGGCATCATCATGTTTCTTTTTGTCAAGCTTGTCCAACCTAGCAACAGTAACTAAGGGGGGTGCGGGACTTAAGTTCGGTCAGTTGACTTAATCTCTTCTTTTTCGTCCTATTTGGATTCCCACATAAACAAAGCTATGCATCGCAGCCAATCTGTGGTAAAGAGTATGGACAGACCTGGTTACTCTGCTGAGTCTCGGATGGAAGAACCTCTGCTCGCTGTGATTACAGATGTATTATAAACTGGACAGTTCCGGTCCTTGATTATAATTGGCTGAGCTGCATTCAAAAGCCATTGTAAAATACTCTATAAACACACAGCTATGACAGCATTACATCAGCATTACCGCGCCAAACAAATAGTTACAAAATGTCAGATTTTGTTGTTAATTTTGATTTAACGGGTGGGCTAAGTGTGGATGAGTGGTGGAAAGAGATGGACAGGATAGGAGAGAGATTAAAAAAGAAATGAGACATACTGAAATTACTGAGAGAGAAATTGAAGAGCTGGAAAAGCCATGACTGTTTTCAAACCTGGTAATTACAGTGATCATTTGTGAATTTCTTGTTTTTATATTTAAAACTTGGTCACAACAATGTAGACGGTACTCTGATGGTTCTAATCCGGCATTATCTGTTGATGGATTTTGAGTTGGTGGTGCTGACTTCTTTGTTGCTAACCCGCCGTGGCCATCACTGCTCAGACTAATTATCTTTGTTCAAACTGAAACTTAAACTGGAAACATACCACAAAATGCATCACTTCCATTCAAAACCTCATGAAGACAAACAAACTTACAGAGAAATGCTGCTGCACTGATGGATGTCATTTTAAATGAGTATGATCACTCTACCAAACATGATTTTACCACACAGCTTCTGTAATTACCAGTTAGGTACCGTAAAGGTTTGAGGCGTGTTCATGCTCCCTGCTGATTCACTGGTGATTCATACATACGTAGCTACTCGACCGCTCTTTAGTGTAATTGGTCAACATCAAAACGAACAGAATGGGAAACTGTCGAGGGAGTAGATGTACCCGCTGAGTTCATGTAAAACGAGCGAAGGCAAGATATGAGAGACTATTATTACTGCTTCAAAACAAATGTTGAACTCCCCGCTGCTACAGAAAACAACAGCTGTCAGTTACAGCAACTAAATAAGCCTGTTCTGCGTCTTAAATACATACAAAAAGCCAAATATATTTCCAAATGTGGTGCTTTTGTTTCTGATTTAGTGAAATGCATTTGGATGGGCAGATAAATTCCAACTTCATCAAACTGGAAACCATAATTGTTGATTGTTATGACACAAACTAAAATTGTATTGAAACATGTAAGCATAAACTTTCCATTGCTTTGAACGTGGAAATTAATTCTTGATCTCGGAAAAATAATCTTGGCTCTACTTACGAGCTTTTGGAGATTTCAACCACATCTCACAGTCTTTATTCAGCGACAGCAGTCTGCTCAGGTTTCATCTCTTAACCTGTGGTTAAAAGCTGTGAAAGCTCATTAATGGCCCTTGGCTCTTAGATTATTTTATTTCCATCGCCCCTTTCATATCATATTGAAAAGGCAAGACTACTCAAGGCAAAAAGGCCACCTCTCACTGCACTTTAAAGGAATACTTCACCCACGAAATGTATATTTGCTTATCAATTACTCATCCCGTGTTACATTGAATTCTTCACAAATTCAAGGTAACATGGGGTGAGTAATTGATATACAAATGGTAAATTTGTGGGTGAAGTATTTCTTGAAGTTTACTTTACTGCCCACAGAAGTGTGTAACCAGCCTGGTCGCACCAATTGTCGTATGAATGACACGGTAATTTGTAAGTCGTTTCGCATGCAATAACAACAACCCGATATCATGCTAAAGTGTGTAATAGACCCGCCTGTCCACCAGAGAATAGCGAGTCATTGTCACGTTCTGCCTTGCCGAGAATATTTTACATATATTAATATTACACACGTGTATGAAGTTGCAATACCAGCAGGGGGCGACAAAACCACTCACTTAGGTTTAGGAAAAACATCATGGTTGACCTTACAATAAGTACGTCAACCAAGTACAATACTTACGGAAACAACATAACATAAGTACGGAAAATCCGTCATAAACGTCACTAATGTAACTTATAAAACAAGCAAAACATGACACTGACACGCTATCCTCTGGTAGACAAGTGTGTCTATTACACACTTTGGCATGATGTCCGGTTGTTCGTGTCCCAAAGTGTTGTTGAGTTATTTTGAAGTAACATTAGTGATGTTTGTGACGTGTTTTCAGTACTTATGTTACATTGTTTACGTATATATTTTACTTATTTTACGTGCATATTTTTAGCCCAAACTTAATGTTTTGCCTAAATCTGATTGTGGCTGTTACCGTAGTCTTGTTGCCTAAACATAACCGTGACTGTTTCATGGTAACGAAATGGAGTTAAATGACACATGAAAAGCCGTTACACAACAATAAGCCTGGATATGACACCCAAAAAGCCTAAAATACGTTATCATGACACGCAGAATGTCCTTAAAATGTCATGCTATTTATACGCCTTCCCATGAGATCAGCTCGGGGTAACAGTGCTTCCTAATGGAAAAAAGAAAATAATCAAATAACACTGGTGATACCCTTTAAAGCTGCAGGCATCCTTGACTGTCCTCTACAGAGACTAGACAGGATTTTCCTCTTTTTTCATCCTGTTTTTTCTTCTTCTTATTTCTTACATTTCACCTTGTCCTTTTCTGTTTAATCTTCTGCTTTTAGGGAGATGTATTCAGGATGTGCAGATACCGAATGTACGTCTCCTGATTGTGCTTTATAAACAGTGTATATGTGAGTATTTTTGCATAGGTGTAAACAACAAAATCTAAAAGTAAATCTACATCGACCATTATACTTACTCACTCACTCACCCAAACATGCACTACAGAGCGGAGAAGAATAGAGAAAAGAATAAGACCTTGAGTCGGAGAGGGAATAAGAAGAATAAAAAGATGAATTTGAAGGTGGATTTGATTCCCTCAGACAACTCCAAGGAGACTGACACAGGTGGAATATGAATGAGGAAAGACTGTGTGTGTGAGGGGTGTGTGTGTGTGTGTGAGGGGTGGTGGGATGGGGGGCAACGAGAGCGAGTGGTGGCAGAGAGACCCAGAGAGTGAAAGAAAGAGCCGTTGAGAGAGAGAGAAATGTCAATGAGAAGAGGGAGAGAGGAGAAAAGGAACAGAAAAAGTGGAGAGAGAAAAGAGGGGAAGGGGGGTCAAAGAGCCTTAAAGAAAAACTGACGAAGAGTGGAGAGACAGACTGGTAAGCTAATGACAGAAGACAATAAGAGAGAGACAAAAGGAAATGATAGACAAGAGGTAAAGAAATAGTGCTGGCATTAAAGAGACAGGAGGGAGTGAGGGAGAGAATTACTAAAATGGTGGAAAGGTCGTAGAAGAAAAAGTCAGACGATGGGGACTTAAAGACCATGAACACATAACACAGTCTCACGGCAGTTTGTGAAATTTAAGTTACGTATCAACAACTACTTAGTTAGGTTTAGGAAAAGATCGCGGATTGAGTTAAAATAACGCTTGAAGTGGCGTAACTTAAGTACAGAAGTTACATGACAAAAACTACTAAGTTAGGTTTAGGTAAAGATCTTGGTTTGGGTTTAAATAACGCTGGAAGTGGCGTAACTTAAGTACGGAAGTTACGTGACAAACAAATCAATGTTGGCCTGTGGTTTCACATGAGACACAAACATCGGTCTCCAGGACGAAAATCCTGTTTTTAGACCCACTCATCCACCCCGACCTCCTCCCTACGCGGCGTTTGCCGCTCTTTATTACATACGTATTGATTTCAGGCTGACCATCAAGAAAAAAAATTGAAATTCGTGTCTATGTACACGAATAATACATTAAATTTCGTGACTTTGTCACAAACTAGTGTGCTACTGGGCTGGTACACAACAACATACTGTAGATTCATTTTAACATCATTTTCAACTAGTGATAATGTTCAGAAGTGGTTAAATATGACAATGCTGGTAGTTCGGGCAGGAAAAACTGAGCATTTGGAAAATTCTGACACATGATTGTCGTGTGATAAACCCTTGTGGCCTTTGTGGAGTTTTTTTTGCCAGCAATGTTCAGAAGCCAACATTGTGTCAGATGGAAAAGTTCAACGTAGCGTAATGGAGAAAGTCAGATGGAAATGCAGAAGATGGAGAGGATGAGAAACAGTAAAGTGGAAGAGTCAAAGAAGGGAAGAAAGAGAGACTTTTAATGTCACAGAAAAGCAATGGGAGAGAAATGGAGAAAAGATGGGAATAGACAAAAGAGTTAGAAGAGGAAAAAAAGACATGTAAGGTGACAAGAGAACAGTAACAAAAGAGAAAGACAGAGTGAGGAAAAGGCAGCCAGATGTGCATAAGAATGAGAGAGAGAGTACAAAAAAAAAGGCAGACAATCAGGAATAGAGCGAGACTGACAGGTCGACGGGAGGGATGGAGGAAGGGAGCTGGTCTGGGGATCAAACCGGTCTCAGAGATCATTTGACAGGAGATGAAAAAAAAGGAGGTGATGAGGAGCGAAATGGTTCAGATGAGCAGACAGGGAAGATGAATGTAGAGGAGGAGTGGAGGTGACGAGATAAAAGAAAGACAGGAGGAAGAAAAAAAAAACAACGATGGAAGACTTAAGTACCTGGTGTCACCTCTGCTGGTGCATGACGCCACCGCTCTGCAACAATATGAATGAGGACAGCGTGGGCTGCCTCACCTGTATAGATATATGTGGTTTTGTTTTTCATGGTGTTCCTGCTTTATTAAAGGCTCTGTTTTAGTGCGGAGAAAGAGACAGGAAGAGGAAGAAAGGGAACACAAAGTAGCAAAATTCCCCCTCATGTCACAAATTACTTTAATTGCTTGACCTAAAAATGAGCAACAAAACTGGTGTTAACTTTAATGACAGGTTTTAGTTGACATTTAGATTTTTAGTGGTGCTATCAATACATCATTAAAACCACTATAATTAGGTTTAGAAAAAAACAACATACTGTAATTGGGCTTAAAACTACTGTTTGTACAGGGAACGCACGGGACACGAAAATTGGTCTTCTGGATGAAAGCCTTGTGTTTGTAGGTTGGATTGCAATTACTGGCTAAATGTGTCGCTGCTTGTTGCTTTTTAGAAATACAGTCGCTAAAAGGGTCTGAAAAGTCACTAAATCTAGCGAGAAAGTCGCCAAGTTCGCACAACTGACCACATCTACTGTACTGGCATTAAAACAGGAAGGAAGTGGTAAAGTAAAGCTCATGTCTTGCTTAATTTAATTGGCAAGTGTGACATTGACGAGCGGTGCGACTCCATGCCTGGCTGAAAATTTGAGAATATATTTAAAGTTTTATGTGCATAAAAAACCCACTAGAAAAAAAGTGACTCAAGGCACAAGCACCAGATTCAATTGTTATCAGTCCATTAAATAGACGTTATTGGTCTCATTAGGGGCCTACTATGCCTACTACGTTGTAAAAAGTGAAAGCGAAACTTAAAAGCAACACCTTCTAACACATAAAACTGAATGAAACGTTACGCTTTGAACACAAATAAAATGACTGCTTTAGGTTTAGGCAACAAAACTACAACTTCTTTAGTTTTAGGCAACAAAACCACTTAGTTAACAGGCTGTTAGAGGCTTAAAATAACTGTGTTTCAAACAAAGACAACAGCCCTGTATTTTGTGTCTCATCCTTCGCCCCCGACCTCCAAACCCATATGGAGTTTCACGCTGTCTATACTACAGTGCCAGACTTCTGCTTCTGCTCCGGTCATAATTAAAGTCTCTAGAGGTCGCTGTCATGTTCTTTTACACCTTCTTTCGGTGATCTACTCTGTGAAAAGATGATAAAACCTAATATTGGGCGTTGTAGGCCCCTATTGACCCACATATATGGTGCTTATAGCGACTGATTACGCCTATTCAATGGCTTGACAACAGTCTAATCAGCTGGCACGAGAGGAGCGCAAGAGAGGATTGCACGAATTCTGTGATACAGGGTTGGATTTGGAGGAAAATGTGATAAGACAATGGGTGTTCAGAGAGACAAAGCTTTTAATTTCCTGCAAAGACAGATGGTGGAGTTTGTTATATGGAAATTGAAAAATCCTCTCAGGTAGAGAAATAAACAAAAACTTACAAACAATCTTGACAGGGGCACTGATGTTGAGAGTTGAATACGAGCAGAGACAGATTTTGAAGAGAATTTAGTGTCGGTAAAATAATCCATTTGTTCCGCATGGGACATTTTTTAAGCCCGGAGTTACCACATCAAACTTTAGTAGACAGAAAATCTATCATTTGGGCAACGGAGCGGAGCCTGAGCAGAAGTGAGGTGACGTAAGAAAGCACCAACTTCTAAGTCTGAGTGTGATCAGCTGAGACACCTGTCAATCATTCATTCTGCCATTTAAACTGGTTTAGTAAACAAATTATTCAAAAATGTCCACTGAGACACACATAAAAACACATGTATTAGTGTTTAAAATGTAGTCAGAGTGTAAGAGTAAGAAAAAGAAACTAAATACTAGGGGCTGGACACAAATATTCGGTTATTGGGTAGGTAAGCGATTTTCAATTTTGGTATTCGGATATTCGTTGTTGTTATTTTTTAACCCCTCGGGATTACAAACATGCATAAAACACACCAAACCTTTTGTGAAATGCTTATTCAACAATACAAACAACAATACTTATTAATAGAATAACAGAATCCTTAAAAATGAATACCTTTATTTGAACTCAAAGACAAGTGTTGCAGCGCTATGACATCCATCTCAGCTGAGAACAGGGAAATGTCTGAATAAGTCCTTTTTGAATCATGTCATAGAGACGAGCAAAGAGCCCACGTCGCCGTTGCTTATGTCAGAGCAGTGGCGGGATCGGCGGTGTGTAATGAGACAGCAGCCTCGAAACGCTGCCGTTTAGGGGGTAGAGGGCCCGCAAACGTGACTACACCAAGCAACAAGCTCCGGTGCTGAGAAATGAAGCTGATGGCAAAAACTGCAGTTCTTCAAATGGCCACTTGAAGCTGACTCCAAAAGCAAGTTAATCCCCATAGACCCCCATGCTAACATAACCCAACTTTACAGCAGAAATAAACATGTTTACAGCCTGGTACAAAAAATGGTTTTGGTCTCTATAGCTAAATTCCCCGCTCATGACAACCGTACGGGGGTGAATCTTTATATAACTCACCCGTTTAAATTATATAAAGGCTTAAAGTTTGGCATAATGAGAACGTGGCAGCTTTGAGTGACAGATGGGTGCCGTACCAGGTCGTTAGCTGCTAGCTGTCTGCTCTGCTGCGTCACCCGGGCCGCCTCAGCTCCACCGACGATCCACCTCTTTGCCCATTTTTGGATTAGCTGTGAGCTATGCTGTGTCATCAGGCTTGGAGCCACCCATTTTGAGCTTCAGAACGGCTCTTCGGAAACCTATGGGTCACGTCACGGAGACTACGTCCGTATTTTACACAGTCTATGGTCTACACCGAAGAAAGGAGATGCTTGTCGTAGACAGTGCCGTTTAGGGGGAGAGGGCCGGCAAGACGCTGAGCGCAGACAGAGGCGTGTGCGAACTCATCATGACACATTTTTGTTCAGAAAAAGCATGTGTGGGGGAAGCCTCTGATTGTGTGACAGAGGAACTGTACTGCCTACAAGCTCCGGAGCCCAACAAAATGGTATTTGGGAGAAAATACACATTACAAGCATCAATCCTGAGCAGATGAATGAGATGAGACAAAAGAAGTAGGCTGGAATCACACTTTGTCACAACACGGTACTGGCCTTGAACCACTGACCCGCCCTGATACTTCCCAGGCTTGTTCGCCTTTTGACACATTGAGTGTCATTTCCACGTCACACCATCGTAAAGGTGTGAAGGATGTGTCAATGTGAGCAGATAGCAACACAGCGTGTGTCCGTAAAAAGCTGAACACGACGTTGGATTTCCATCCTTTGTTTTTAATTAGACACAGAAAATCCTTTATGATTATGAACTCAATGCTGTTGACATAATAGCTGCAACATTAATTGAAAAGTGACACAACGATAAGGTAAACAACATGAAGCTGTTGGTGAAAAAAGGTTGCTGCTCACATTTCACATTTTCAGGTTTTTCTTCGATCTGGATTTTCTTTTTTTTATGTGGTGTTTTATTGGTAGTGCAAGTTTTCTGACCCCCAGGCCGGCAAAATCCATTCAGTATCCTTAATAAGATTTCAAAGATTCATAGTCATCAATCTTCAAATGAGCCTGCCTTTCCAAATTTAAGAAAAATTGACTTTTTGAAAGCACAGCGAACAGCAGGTGAAGAGAGAAGGTGTTCACCTCTGCAGACACACAAAGGAGCAGCTCATCACTCTTCTTACCAATTCAATTTAGGGGACAGCCGAGGAAAGACTTCTCTTACGGCCCATTTATTTAACATTTGCTAAGGATGAATTCTGCTGATAACTATATGATTATGAGCCACCCTCGACAGTCTGCCCTGTCTGCGCTGTAACATACCTCCAGGACATCCTGTCTGAAGAGTCACTGAGTGAAGGTCAGACATTACCACCCACAAAAACCAGATCAGTCACATTAATGTGCGGAGGCCAGGAAGTAGTGATTCAAGATGTAGTGACAGCTAAGTGTGGGTGGACTGGTTGTGTACGTGCACAGGCAAAGTAGTAACATTAGAAATCCACACAATGCCCTTTAGCAATGTGCCTGCTACTTGCCTCTGTCACGGAGGCATTGTTTATAGTGCCGTTTGTCAGTTATCAGGACATCTCGAAAAACTTGCTCATAGATTTTTGTTGGAAACTTAGACCACGTGACACAGGAAGAGCGATTAGTTCAGATCCAGAGACAGCTAGTCGTAACTAGCCCTGCGAGGAGTCACTACGTCATTAAGGCTGTCGCGGTGAAGGAATTTCCCCTGCGGTGACAATGATTGGCTCAACAGCGCGGTATGCGGTATTATTGACACTGCAAAGGACTTAATTTATCCTGACTTTAGTGCTCTATAAATAAGCTTTATAGTTTTTAGGTATATGGCTGCTTTATAAAAGACAAAGATGACAGTTTTAATGCACAGAAGGGCAGTGAGGCGCAGCGTTTTTTTTCAGCTGAGACGCTTTGGTTGCAACTGGTTGTTATGATACGGAATATCTGCAGCAGTAAATATGTCGTAATTGTAAATGTAGGATGGGACGGCCTTAGCTAGGTTTAGGAAAAGATCATGGTTTGAATTAAAATAGCTACGGAATTGGCGAAACTTGAGGTATGGAAGTTAAGTGACAAATAAATCAACGTTGAGTTTTGGTTTCACACAGGATACGAACACCGGTCTCCTGGGTGAAAGTCTGGTGTATTTGGATCCACTCATCCACCCCGACCTCCTCCTTCCTACGAGGCATTTGTCGCTCTTCACACTATTGATTTTGTGGGATATATTCGAATTACAGTGCATTTCGTAGGTATAGCTACGTACGGTGTATGATAACAATTTGACAACAATTTGACGACCTAAATCATGAACTGGGGCTCACACAGTCTTCACACTGATTAAGAAGCTGTAGATTCACGCTAGATGTCAGCTATGATCACTGGTGGGAAAACCTGTTGACTCACAGAAAGTGACAAAGTGACAAAAACAGAAAGCTCGCCAGTGTCAGATCTTTTTCCTTTGAGTGAGTCCCTTTGGTTTTCTTTGGAATAAACAATCACAGACCAGCCAGATTGGTAAGCATCAAAGTGTTGTTTGTGGTTTGCAAATGTCACCTCAGACTGTTACCTGGTGCTGCTATTCAAGGCTGCCAATGCTCAGAGGTGCCTTTGAATTTGAACGAACCATGTGCTGTTTTCATCCACTCATTACATTTCTTTTTTGATAAAACTCTTGCTGAGAAACGTAGAAACAACAGTTTAGTTAGTCTATACTGTGTGTTCCTTTTATGGTCAACAAATCCCCTGAAAAGACCAAAACAAACAGTGCGTTAGTTCGTCTCCCAACACTCCACAACGTCCCTAACCTGTCTGTGCATTCACCTCCAACCTATTAACTATTAAATAGAATTACAACAGCTTACATCTGTGTCTGTCCAAGATATCATCACTTCATCATTTATCCCGTTAGACATTTCTGTGAAATTGCCATAATTAGCATATCAATTCTTGAGTTATGGCAAAAAACGTGTTTTGTGAGGTCAGAGACCTTTGACCATCAAAATCTAATCATTTCATCCTTGAGGGGAATCCCAAGTGGACGTCTGTGCCAAATTTGAAGAAATTCCCTGCAGGCGTTCCTGAGATATCGTGTTCACGAGACTGGACCGGACGGACGAACAACCCAAAAACAAAATGCCTCCAGCTATGGCTATCGCCAGCATACAGCCATAAAAAACATGAATATTTGAAAATAGGTCCCAAATATATACTTAAAGTCTTTTAAAAAAGGCTGAACTATTTCCTCAAACAGCTGGGTACTGCAGTTTGTAGCAAATATTACTCAGGCAGGATTAAAAAAAGTGCATTTGCTGGGAACTATTTTCAACGTTTAATACACATTTGGTGCTCTAGTGTGCACCAAAGCAGGAGGACGGTGTATGTGGGATCAACTCAAAATAAACTACAGTGTGTGTGTGTGTGTGTGTGTGTGTGTGTGTGTGTGTGTGTGTGTGTCCCAGGTGGCAACCTCCGGGGTCTGAGAAGTGAAGCCAATGCTTAAGTCTCTTAAACTTGCATTCTTTCTAATAGCCAGCAGGGGGCGACTCCTCTGGTTGCAAAGAGAAATCTGATTGTATAGAAATCTATGAGAAAATGACCCTACTTCTCACTTGATTTATTACCTCAGTAAACATTGTAAACATGAGTTTATGGTCTCAATCGCTAGTTTCAAGTCTCCTTCGATACAGCATGATGTTCATTTAGTAAATTATGGTCCCATTTAGAGTCAAATAGACAATAAAGCAGGGGATGCTTTAGGGCGTGGCTATCTTGTGCTTGACAGGTCGCTACCACAGCGTCGTCCGGTCTGACAGTTGTCCGTGTTTTTGTCTTACATCTTTAACCCTTTCACTTTTCAGTTCATGAAAGCTAATTGTGTAACATTTTGGTCGCCTAAAAATGTCTTATTCAGGTTGTACTTTCTCCACCCTCTCGTATCACTTCTGGTTGCAAAAAATCCCAAGATGGCGACGGCCAAAACACAAACTCGAGGCTTCAACGCGGCAGTCCGCAAACCAATGGGTGACATCACGGTGCCTACGTCCACTTCTTATGGTCTATGGTCGCGACCCAGTCTTTGGAAAAAGACTGCTTTAATAGAACTATTATTATAAAGAAATAGTGAACACAGTAATTGAGTGAAATACGCTGAATCAAGACGAGAGGAAAGAAGGAACGTGAGAGAAAATAGAAATACAGGGTGGGTGGGGGGGGGCAAGGAGAGATGGACAGTGAGAGCAACAGAGTGATGGTGAGTACACCTGGCTGGTGTTTTGAGGATCGACTGGTATCACTGGTGAACAGAGGGAGACACTGAGGGAGGCGAACAGGATGGGGGGGAGTAGGGAGCAAGAGAGGAGGAGGAGGAGGAGGAGGAGGAGGAGAAGAGGGCGAGTAAAGGGAGTAACGGTCGTCTCCATGGTGAAGCAGTGGTCGTCATGGTTACCCACAGAGCCCGGGTCAGCGGCTCCAGGAATGTGCATGCTGTTTGCACACACACGCTCACACATATACACACACACACACACACACACACACACACACACTGGTCATTATTTTCTCCCCCTCTGTGTGTGTACATGTGTGTATTATGTGTGTGTGTGTGTGTGATGACAGATGAGCCCCGTTGTCAGAGTCGCCGACGGGTGTGAATGTCTACACTTCAGGAGGTAAGAAAAGAGGTGTGTGTTTTTAGTGCGTGTCAGGATGAAAAAGAGCCATTGAGTGTTTGTTATTTCATCTTTTTTTTTTTTTTTTACTTCCTTTAGGGGATACTAATACATGTTTGCCTCTGGTGAGTGTTGCGTTTTGTTTGTGTAGGTGTGTGTGGCCGGGTCAAATAGGTTCATAGCAAGGAGGGGTGACAAGACAACTGTGACTCAACTGAAGCTACCACATGCAGGCACCATGTGTGTGTGTGTGTGTGTGTGTGTGTTTAACACAGCATGGAGCGTGAGTTAACCAACATGCACTGCTGTGCTGCCATTGCTGTATCAAAAAACAACCAAATCTCTTTTGCGTGGTGGTTTAGCATACACACACACACACACACACACACACACACACACACACACACACACACACACAAACACACGTCTCCGCCTCCAGACATGCTCACCCGAGCACAAAATCAGAAGTTCAAGCAAGAAATTCGCTCACTATTTTCCCAACGTCTTTCCACAACATTTAGGTTTCAACTACGATTCACATGGTTGCCGTGACACGCAGGCACGCCACACACATGCCACACCACACTGCTCTAACGTGCTCTAATGTGTTTGGATGCATGTGACTGTTTCTTTGTGATGTGCCTCCCAGTTGAACCGGCGCACCACCGGCTCTACTTATTCTAACACCCCACCTGCTTCTAAAGCCTCTGGATGCACTGAACTGTGCAGCCGTCTACAAACACACACAGCTGAAACACTGGAGGATTTAATGACCAGAAACACTTTAGTCTATTAAAAACTGTAATATGAACAAATCTCACACTGGAGTAACTGGAAGGGTAAGTGTATGATAAACGCCTAATTGGCTTTTTTATCCATGCTACCAGTCATTTTAGTAGCACGACTAAAAGAAAATAACCAACAAGTTGCTAATTATAGGCATGTTAACTTACTAATGTCAGTGTTAGTTTACTAAAATTAGCATGTTACCATGGTACCACCAACACATTTACAATGATATCCTCACTTGATAACAGCCTACGCGTAGGTGGAATGTACAGTATAAAAGCAGAGCCAAGTTTGACAATGTACTGTAGAGATAAGCACATAGACTGTATATAAGAAGTAGACGTAGTCACCATGACGTCACCCGTTGGTTTGTGGACTACGGTTTTGAAGCCTCAAGTTCGGCATTTTGTGTTACAATTAGCCAACAGTTGGCGTCGAAACGTTAGTATTTAATAAAGTTTACTGCCTTAAATCCGTGTGCTCCAGTATGCTTTGGAACTGCTCTCTGAAGTCTCTCCTGGTACAAAAGCTGTTGTTGCCTGTTGGGCTTCAGTTTGCCATGTTACTGTATGAGTTGAGCATATTTTTATGCTAAATGCAGTACCTGTGAGGGTTTCTGGACAATATTTGTCATTGTTTTGAGTTTGTTAATTGATTTCCGAAAATAAATATATACATACATTTGCATAAAGCTAATATTTGCCCACTCCCATGTTGATAAGAGTATTAAATACTTTACAAATCTCCCTTTAAGGTACATTTTGAACAGATAAAAAAATTTGCGAATAATTTGCAATTAATCGATTGACAGCCCTATTATAGAATCTTTTTACACATTTAGTGTCTATAGAACAGCTGACCTGTTCAAACGCACGGAGAACGTCGGCTTTTTCTTCCATACTGCAGCCGTTACATACATATGAAAGATCAGTTCATCTACTCTGACAGGTTTCATGACCTGGGGGCAAAGCGAACCTATCAAAAAGGCTTGGTGAGAAGTCATACATCCACAGATAATCAACAGGGGGGTGGTTCTCTACTTCCTGGATAGTCTCCTGTAGGTCTGCGGTGCTTTGAAGGTCACTGACAACAATACACAGCATGCCTGGTTGAGCCAGCCAGAGTACTACTATTAGTACTCAACCTGCTGCCCTTTACAGCGCTGACTGAACATTCAGGAGGGATTTCTACTCCAGTAAGTGTTGCATTGTTCACTCACTTCCACACATCAGACCCCGAGAGTTATTTGAGCACTTGAATAATTTCAAAAGAGCCAAAGGACGGGAAGAAATTGTATTTAACAAGTGAACAATAATACTGTTGTCTCCTTTAGTGAGAGCTATGAAATTAGGTTTTTCCTTGATGAAAAAATATTTTCAGTGCAGAAATCATCATTCTTTAGACATTTTCTTGTTACCTATTAAAAGCCACAATTTTCAAAGCATTGAGAGAGATATAACTTTTGCAATTTGCATCAAAGAGTTCTCGCGTTTTTTTTTTTATCTGTGACTTTGCTAGATTTCAACGCTAGTAAGACAATGTTGAAAAGCAGTGACAATGAAAACAACAAAACCTTGAATTGGGGATCCATTGTGTGGCGAATCCAAATCCTTAAAGCACAAATTATACTTTCCTTATCCACGTAGCTGCAAGGGTCAGGTGTCTAAAGCTTTACACAAGACTCTTTCTTATTAAAGGTATAATATGTTATAGTTGTTGGTTGGTGTTTGTAAACACACGGTATTCAAAATTGGCCACTCCTCCACGGCTCAACAAAAGAGAGAGAGCAGCGTTGGTCGAGCGAGCTACAGAGTGAATGAAGAGAGGGAGCGGCGTTATGCCGGGTACACACTACACGGGAATCAAGGTGATTTTGGGTCTGATTCCCCATCCTGACAATATATATATCCTGACAGATATTCCTCTGTGGTGTGAGGTCTGATAAGAGTGTTTTTCACATCCCCCGATCGGCTCAGAAGTCCATCCCGGCCGCACCGATTTCAAATCATAAATATTAAACATGTTTGATATTTACGATCGGCTACCCTGTTATGTGTGGGGAACCCCGAGGACAGCTGATGATGCAGTCATGTGGGATAGAACAATAGCCAATTGAGAACCAAGCTGGCTGAAGCGGAAGGACAACAACCGGCCGCCGCGGCTCATGCGAAATGCGAAGCATAAAGTAGTAGTAAGATGGACTCAGAAATGGAGGACCAACTTGTTGATTTGTGGCAACAACCTGAGTTGAACAAAGTTCAAAGTAATGCAAAAACTAACATAGCTAATTCTTCCTGCCAGGAACTCTTTTTGTTCATGAACGGTTAGTCTGTGTTTAGCTGTTTTGGCCGAATCATTGCTCACCACACACTATAGGGACAAAACTGTTATGTTATGTAAATTTAACATAACGGGTCGTTATGTGTGGGTTGTGTGGGGTCACTCACATTTTCAACATCTGTTAAGATTTGAAAAATGTTTTCGTGGGCCAACCTTTAGTGAGAACAAAGCAGTGAATCTGATTGTTTCACAGTGGTTATGTTCTAAAGCACAAATAAACACGACTACACTTCGGCACAAAGGCTGTTTACAGACGCCCAGAAACGTCCAGAACACAGAAAAATAAGAAGAAAAGAGAAAATACAGGCAGAGGGCTGAGGCACACACTTCTAGTGGGTCATAAGCGATGATTGAGAGGGATTATTTTTGTCTATACATAGTTTTTTAGGGAAATTCCTGCATGTTATACTCTCTAAACCTTTACCAACAACAAAGTTACACCTGAACTTGAACTCTCTTCATCTTGACCTTGACCGCGCTCTGACACACAACTCTGTGACCCTACGAACAACCTTTGACCTTTGTGACATCATTCATCATCAAACCCTTGTGTGTGTATGTGTGTTTGTGAGAGTCCTTTGAATGGGCCTGAATGGACCTCCCACTTCACCTTTATTGTCACTCTATTCAGTCCTGATCTGGGCTCTCAATGGTGCGTCGGGCCCCATCTGTGAATACCTTGGGCCACACTGCATGATAGACACTGAAAGGCATTAAATACATCAACATAGACATCAACAGTCTTTCTGAATGTCCCAGTTGGCGTATAATGCCGATCCTTCCATTAAATTTTGGACAAGGAACTCAAATCTAATGTCTCGTGTGGCGCCGAGGTTGGCCCCTCTGCCAGTTTTTTTTTTTTATGTTTGTAGGGTCACACTGACTGTCTCCAGTGACAGATATTGTAAAGCATTAAACACGTCAAGATTGATGTCTGCATTCTTGGAAATAAAAGGCGAATCAGACATTTTAGTCAAACGTCATTTGTGGCGCCAAGTTGACTCCTCCGGGGACGCCGCCTGTCCTCAGAGAAACATAGAAAAACAACAAAAAACTGTCACAACTGAGGACAATTATTTAAAGTCAATAAAATATTTGACATTCATGTCACTTGAGGCGCCGAACACATTCTGGCTTTGTTTGTGGTTACTGGGCCACGTTTTCAGCAGCCGACTCATAAAATGCTGATAGATCCCGTTTGAATTTTTCAGCACCAAAACCACTCCACTGTTGTTCATTTAATGATATTGATCTTTTCATTCTCACACTGTTTGGATAAGTTGTTGGTGACAACACCAACACTGTGTCCCCAAAGTCAGATTTGTATCTATTCTCAAGCTGTCACTCCTGGTTTACTTTTGTTTTGTCTGTAAAAAAAAAAAAATCTAATAAATCAGATGAACACTTTATAATAACCATCATTAATAAATGGTAAATGATAGTTAATTAAACTTAGTTAATACTTCTTTTACTGTTGACAAACAATGAAATGATAATTAATAATGACTACTAACTATTAGTAATGCTATAATTTACGTTATTTATAATGTAATGTAATTTATTGTTGCACGCATTACAACATTTTATGTACTACATTAAAGCTGAAGTAGGCGAGATTGGAGCAAATATGATTAAAAAAAGTTATTTTTATAAAATCGCTATATCGTGACAGTAGTACATGAAACAGGTAACCTGAAAAAAATCATGTGCCTCTGTGTCCTCCGGTGCTCCTAACGGCATCTGCAAGATTTCACAGACCGGAGGAAAACAAGCAGTAAGAGCTGATCTGAGGGTCGGCTGTCAATCACTCGTGAACTCCGACCAAATGGTCCAACTAGGCAGCGCTGATCAAATATGTATCAATATTCTGTTACGTTAATGCCTATTTCTCGCCTCAAATGTTTTCAGAATCATCTTTTAGTGCACGGTTTAGCTGTAAAATGTGAAAGTTTGTGACGTGGCCGCCATTGTAAAATCTGTTGAAGGAACGACAAGTTCCGGCCAATAGGAACGCTCTCTCTCTGAAATGACCTGTGATTGGTCAAAGTCTCCCATCACAGGCTAGATTTTCGAAAGCCTGAAAACAGAGCCATGAGGAGGTGCAGGTGTATAGTTTTCTCTCAGAGCACTTGAATTACAATATGCTGAAAGGTTATTATGGAAGTTTTGCCCAATGATGCCAAAAATATACTGCCTACTGCCACTTTAATGCATTTAAGAAATGATGGCATTAAAACAAATTTGCGTTAATGCGTTATTATTGCGTTAACTTTGACAGCCCTAATAATTTATAATCGAATTATTTTATGTTATACAAAGTAATGATAAATTAACAGAAACTATAGCATTACTAATATTTAGTAAGCATTATTAATTATAATTTCATTGTTTGTTAACAGTAAAATACTATTAATTAAAGTTTAATAACTATCAATTTACCGTTTATTATTGACGGTTATTATAATGACGGCCTGGTGTGTTTGAGGTAAACAACATTCCAGTCCGTTTTCAGCACTGGGAGGAGGGCATGAACCATTAGCTCCTAGAAGCAGAGCCCATTCCTCCCCTGTCTGTCGGCCTGAGAGGAGAGAGAGCTGGCAGGCAGGCGGGATAGCTGGCTTCCTGGTTCATTGGCTGGATGGCTGGCTGTTACACTCTGGTGCACAGAGATGCCAAAAAAGTGGGCATGGGAAAGCCTCGGGGGGGCCGGGGAATAACAAATGATGCAAAAAAAGGCGACCTTGTAATTTAAATGCAATTGTGAGGTTTTTTTCTGTTTTGTCTGAAATATACAGCCGCACACAACAAAGTGAGGTTTGTCTTAAGGAGGTAATGACTCGTGCGTTGTACATTTGTGCTCCACAAATCACTCAAAGATGAAAAGCTGTGCTACGCTTTGAAAACCGCATTATTATTTGTATCAACACTTTAGTGAAACAAAAATTGCATTATGTTGCAAGGACATTCTGTGTGTTTATTTTTGTCGCACACAACTTCGTCCTCCGCTGCATTATGAGAGCCGGATAAATTGGATTTTTTCTAACCAACTGGTGGAGGAAGTGGAGGATTTCAAGGTAATGTGCCAGAGAGAGAGATGCAGAGATGAGCAGGATTTAAACAAGCACAGAAAATGTGATTTTTAACTCTGTGCATTTGCAGATGTGAACATTTCATTGTTGTGTAATCAGGGAACACTGTGTGGATTGTCTGACGGTGAGCCAGAACGAGTTTAAAAAACAGAAACTCTTGATCTTAATCCTTTTGTTTGAACTGATGTACAGGGAGAAATCTATTTTAAAGGAAGCACAGAGACCAATTTGCCCCTCTACCACACACTGCTGGTCTCAGCCAGGTCTGGTGCAGCATCCTCGCTGGACTCAACAAGTTTTGGCTGCAGACTCACAGTGTTTTTCCTCCATAACATCTCCATGGTTAGATGTGTGGCGTTCCGGCCAGCCAGCTGGCGCAGAGACACAAGTTACTGAGCAACATCCACAGAGCAGGACTTTGGAGCTAAGATGGCTGCCGCGTAATACTACAAAGGCCAAAGTGTGGGCGCTTACACTGACTGGCGTAGTGAGTGCCAATCCGCATTCTGGCACCAAACTGGACTGTTTGTAATTACAGAGTTGTGGCTCAGAGTGGACACCAGGTGCTCTGGTCCAAACAGTAAAGAGCAACAAAGCATTTGAATGCTGCCAAAGTCCCTGACGACATTTTGCCTCTTCTATACCAGGATGAAAATGACTCTTCTTCATGTTTGCAGCTTTTCTGTTTACTCGCCAACAAGTGGGTTCAAACAATTTGACATATTTCATCTTCACATTTTCATATCCGTCCAAACTGTCCATAAAGGGCTCCATTACTCCTGCACTCACTCTTCTTTCTGTCCTTTTTTCTAAATTGAGGCAGGATCGGTTGGCAAATTGCAACTATTTGATGTTGAGAATGAAAAAAGATTTTATTTTGCATATTTAGGAGTTTAGGGAGGGTTGTATTAACCTCACCCACCAGATGGTTTGTTACACAGAACCATCTGAGAAGCCGTCATTGGAAACTGTTTGGAAAAGGACAGGCACTTTCAGAAAATACTTGGCAGGTGATTGGATGAACCATCTGTCAATCAAACTCTTGCCGATGCCAGTCGGGAGAAGAGAGAAAACATTGTTTTCCACTGAGAAAAGCGTTCAGTGCCGTTCATTCTCTCTTCTTTCAATGAAGAAATATTCTGCATTTCTGATATAACTGATGCTATTGCAGCTCAAACCACAGTGGCCTAAAGGCAGTCATTAATCTTGTATTTTGGTGTTATTGTATCACATGTAGCAAACAAATGAACTTCAGATGTATAAGAAGTCTAGTTTCTATGTAAAACTTGGGAAAAAGTTTATCTACCGTGACTTCTATAACAAGCATTTTCTATAATATTTCCAGTGCGTCTCCTGGTTCCACGGGGAGAGGAGCGTTGCTGAGCCGTGTGTTTGATGACTTAGACTCGACAAAATAAGGAACAAAGATTTGCTGCCTGACTGTGTCTTCAACAACCGTAACTAGTGATTATAGCCTGTTGCACTGATGCACACAGCCTACTACGGACTAGAAACAGTTCAATACTTGCTTGTTTTGCTCCATGCATCACAGTATGTTAGGGCTGTTGTACAAAACATACTTTGCTTTCAAATTAAATGAATCTCTGTGATCTTTGTTTGGACTGCAATCTGGAGCGTGTCATACAGGATACCTGGAGCCTCAAGTTTGGTCCATAGGATCACCGACACAAGTGTAGTCTAGAGTCCCCGTCACACATGCAGCCCACCCCTGAAATGTTAAGGAATATTTTCTGCATGGGGTCATGTGTGAATGGGAGCAGGGATGTATCTGTACCGCGTATTTCCCACCTCAAGACCTCGTAACATTTCAGGGAAAATGCCAGTATGGCTGTGTTGTGAATGAAAGCAGTGACATTGCAGGGACAAGCATGTAAAGGGTTATGTCCATCTGACAAAAGACACTTTCACAAGACTCCGCTGATTATGGTTTAACAGGTGATTTGACTTGTCTCGCAAATTTGTTGAATAATATATACATTACAAGAACATAAGCACCGGACAAAAACAGCTACACGACCTCTATGTTAATAAGAAATGTTTTCCAACATGTATACGTACGGTACATCTGACCTTGCACCATCTTCTTCTGTTGAGTTGTATGGCTTTTGGCATCCATAATGCTGTGTTCACACTACGAGCGACAAAAGCAACAAAACGACCAAGCCTGGCCAGCTAAATTGTCAGCGAGTCGCCGTTGAAGTGTTGCTCGAGCGCTCGTTGACATATTATGTCGTTAAATAGCACTGGGAACTGGCTAATGGCATTTTTTTAGATGGAAGGGAACAGGGTAAAACAAAAAAAATTAGATTTTTTGACGTGTGTTGGCCGTCAGTTTGTAGCTTCATTTCAACGGCTTCTATTGAAAATGACTTGTAGCCTGTTGCTGTCGCTCGTAGTGTGAGCACAGCATTAGTGTTGCATTACCGCCATCGTCCGGACTGTCCCTTGCCACATCTATTCCAGCATTGCCATGCTTGTGTGAAAAGGCGCAAGACGGAAATGTTCCTGAATGTAGTGCATGTGTGAATAGAGAAAATCACTAGCGGTGCCTGAAAGGTTATCCCAGTAATTTACAGAGAAAAAAAACACATGACCGACATTTGACGAGTGACAGTGCACCCGGTATGTGTTGATCTAAATTTCTATGTCAGCTTGGCAGCGTAACAGATGGAGAGCTGACCTGTGGAACCTCAACCACGGTTTCCCTGCGACCTTTTGAGTGCTTTAAACCACATAAAACACGGTTGAATTCGTCACAGATAAGTGGTTTCTGTCTGACAACAGAGATGGGCACTGTGGCCAAAAACTGCAAATAGCAGCAGAGGGAGTCTGGCCAAACAGGCACTTTGGAGCTGAGCGCTGCCCAGGCTTCATGCTTCTCACTGTGAGTGGAGCTTAAAATTGTTTATTTCACTGTAGAGGAAACCACTTTGTGCTAAATATTGCTATACCTGCTAAAAATAACTTGAGAGTGTAGCTACCTTTAATGAAACGTCTTATCTTCGTATCCTTCAGTGTAAATTAGTTAGAAAGACAGACACAGTTAAACGGTCCCCTGGTGTCCTTAAATTTGTCATCCACTCAGCATACATCAGTATGAGAACACTTCAACAAATTACATTAAAGTGCTGCTAGCGAGCAGCATCTGTCAGAAAGTTGTCGTGTTTGGTCTGCTGCTGCTGAGCCTCTCCATGAAACACACAGATGGGGCATCGCTCGCCTCCGTACTCAAGTGCTTGTTCCTTAAAAGCTGAACCGCCTCTTGAAAATCTCACAGATCGGCTGCTGTCGAAACGAGTAATTCTCTCTTCAGCTCCTCTCTTCTTCTTCTCTCTCTGTTTGGTGTGAATTAATTTGAAGAAGTTCAGACACGTCACCTCATCGCAAAGATCTGTGGAGTTAAGGCAGGAAAGTGGTATCTTCTTTTCATGTGACGCCTCATCGGTCTCATCTTCAATCACACCCACAGACAGTTTGTCGTCTTTAGTCACAACGACTGTGGATCGGTTCACGTTATTGCATTTGTGTACTTAATTTGTTTAGGCCCAGTTACACGAATACAAGCCAGCCGGGGGTTGTTTTCAAAGTGAAAACATTATTTTCCTGTGGAATCTGTGGAAGACAACATTTTACAACAGAACTGTTTGCTCCCAGTCAGTGGGAGTGAAAAACCAATACATCCTCTGTGAAACCCAACAGAGCAGGGATGTATGGAGACACGACAGTGTTCCCAGCAGCAGCTTATGCATGAAGCACATTTTACACCATTAGAGCAAACGTGAACCTTTCAAGGTTCTCTGAGAAGTCGAAGATGTTGCACACACATCTGCACTCACCTGCCTCATTCTCATCTCATCGGCAGGGCTTACAAACATTTGCCACCTACAGTGGTCGAAACATGTTGGCCTTTTAAATGATTTAGCCACTACAATAAAGGCTTTTTAATATATTCTCTTACATGTTGCTACTTTTTTTATATTTTTGAGTGCCTGGATTGTCTTCCTGTTTATCCTGAATTTTTCCAAGAGCACCCGACACGTTTTGCCTTACGATTGAACACACCGAGCAACCAGTTATCTCTCTTTCCAACAAAACCATTTAGTTCGGTTTTGGAAAAACGTCATGGTTGGGCTTAAAATAAGTACGTAAACTAAGTAAAATACTGACAGAAACTACATACCATAAGTACAGAAAACACTTTACAAACGTGACAAACTTCACGTAACTCACAAAACAAAACACAACAAAATGTTCATTTGTCTAGTACTTTAGGTTTATGTTAATACCTTAAAATCTAGTGAACTCATCGCCCTCAGCTGTACTTATGGTGTTCGCTACCTAGCTGTGGTATTAAAGATCAGAGTGGAAACATGTCAGAAAATGTATGTTGTTTTCTTATTGACATCAGAGCTAAAGTGTATCTGTGTCAGTGTCTGACTCTATCAAATAAACTAAACCAAAACTAAACTCGTCAAGTTCAAACTGCATTTTCCACGCCTGGTTTAATGAATCAAACTGATGATGTAAACGGTCTAAAGTTGAAATAATCCCCTTCACATTCACCCTAAACATGCTCCGTCTATCCAGCAATAATCCTTTTATATTTTGTGTCTGTGTCTCTCTCTGTCTGTCACTTTCTCAATTTAATTTCTCAGCTTGAATCGCTGCACTGGCACGGCTGTTAACCAGACGAAACAATGCCAAAGTGGTTTACGAAATGTAGAATTTCTGCCAGCCTTCCTTCCCCTCCCTCTCTCTTGCCGTTTCTCTCCTCTCCCTCCTGTTTACCCCCTGCCAGCTCCCCCCCTCCTCACCCTCCGCCTCCTCACCCCCCGCCGTCCCGTCTTGAAGACAGCGTTGCGTTGCGGCTCTGTGCTCCTAAAGAGCTGAAACTGTCGGCCGGGGAAGCGGTGAAATGGAAAAATTTAATCGCATTAAGAGAAAAACCTTCTCTTTTCATTTGTAAATTCCTGGGACACGCTTTTTTTTCCACCCTCTTTTTTTCCCCTTTTACACCTACCACTCCCTCTCTCTCTCTCTCTCTCTCTGTCCTCACCCCGACACGCCGGCTGAGCTCAGAAAACATCCGCCTAGGCCTCAACACACACACACACACACACACACACTTACTGTATAGTACACACTCACACACACAATACATGTATGAACACACACTCAAACACTCAACTCCCCACTTTACTTCAGTCGAGGATTTGACAAACCAGGATGGAGGCCTGTTGGATGGGCGCCCACACACGCACACACACACACATACACACTCACACACACACATTGTAATTCCTTTCCTTTTCCCCTTTAAATGAAACAGAGATCAAAGAACATTTCACTGACTCCTCCTCTGGTTCCTCCCTCCATCTTGCTTTCCCTCCTCCAAATCAGTCATTGTACCTCAACGGTTTTTCCTTCTTCCATCCTCCCTCCTCTTCCTCCTTCCTTCCTTCCTTCCTTCCTCATTTTCCCCTCACTTCTACTTCTTTTCTCCTTCCTCAATAGAGAGGCGAAGTCCCACCCCTTCCGGTGGACCACCGTGGGACCTTATTTTCCAAAAAATATAGTATAGTATAGTAACGGCGAGAGACAAATATTTTTTTGATCCCGTTTGAATTGCACCATGAATCACACAAATGATATTTGTCAAAAAAGTTGCGGTTTGTTGTAAAACTGTTGAGGTATCAGACTGTGAAAATACGTAATTAGAAAGACGACACACCCAAAAGTCACGTAAGTGTTGTCTCTCTTGCTGAAGCTACGATGCCTGTGTGTTTCGTACTGGGATGTACTCACACCAGCAACGAGTCTGATCGTTCTTTCTCTTCCCGACTGATAAAAAGAGGAGTCGCTCTTGAAAATGATGATGAGATGGGACATGTTAGCTGTTAACGAGCTAATGTTAGCTGTATTACCAAATGACTATGCCCTACTTAGCTAAAGCACCTGCAAACATAATAACGTTACTGCATAGCTCTCAGATGTATCCACATTCCACAAGTTTCACATGTTGCATCCTGTGAAAATGCTCTTAATTTACAGAAATATATAGTTGCATGTGTAATGTTAGGCATTCTGAGTGTCAGGATCCCACAGTTCCCATTCTTCCTGCTAATGCCTCACGTCTTATTGTCTGTATCCTCAGTTTTTCGGTTCGGCAGCTTATAAAAACGTATTTACCCTGTTGGTAGTGCATCCCGCCATTATTTCTCTCTGCTTCCTCTCTTTCTGTTCCTTCTTTCTTTTTGAAGAGCCGTGTTCCGGTTTCACGTCGTGTCCACATCCGCCTCTATTGTGAACCAGCTCCAGACACACACACACACACACACACGCACACACGCACACACACACACACACACACACACACACACACACACACACACACACACACACACACACACACACACACACACACACACACACACACACACACACACACACACACTCACACACACACACACACACAGTGCTTCCATGGGGACGAGCCACCTGAAGAGTTGAGGATTAACGGACCAGTTCAAACAGCGTCAAGAGCTTTTTCTCTCAAACTCCCCTGTAGAAACCCCCGACACGGGCGCACGCACACACGCACACACACACACACACACACACACACACACACACACACACACACACACACACACACACACACACACACACACACACACGCACACGCACACGCACACACACACACACACACACACACACACACACACAGATCGCATCTTAGGAGTTTGCTTCCAAAATGCGATGTTCTGTTATGAAATTATCTCCAACAGAAAATTAAACTCATCTGGGATTAAGAGTTTCAGGAATTTGCCTTTGAACTATCACCTTTAAGGCTGCGATCAGTAATGTTGTTAATCTTCCTGCAATTATGATTTGCAGCTTTAATTCAAGTTTGATTAAAAAAGGACAGCCCGTTCTCATTCCCAGGGCGTCAAACACCGACACTTTGTCACCGTCGCTCGATACCGCCCAACCCGGTTGCCGGAAAAAAATGTTGCCATTGGACGTTTTTGCAAACTGAGGATACGTTGAACGGCAACGTTTCTGAACCGAAAATATATTTTATAAATACATTTCATATCAGTCCCGTATCACGCTTGCAGAAACACTCAATGCCACCTGGTTAATGTTGTGAAACAATTGATTAAGTTTAGGCAACAAAACTACTTGGTTAAGGTTACAAAAAAGAAGGGCTGTTCCGAATACCATTTTTTGGGCTTCGAAGCTTCGGTAAGAAATATTCGAAGCTATTTGAAGCTTCGCAGCGCAGCATGCTGACATGTTCTTCTCTCTCCATCTCCCCCGTTTCAGTGCCGCTGCCGCACTACTGTACACATACACACCTCTACACACAACAACAAACACAAGGCTTTCATCCAGGAGACTGCTGTTCATGTCCTGTGCGTTAAGTCTAACTTTCATGTTACAATCAGCTGTCCGTTCGTGTCCCATGTTCACAACGTCAAGACACATTTTTACTGTAAAAACATAGTCATTTTAAGCACAAATGTATTGTTTTTTCCTAAACCTAGCTAAGTGGTTTTGTTGCCTAAACCTAAGCAAGTGTTTAAGTTTACTTTACATTGTTAAGCACGTGTTTACTGTGACCGAAAAGTGACGCCATTGGGTCTGACAAAGCGTGATGGTACATGTTCACTGGGGGGGTTTCTTATTGCGAGGAATCGCCTGGCTTCCCAGCATTTGACGCTTGATGGGTTGCCACTAGACACTCGGCACTAGGCATCTGATCGACGAACGCTTTCCCTCGTGGGTTGCTGCTCCCGGCTTTCAACCCAGACTCAACATGGCAGCTCGTTTGGTAACTTTCTTCTCTTCACAACAATAGTTTCTGAAAACATTTTAGGTTAGAAATAAGCCATGCAGTTGCTGAATCTGTCTTTATTTTAGATTTACAACGGTTAGTTTAAACGTTTTTTGGGAGTTTCCAGAGGTGGCGAGTCGCGCCGGACACCCCTGATTTGCATCAAGTAGCCTAGACCTCAACTTTATGCAAATAAGGAGCGGCCGAACGTGTCGACCTGTCTCTCAAATCGCGCCGCAACACTACCAGAATGCATTGTACGGCTGCTTACATAGACAATGAATGGGAAGCGTGGAAAGACGGAGCGTGTAGAGATATGTACCTAGAGTATGTGAGTAAGTTGGGATGAGAATGTGTTGAAAAGGAAAGCTTCCTTTTCTCCTTCAAACTCTTGAATTTATAATTCAAGGTCTGTATTTGAAGAGATTTTATTAGAAGCACCCTTAAACCTGAATAAAATGTGTCTCATTCTGAAGTAAAACGTGTTGCCATCTAACTGTTGTCAGTACAAGTTGAGATGACAACACACAAGCTGCAGCTTCCCCCCCTCCCGCCTCCGGTTTCTCTCTTTTCTCGTTTTTTTTTGTATGTCAGCTCTAAACTCTGCGGCTGGTGTCCCCGCTGAACTCGATGGTATCTATTGTGTGTAAAAAAGACCAGTTAGCTTCACATTCCTACTGGATACTGTCACACTAAAAAGCACAATAGAGGTGCTTTCACACTGCAAATCTTTTAGTTCAGAGCCGCAACGTCAGCCAAACTGTAATACCACTCACTCTGCTGTGTGTGTGTGTGTCCCTGCTCTTTCATTTGCTCGATCCATCCCTCTCTCTCTCTCTCTCTCTCTCTCTCTCTCTCTCTGTCCATCAGAGGGAGCTCTCATGCAGCCACATCACTCCATACGACTCCACCTAAATGTTGTTCTGTCACCATCAGAAATCGTGCCATGTGTGTCTTTACTGTCGCAACAACACTGTTTAGGAAGCAGGTCGTAGTCAACAAGCGTGTTTTTTTTATGACGTTGGACGGTGTGCACTCTGGGATGGGCTGGGACATAAACAATATGACATAAAACCAGTATGACATCACTTCCATCCCCTCTATCCACATGCCTGAGTCCAGCTTCCAGGAGTGTTGAAAATGCCACATATAAAGGTCTCGGCGAGCAGCTCAGCAGCTTCGTCTGAGGCATCTGTGCAGCCTTTAGGTTTCTATTAAACAGTAATAACTGGAATCAAACATCAAGATCTCAAACGCTGATATTTCATCATCCGGCTATATGTGAATTGATTTAATTGTGCAAAAACCTGCAAATCCTTCCCTGCAAGCTGCTCAATGCCTCCTAGCTCCTTATCTCCCTTTCTCCTTTCTTATCTGTTTCCTGCCTCCTTATCTGCCTCCTGTCTCCTTATCTGCTCCCACTGTGTCCTACTTCTATCCGTATACGCCGGCTTTTGAGATCACCATCATCATCATCATCCCCTCGCTGATCTGCTTCCAGGGAAACATGGCCTCAGGGCAAAGCGGATGACCTGAGGGTATTGAATACATATAATCTGACTGGCGTGCGGGTGTGTATGTGAGTCTATGATGGTCTTTGTGTGTTTAACCTGAAGGTATTGTTGGTCACCTTTGTATAATCCCCGTACTCCGAGTGCCGTCTGCTCCACCTCGAAGAGGGCAGAGGACCTCCTCACGCCAACATGACACAGCTACAACGTGCTGTACAAGTTAAAACACCTCTACATACCTGGCTGTGACACACAACGCAATCAGAGCAGAACCAAGAGGGATGAACACGCAATACAGAGTCAGATGGACATAAAACAAACACTGGCTCAACATAAAAGGCACTAAATAAAACCAACAGCACACTCAAACACACAAAAATGTGTTATGCTCACAAACGTAAAATAATTCAACTTAAATAATCAAATTTCACGTTTAGAAACTTGAATTAAAAATGTGCTTTTTAATGTCAGGGCTGACAAGATGAATATCCCTCCCTTATAACTCTCATACACCCTCCGTACCGAAAATAAATGCACTGTAAAGGCCTTTTTTGTGCGACTATTTTGCAAGCAATATATTTTTTCAAACTGTTGTTTTTGTCATCAGTACTTTCACACAGAACTTGATTATTATGCGGTGAAAAAGTCATTTTTTTCCAAATCAGGTAGATGTTCTGAGCTTTTGCACTGCAAATAAAGGCATCAACCAATCATGTTGTGTGGAAGGGGTTGAGTTGCGCCTATATTTATAAAACAACAACATGGAGTAGTCCGAACCAAGGCGGCAAACTTTATTATTTCTTTCAACCTTGACAAAGGCAGCGCAGACCAGATCCACTCCTTCCATTCTTACCTTTCACAATAAAAACAAATGCCAAGTAGGTCATGGTGGACGAATGGGTAAAAAACACCAAACTTTTGCCCAGGAGACCGTTGTTCGTACCCCGTGTGAAACCAGAAGTCAACATAAAAGCCATTTATTTGTCAAGTAACTTTCATACTTAAGTAACGTCACTTCCGGTGTTATTTTAACCCAAACCAAGATTTTTTCCTAAACCTAACCAAGTTGTTTCCTGTGAAGACGGAAGTTTATTCAAACGCACGAAAAATTAGGAATAGCCTTTTGTAAGATATCATACGAAACCGTTGTATGAGGGTATGTTGCAGATTCCAAATATGTAGCAGGGTAAACATAATCTCTGCACATGTATTCAAGATTTCTTCTTTCCTTTTCCCTCTAACTTAATATAATATTTTTGAACATGACATAAATAACATTTGTTTGAGAAGTATGAGGTATTATGTACTTGTTCTCTGTACTTTATTGAATCGTTAACTGTGGTTGTTTTATCATGCTGGTGTTTTGGATGAACCACACCTACCCCTGCATATTGATGTGCTGGATGTATAAATATGGTTGTGGTTTCAACTTCTCAAACATTTTGACCTGATGAAGATCCAAGTATGATCGAAATGTAGTCAATAAAAATTGTGGCATGGAGTAGTGAGCAGATGTTACCTTTTTCTTTATTGACGCTGTCCTGATAGCCTCGCACCTACATGATGTGTGTATAATTAATCTTCTTCATCGAATATGTAGCAGGGTGTCATCTACCCTGGTTATTTTACATAGAAACAGATAGAACTGCAAATTATCCACATGCACAAAGACAAGCAAAGAGATAAATGCAATATATCTGGAGTGCAATGCAACAAATACAAAAGCACTGATGCACACAGAGGAGACACGCTGGATACAACAACTGGAAAACATGCAAGCACGCAGGCACAACACAAATGCTGACATTAACATAGGCAGTATCCATGTATAGCCTGCTGCTCGGCATGTGGTGGATGCTTTTATCCAGAATTCCCTTTGGTGCAAATGCATGTATTTTTAGTGCAGGAAACCTCAGTGGGAATAAAATAAAAGGTTGGAAAATGTAAGAACCATGCATGAGCATTAGCAAGCTGCTGATACTGTGAGGAACGCACTGAACTCCTCAAATACAAAAATATGCACAGGGAAGGGTGCTAATATATAAAACCTTATATATGCAACATTTTAAGTGGAATAAATCACTGCCATATTCATGTTCATGTTATGTGTTGATATAAAGACCTTTTCTTTGCAATTCTGTTGCTAGGGCAACAGCTTTGGTCCATGTTTACTTCCTGTCAGCTACTGCATTAACAAACATTACAAATACAAAGAGACCCACTTAGAATGTTTATGTTGTCAAGTTTGAAAAGGTCTATAGAAATGAGTCTATCAAAAAGAGGACTGCCAGCCTTTAAATTGCATTTTGTGTTAACTATATTTTAATTAATGTGCCGCAGAAAACATGTGCAGCACTAAGAGAATCACAAACTGTGCCAGTTAATAGGGTAAAAATCTAAAGAAAAGACCCGCAGCGAGACAAGGAGGAGAGAAAAAAAATGGGAATTTATAGAAAAAGCATGAGAGCACAGGTGCGATTCTTTGACCAGGTTATTAGCTATTGTGTGCAGTGACAGCTCTAATGGAAAAAATGACAGGTAACTTAACGGAGAGAGATGGAATGCGAAAGGTATGGAGGCTAAATAAAGGACCGGGAGGGAAATATAAGAGGCAAAATGAAAAAAGACAAAAACAATGAAGGAAAAGATGATGTAGTGAGGAACAGAATATAGGCAGAAATGAGGCTGGTAGATGGAGAATATAAATATGTGATTTGTTGCACAAAAGCCAGACATGGTGGAGCTGCATATTTCTATATTTTGTGCACGTTGACCAGTCTCCAACACAAATAAAGCCCAAATAAAATATGTAATATGTGCCCATTAACGCTGACAGTCTGCATGACAGACGTAAGAAAATAACAAACTTATAATAATGTCAGCTTAACCTAAAACCACAAAAACAAACATGATACAACCATTTGAACAGGATTGAAGACGCAATGAAATAAAAATAGATTCTCCAAATTATATTCCAGTGTCCCTGTTTTAA
This sequence comes from Sebastes fasciatus, assembly GCF_043250625.1. Classification (NCBI taxonomy): domain Eukaryota; kingdom Metazoa; phylum Chordata; class Actinopteri; order Perciformes; family Sebastidae; genus Sebastes; species Sebastes fasciatus. The sequence continues at coordinate 26,760,451 of NC_133802.1, read as the reverse complement.
TTGTTCAGTTGTCTTATAAATACTAATTATATGTCAAAAAGATAATTTTTGGGTAGTTCTACAACAAAATCCCTCTTCTCTTCTCTTGTAAAACAGTAAACAATTACAATGATTAATAGCGTCTGAAATATCAATACTCTAGTGTATTTTGAAAGGGGTAGTGAATGACTCAGCACAGTATCGTGCTGTATTCAGCCACACCTGCTTCAAGCAATCCAATCAAATCCTTAAAGGGATAGTTCGGGTGTTTTGAAGTGGGGTTATATGATGTACTTATCCATAGTCAGTGTTACCTGCAGTAGATGACGGTCGGCATGGCCCCCAGCTTGGAGAAGCAGACTAGCACAGTGAGTAGAGCGGGTCGTCCTTCAACCCCAAGATTGGCAAAGTGTCCTTGAGCGAGACACTGAACCCCAAGTTGCCCCCCTGGGCACTTTACAGCAGCTCATCGCTCTTAGGGATGGGTTAAATGCAGAGGTCGAAATTCATGTATGTACCTGTATGTTTATGACAAATGTATTAAAGTTTAAGTTTGAGTTACCGCACGAAAGCAAAGCAACGTACTGCTGTGGACGGGGCTGGCAGCAAAACTTATTTTAGCCATCTAAAAGAAAGGCCCACCTAAAAAAATCAATATCAATTTCAGTGTACGCTATATTTAAAGTGTGTTCTGCTGGTTTACCTTGCCGTGAGACGGCTTTACAGTCTATGTTTCCGTCGGGGAACTGAAGCTGTTATCTCTGCTCTCGCCAAAGCAACCAGACTTCACTGAAAAAAACTGTAATTTTACTTCACAGAACACGGGATGTTGCTGGTCTACCGCTGCCTCGATCGGTTAATTAGTTTGTGTTATAGTGGCAACAGCATAGATAGATACAACGGCTTCAGTTCCCTGTCAGAAAGACTGACCATACATGGTCTGGCCATATACTCGGTTTTGACCGAGTCTTGTTAATCAAGCACCACCAACAGGTCAGGATCACCACTGGTTCAAATCCTCACGGGGGTGCTAGTGTGGCTCTAGACTTTGAGTCTTGTGTAAACCGGAGAGCTTTCTGATCATACATTGTGTATGCAAATGACAATAATACATGAGGGCAGGAAACTAGGGAGGAAAAAGATGCTTCAACAAAGAGAATGTAAAAAAAAAAGTAAGGATAGAAGAAAGTAAAAGAGCAGAGGGAGGAAAGAGTAAAGAGTAAAGAGGGAGCGGTGGTTTATTGCTGTGTCACACCAACCCAGACGGTGTTTTTTTTTCTTGGCTGCTGAATCCTTGAAGTAAAAGTTCAATATGAAACAACAGAGAGTCAAGTGTGGAAGAAAAGAGATTAGGGAGAGAGGGATTTGGGAGGGAGAAAAAGGAGCTGGAGGGGGGAGAAGAACGAAGAAGAGGGGTGGGGGGGATAAGGAAAGAAAGAAATTTAAAAAAGAAATACAGGTAACTGAAAAAGAACAGAGGGCGACTGAGAGGAGTTAAAAAGATGAAGAAGAGGAGGGCTAAGGAAGTGAGGGGGAGGAGGAAGAGGAGGACAGGTGTTATCCTCCACAGCTCGGGTGTTTGTTTAGCCAAGAGTGGTGGTAGAGCAGAGGATTATGGGATTATGGTCAGTGTCGCTGGTCATGTGAGTTGGCGTGGTCGCCACTGACCCCGCTTACCTTCTCTCAGTAAGGAAGCTTAGTTTGGCTGTGAAGGTGAGGTCACACACACACACACACACACACACACGCACACACTGCCCACCCATCACTCTATCTCCTGCTCAGACGCTCAACTCCTCCTCTACCTCTCTTTCCTGTTTTACCTCTTTTCTTTCTTAATTTCCCTCCCCTCATCCCCTCCTGACACTTTTATCTCTCTTTTTTAATTCTCCTGTCTATTTCTGTCTCTTTATCTCCCTCCCTCTCTTTCTTTATCTCTGTCTTCCAGATGTCAGGCTTCTTTTTGCTGCATGTTATACATGCGCAGCTTATCCATGCCCTCACAAATCCAGCTGGATTCCTTGTTTTTTCTATCTGGAAGAATAACGAATAAAACAGAAGGAAGAGGGATAAAATATCGTGGTATCAGGAGCAGTGGCTCAGATTATGTCCAGACTGTGAGGAGTAAATACAGGAACAACTCCCGGCCTTGGTAAGTTTGTCTTGACTTGATATGGCGGTAGACATTATGGCATTTATCTCATTTTAGTATTATTTTTGGTCAGTTAAATTCAATTTATAATGATGATTTGATAATCTATTTAAGTAAATTAAGAAAAAAAAGCGATAAAGAAATGATGACGATAAAATGCCGAATTAAAACACAAAGATCTATTAAATCAAATGCAGTCGTATTGTTTTATTCATGACATCTGGTCAGGGGCGAGCCTCATAATCGAACTGAATTAACATTTTGTTGCAAGTCATTATTCTGTTTGAATCACTGAATACAAATCTGAGACGTGGGCAGCCATTCAGAGGTCTGGAGTCAGGCTGGTCAGGGAGACAAAATGTTCTTTTGTTTGTTTTTTTGTATTTTATTTAATCAGACATTAATACATTATTGTGTCAATCAAAAAGAAAAACAACAGAAGTTCATGTAAAGTTCAACATTTAACAACATCACTGTAAATGTGCCGGAGGTTAGCTCAACAGCTCATTTGCACCCACAGTAGAAACAATCTGCACGGCTATAAATTAAACATAAAATAAGGATTTCTTTGTCACTTTTCGACAATTCTCCTCAAATACAAAGGCAAGAAGTTTGTTGTTGTTTGATTTTACTTAAATAACTCCTGTACATCATCGGGTTGACTCGCTACACTAACTTACTGTCTGTGCTGTTATAGTTATCGTCACGTTTACTGTTTCGAAAAAGATACACAAATCAAAATCATGACATAATTAAGGTAAAATCTGTAGTCCTAAAAGAAGAAGACGTTAATGTCTTTAAAGTAAGAACTGAGCAGAAAAGAGCAGCCATTAAAAAAATGGTGTTAAATATGACTTATTTTTATTCCATGTATCCTCATACAATGGTTCATATCATATCTTACGAAAAGTTATTTCTCATTTTTCGAGTGTTTTCCTTCGAATGTCCAACAACACGTGTCCATTTCAGCTCATTACATGCATACAGTCTTTTCAAAATAAACATTCACAGGGAACTGCTTAGTTAGGTTTAGGAAAAGATTGTGGTTTAAAATAACTCCGGCAGTGGCGTAACTTAAGTACGGAAGTTACGTCACAAATGAATCAATGTTGACTTCTGGTTCCACACGGGGTACGAACAGCGGTCTCCTGTTTGAAAGTCCAGTGGTTTTGATCCCAGAATTCACCCTGACCTCCTCCCTACGCGGCATTTGTCGCTCTTTATACTTCCTGGTTCACAATTACGTGGATTACATGCGAATCAATTTTTGTGGGATATACACGAAGTACAGGTCATTACTTCTCGTAGGTATAGCTGCTAACGGTGTATGAGAACAGCCTGTTTTATTAAAGGAAGAAGTTATCATAGAATAGTCACTGACATCGTGGTTCATATTTAACAACTATTTTGAGAATTATTAAATTATTATTATTATAGATTTTGTTGAAGTTACTTTTTAAGTATTAGAACTGTTTAATTTCAACGTGCGAGTACTCCTCCTCGCTCTCACCTCAGTAGTGACAACGAATAAACGGCTGAACATTTTGACATGAAAGCATTTTTCATCAGGATATGCAGTACACGTCTATGTGAACACATCTTATTCAACATATTATCCTGTAACTATGTACTTCTGAAACTGTTTGAAACATGGAGACTTGAGTGGCATTTCTGATTCATCACAGGTGTAAATGAATAGGTGTAAAGTATATGGGGGTTGTTGTGGTGTTGGGCTGGAGCCGATCCCAGCTGACGTTGGTAGTGATTTTATCTTTGGGGGCAACGAAGATTAACAGCAAATTTTATGGAAGTCTGACGCTCGCTGTTTGTGGTAAAATGGACCAAAGTGCTGGACAAGGAGAAATTATGACCCATGACTAGTATCGATTGGATACATACATCGATACAGAGTATTTGAAACGGTTTCATTACTCATTTTCCGCAGTATCAACACAGGTACAAGCTGTGCTTTCTGCTCTCTTCTCTCCGACAGCGAGTTGACACACACACACACACACACACACACGCGCACACACACACACGCACACACACACGCACACGCACACACACACACACACACACACACACACACACACACACACACTGCTATTTATCTTCTGATAAAAATCTCAAATTTTATTCCCTCAATGTTGAGTACATTTTTCTCTATGGTATCGAAAATGGTATCAAATATTGATATTTTTAAAGGTATTGTGTCGAAGCTAGAAATTCCAGTAGTGTGACAACACTAGATGTGATCAGTGCTGGACTGACATCTCCATCCTTTGACTCCAACATCCAGTGGCTCCTACTTTTACGGATGTTTAAAGGACCCATTAGGTAAAAAGTGAGATTTTAATGTCTTTTACATTATAAAGCAGGTTTAAGTGCCTTATAAATACTGTGAAAGTATCAAAACACTCAATACACGGAGAAAAACACACGGCCCGTATTCAGAAATTGTGCATTTGAAACAACCGATTTCTGTCCATTTGTGATGTCACAAATATACAATATTTAGACCATTACACAGTTTTAAACATAAACATTCTAAATGTGTCCCAGTTTATTTCCTGTTGCAGTGTATGTAAATTACATCAGTTGACAGGAAGTAAACATGGACCCAAGCTGTTGCCTAGCAAAGCAATTCCGTTACAATTCCGTTGAAATGCACTAAAACGGAGCGTTTCAGACAGAGGGTAAATACAGGTATATTCAGGCAGACAGTATGAGGAAAATAATGTATTTTTTTTTTATATTACAGCATGTAAACATGTTCTGGTAGAAACACAAAATACAAGTATGAACCTAAAAATGAGTATGATATGGGACCTTTAATATCCAACATTTTCTAAGCAAACAGAAGGAACTGTCACTTTCCTAACTACGTCCAAGCAGTCTAACGATGCAGTTTGCATGAACATACATCACATATATACTCTATACACACACTGCTCAGATAATATAAATAATATAAAAGATACAAAATCTTGAGGCTGTGAGGACAACTTGTCTACGACCAAAATGTACTACAACTCCTGAACACTTAAACCGATGTACTATATGTTGACTTCCTGTAGCATGGCTGCACTGGTTCTTTTCTTGGCGTTAGATTGGAGTGACGCAAATATCGTCCTAATCTCAGCTGATTTCACACCCTGATTGGATCCTACCGGCGTTTCCTAACGGTTCATTGAGCAGCAGCAACAAACAGAGAACATGGGGAAGTATAGAAAACCAGTAATTTACCCCCAAATAGGCCCTTTTCACACAAGCCATTTTGACATGTCATTTCAGGGTAAACACAGGTGCAATTAATAACATTAACTGTGGCCCTGTTCCATTTAGATGGGCCTTGGCCCTGGCATTGTAAATGGAATGAGACAGTTATTCATTTTATCAGTTACACCTGTGTTTACCCTGAAATGACGTGTCAGAATGGCCGCTGTTAAAAGGGCCTACGTACAAGGAAAATCTACTCCTTCCCTTAAAGGCTCCATATTTTAAAAGATAACATGACAAATTTAAAGTAATAAAGTCTTTAGATATACAGCATAAGTGTTTCACTAAATAGCAAGTTTTTTAAACAAGATCTTGAGATCTAAATATAACATAATAAGCAGGGTTTTATTGCTGTAATGGATATTTTTCTCCTGAAAAAGAGATTTTTTAAACACTGTTTGAAGACGACGAGATCAAATCAGACTGCCAGCAGGTTGAAATAACAGATTTATTTCCATGTGTTATTGGCACAGCGTGGTTTCTTTCATGGGAGAGGAGCAGACAAATGAACTGTGAGATAAAAAATGAACACATTGGAAAATTAAATAACGTACATACAAATTGAAATTGCTGGATTTGTACGCTCATTAATTTCTTCTTGGCTTAGGGACATACTGTAATAATTACATGAATTATTAATACGTTTAATGATTAAAAGTGTTATAAACATTTTTTTTTTACACTTTTGTTTTATAATGTATCATTTAATGAGTTGATTTTTAAAAGTCTAAACTAAGTAGAAGATAATGCTCAACGAGGATTTGCGGAGACAACATGATTACGGACACCTCAGAAGGCATTATCCTGCTTATACCATGGTCACCTGCCCAAAAAAAACAAAACATTAATTTATATTTTCATGCGTTTTGCAACCAAGTTTTTCCACAATCCATTCACTTCGTTTCCCTGGTAACACTGAGGGTTTAATATCTGGAACAATCATTACCATCCCATAAGGTTCCTATGCAATGGAAACATTGTTCACTGTTCCAGTATATAGGACAAACCTTAGATACGACTTGGCAACGGGAGATATTTTTAGTCCGCTCAGCTAAAATAGTAGAACACTTTGGCTCAGCTACAAGCCAGAAAGCTGCTAACGTTAGATTCAACGTCAATAACATTGCGTACGGTTGACAGTTAATATAATTTGACAGTATGTTTAACAATAACACTCGCTAGCTATTCCGCCATGTAATTGTCCCCAAAGCAATATCAAGATTTTCACGAAATAGTGATTCAACGTCAATGCGTAGGGTTGACAAACAGTAAATATAATTTGATAATATGTTTAAAAAGACTACTTTGATAACCAGCAATGTCATTGTCCCCAAATTAAAGAGTTTCATGAAATCTTCATTAGCATAATGCTAGCATAAACCTATGATCGCTTATGTGATACAACAACGATTAGTTCAGAGGGGCAGTGCAACATGCAGTGTGTTACAGTTGCAACCCTGTGGTGAGATGAGGCACTGAAGGACTAACTTTACACTCAATGTTGTGAATAACATATTCTGATTTTTTTGTAGCCAGCGCAATAATTTAGAACAGGGAACAGACATTTTCATCGGAACTACTTAGTAGGTGCATTATCAGAAATTAATGGACACCCTGCAGCCAATCAGAATCGAGTATTCACAGAGACCGTGGTATAATGTGTGTTATACCTCACAATGACATGAAGGGATAGCTAGCTAGTCTTGTTGTTTGATTTTCGGGAAAATCTTGATATTGATTTGGGGACAATTACAAGGCTGGATAGCTAGCTAGTCCTGTTGTTAAAAATACTGTCAAATTATATTTACTGTTTGTAAACCGTAGGCAATTTTGCTGTTGAATCTTGCTAGCGTAACGTTAGCTTTCTGGCTTGTAGCTGAGCCGAATCGTTCTATGAGCTGAGCAGACTAGTACGATCTCCTGTTGCCAAGTCGTTATCTAAGGTCCGTCCTACTTACTGGAACAGTGAACAACGTTTCCATTGCATAAGAACCAAATGGGATGGTAATGGTTTTTTTCCAGGTATTTGCAAACCTTCAGGGTTACCAGGGAAACGGAGTGAATGAATTGTGGAAAAACTTTGAACTTTAGATTTTGGTTGCAAAACGCATGAAAATATAAATTAATAGTTTGCTTTTTTTTTTTTTTTTGGCAAGTTACCATGGAATAACCCTTGAGGTGTCCGTAATCAGGAATTACTAGCCTGGTCCATTAATTCCTGGTAATGGACACCCCGTTGGGCATTATTCCTGTATATATAAACTCACACACTGTATAACCATTAAGGTTGAAGGTGTTTGCTTTGAGCTGCGGAGGCGGTGGGCTCAGGATCAGCCTCGGCCCAGACAGCCAAGTAAACACAGACCAGAGGCTTTGTCTGAACAGATTAGCCAGCTATCACGTTCACCACTACACTGAGTGAGGGATTACATACAGATTGCAGCTATTGGAATAAAAAAAGGTAGCCGTTCGAGACCAGATAAATGCCAGGCGATGATGAGTAATAATTTGAAATAATAATCTTAATTAAGTGGGCAATAAAAGTGAGTCTTGAAATCTCTCCTTAAAGACAATGACAAATAAATACAATTATAAAGCATTATTAAATCAGCTTACATACTATTCTACAGATTTGGAATAATTAAAACAATATTTTTTTCTGCACATTTTTTATGTGATCGATTTAGAAACACTGGGATACTCGCAGGACACTGTGCATACTGTGAACCCTGACCTCCTTAGTATTAGTGGCTTATTATGTTGGTGATCTGGGAGCTTATTCAACAGTTCTTCGGAAGTCGGTGTGGATAAGAACACAAGTTCCATGCTTAAACTGGACTGAGGTGGAGATCTGAGGGATTACCGTGACCTTCAATTTACAAATTTGAACATTTAAAAAGGGTAACATTCAAAATATAATTTTAATGTTGATGTTGGAAATCGTATTTTCAACATCTAACATCTTTGAATATGTTAAACATTCCTGTTCTAGTTGTTAAATACAGAATTTTATGCCTAAAATTGAATGACCCTGCACACCCACACAGGTGTTTTCCCTTTAGCCTGATTAGACCTCAGGACTGATTGACAAATCCCTCTCTCTTGTGGGACACCTTCACATTTCTTATTGGTCCATGGAGTTTGGTGACATCACAATTTCCAGCATAGCGCCACCTGACTAGTATGGAGGATGAAACCGGCCAAAATTAAAAATAAATAAATGACTTGATAAATAAATAAATAAATATGCCATTAAATGAACTAAAATAATATTAAAAATAAATATAGGCATAAATTAATTGATAAAATGTGACATAAATTGATATTTCTCTTTTAATTTGCCTCTTTATTTATCTTTGTACTACTTCCACCCTTCTATCTACTTGTCTATTCAATTTTCCTTTTTATTTATTTATTTATTTATGAATTATTAAATTGTATGTATTTATTTATTTCTGCATGATTTGATTTGCATAATATCCCCTTGGATTTTCCCTTCGCAGCCCCCTCCTTTGCATAATGAGGTAGAAAGGTAGAAAGAAATTTAAAAAAAATTATGTATAAAGAAATTTAAAAAGAAATGTATATAAAAAAAGAATACAGAAATAAATAAGTTTGGGGAAATAAATACGGGGGAATACAAAGGGAAAATCATGCATAAATAAATAAATTAGAAAACAACTAAAAAAATTCAAAAGTTAAAATAAATTTAAAAGTTAATAAAAAATCAATTAATCAATAAATAAAAGGGAAAATTAAACAAAAGAGTAGATAAATAGTAGAAGTAATACAAAGATAAATGAATAAAGAAGCAAATTAGAAGAACAGAATTTAATTTTCTATTCATAATTTATGTCACATTTTATCAATTAATTAATGCCTACATTTATTTTTTTATTTTATTTGTGGTTCAATTAATGGAATATTTATTTATTTATCGAGTGAGTGATTTATTCATTTATTTTTTTATTTTGGGAGTGCTGAGCCTTTAAGAGGGAATGGGATACTGATGTACTATCTTCTTTTCTCTCCTTTAATACTTGTGTATTTATTTGCACGTAGAATAATGTTACATGAACCCCTTGGCATTTAGAGTCGCACTTTGTCTCCACTAGACATTCGACACATAGTGTTAAATTTCCCTTTTTAATGGCTTGTTAGAGAGCATGCAGCTATCTGCGCTGGAGAGAAGGGTTTCCACAACTAACAAGCTATTGCTGGACCTTTTTCACAGAAATGTGACAAGGTCCTGGTGAAGAAAAATAAACTGGAGAACATGAAAATGCTACAGCCCTTTGTGAACACCAGAGGAATGGGACACACAGTGGTAATCAGTTTGACTGTAATTAAACCAAAAACATAAAAACATAAGCCGTGAAAAAGACGAAAGAGACGGAAAAGGAAAAACCTGAATAAATGAGTGGAGAGATATAACAAGGGTCTTCCAAACAGGGCACCGCTTCCTCAAGCAACGGTTCGTTTGATATCTTATGAAAAGTTATTCCTCATTTTCTGTGCCTTTTCCGACAAATGTCCACCAATGTGTCAATTTCCACTCGTTATATGCATGCAGTCTTTTCAAAATATACTTCCATCTTCACAGGGAAACAACTTGGTTAGGTTTAAGCAACAAACCTACTTAGTTAGGTTTAGGAAAAGATTATGGTTTGGGTTAAAATAACTGCGGAAGTAGCGTAACTTAAGTACGGAAGTTACCTGACAAATAAATCAACGTTGACTTCTGGTTTCACACGGGATACAAACACCGGTCTCCTGGGCATAAAACTGCATGTTTTTTGCCCCAAACTGTATGTGATTATCATAAAGTGGGCATGTCTGAAAAGGGGAGACTTGTGGGCATCCATAGAAATCATTTTCATTCATATATCTTGAGGTCAGAGGTCAAAGGACCCCTTTGAAAAAGGCCATGCTAGTTTTCCCCTCCCTTTGGAGCGTTATTTAGTCGCCTTCCTGACAAGCTAATATGACGTGTTTGGTACAAATGGATGACTTAGGTCTAGGTCTATCAGTATCTGCACTCCAGCTTTAAAACCCTAAAAAAAAGGCCTCTGAAAGACAGTAATATCGGCTGGGATTGCCAGCGATCTCATGGGAAAATTAAGAGAAAATATAAGAGAAATATAAGAGAATGTTGCGGCCCAATACGTATTTTACTTATATATAAGGACAGCATTTATACTTCTTTACTACTGTGCACAGCCTTGCACACAATATGTGACTATTTTAAAACCTGGACCCCACCTGAGCGTCTACTGCATCCTCCTGTATCACTGAGTGTATAAAATATTAACTACAGCAGCTTCCTTCATGACATGTGTGACTCAGGGAACCCTTGAGAAATCTATTATCTGTCACGGATTTTTGTACAACCACTTAAAATGGAGGAGATGACAGTTGGCAGAGAAGATAAGATCAGTTCAGAGGACGATCTTAAGCCTTTAAAATAAGACATAGTGCAGCTCAATAAAGAGTAGTAGTAGCAGATATCAGGAGATTCTTGTAGGTAAGAATACAGTAAAGCAATAGCAGACAAAATCATGTTTGTTTGTGGCGGTTTTTCAAGATACAATAGTTACTCAGGATAAAATGTGTTTTTTTTGTGTTGTGCTGATGTGTTAAATGTCATCAGCAACAAATAATAATAATTCTGCTGACCTTCATTGTTTGCTGCTCATTATCTGATCATGACCATATCACACTACAGACTGAAGAAGGTTTGACTTCTGCTATGTGTTTTACAGGAACATGATTGGCTGTGAAGCCCTGAAGGGGTGACAGCCTGAGAGGTGGCCGCTCCAATGGCGTGGACCGAGCCGCGGCCGCGTCCAGACCCAAAGCCAGAACCAAAACCGACACCTAACAATCTCAGGACTCAGGATTCATCAGCCATCCTTCAAGTCCAGCCTCCAGTTTTACTGCCCCTCCTTCTCCTGCTTGCTGCCTTTGCTGACCTGGGTACCGCCGGTCCAACCCAGCCAGCTTGCCCGCCTCTCCTGTCTGGACAGCCTTTCATCATCTTCTGGGGCATCCCTGACTCTTCCTGCTCAGGTCGGCCAGATCCAAGATCTTTCGGGATGGAAAAGGAGGGCCGTGTGGCCGTCTTTTACGAGGACACGCTGGGGAACTACCCTTATTTTATCGACAAAGACACACTGGTCAATAAGGGGCTACCACAGCACACACGGCTGGACAATCACCTCCAGAAGACACAGCAGGACTTGGAGGCAGCTTTACCTGCCCAGAGGTACCTTGGACTCGGGGTGCTGCGCTGGGCGGAGTGGGTCCCCCAGTGGTCAAGGAACCGAGATAGGCAGGCGATGTATCTGGAGGCGACGAGGAAAATGCTGAAGACTTTCTTTCCTAACTGGACCCCGGAGGAGGTGGAGAAGTGGTCACAGGTAAGGGAGAGGTGATAAAAAGGGAAGGTGGTAGAAGGAGCGGACAACAAACGAGGGAAGGAACGAGGGAGAAGAAATAAAAGGAAGGGAACATGAAAAGGAAAGATAAGGGAGAGGTTGAGGGATCAAGAGTGGAAGTGGAGAGGAAACTTTCAAAGTTGATGGCAGATGGTGGAGTGCAAGATGACGATGAGGAAAAACACACTCACATAAGTGTTTCTTCTTCAGTCAAGGGAAAATCTTTGATGCAAACATCCAGCGGTCACTAATAACGCCACTATGGTACCATCTGCTTTGGTCATTAAACCAAAGTATCATTATTATGTTGGCAATGATATTTTATTATGATGTTATGATGAGAGCACCTTTTAAAGAGGGAGGAAGGAGGGAGGAGTGGAAAATGAAGTGAAAAATGGGGAAGTATGGCACGCAGGATGAACATGAGGGCACCACATCACAGGAGGAGGAAGAGTAACAGTATGAAATTACTTAATGTGATGACTCACCTTGACAGAGTGGGCCTTTACACGATTTACTCAGCATACACGTGGCGTCAAAGCTACAACAAAGGGTAAACACAACTTGACTTTGAACACCCTCTGCACTGAACTTGGATGCCATTTTTTGCAATTGGAAATGTAAGTGAAGAGAACAAAAACCTTTTTGAGCACATGTGCACCACATTGACGTGTCTAGAAGGTAACCCAAGAGTTCGGAAACTCTCAGTTAAAGAAACGATGAGGTTGCAGAATACAACTTCTCCTGTGTGCCAAGCGTGTAGAACAACTATGGTGGCCGACGCAAAAACGCGAATGGCCCTCTCTAGAGCCAGTAGTTGTAAAAGTAGAGTGCATAGTGTGTGTCTGTACATGGGAAGTGAATGGTGAAGCGGTGAAGCGGCGAAGATAGCGGCGGCGACGGGAGCAGGTAACTTTATCGACTCCGGTCCAAGCAGGAAAAGTTAACAGAGTCTGGTTTATCCATGGTGGACTCTGTGTAGATATAAACGGCTTATTTAAGGTAACGAAAATACAACGATTCTTATTATCACTATTGAAAACAGACTTATTAATATTATATTAAATTTCTGCCAATAGATCCCCCTAATTGGTACACACTGTTCCTTTAAGGTTGGGATAGGTCGTCGGGCAGCAAGTCTCAAAAGAGTTTTTGCAGATTTCAGTTCAGATTTCACAATTTGAGGGTTACCTTCTAGACACGTCCACCCCACAGCCACCAAAGCTGAAGTAGCACTCTGTAGCACTTTAGAACAACCGATTTTGCAGCTGGAGATCTGCAGCTTTCTTTGTCAATATAGCACGCATTGAGGAATATATTGCTGATTGGACATCCACATAAAAAAGTGCCATATTTCTCTTTTAAGTTTGATGATTTGGCTATTTCATATCCACTATTCACAAGTTTTTAAATCACAAAACATAAATGTCTGGAGGGGACTGGAAGAGGATGTATTGATCTTGTCACAGGTGGACTTCGAGGCAGCTGCCCAGTCAGTAATGATGGAAACTCTACGGGAGGTCCAAAGGTTAAGGCCCAAAGCATTATGGGGCGTCTCCCCTTACCCCAGCTGCTACAACGGCGATCCCGCCCAAACCATGTTAGCCAATTACACCGGCCAGTGCCCTGCTACGGAGATGGCCCTTAACGACGAGCTTCTGTGGCTATGGAAACGATGCTCTGCCCTCTATCCTCTCCTCACCCTGGAGAAGCTGCAGGTGGGTAACGCCACTGTGTTGATCTTTTGTGTATCTATTCATATTTATGTTTTGGGATAAGACAGTTTATAATCATGCTGTCAGTTAAACTAAACTTACTATAATAATTACGAGATAAAGTATATAGAGAGTATAGAATAATCGTAAGTTAAAGAGATTTTTTTTTAAAGCCATGCGCCCTTATAAATACTTAGAGGGATAGTTTGGGTGGTTTGAAGTGGGGTTGTATGAGGTACTTATCCATAGTCAGTGTGTTACCTACATTAGACAGTAGGCGCGCCCCCAGTTTGGAGAAGCAGACAGGAGTTACCAAATAGAATCAAAGCAATGTACTGCTGTGGACGGGGCCGGCAGCAAAACACATTTTAGCCACCTCAAAGAAAGGCTCACCTAAAAAAATCGATATCAGTTTAAGTGTACGCTAAATTTAGAATTACAGTCTATGTTTCCGAGGGGGAAGTAAAGTCGTTATCTATGCTCTCGCCAAAGCAACCAGACAAAATAGAAATTTTATCTTGCAGAACACGGGAGTTGCTGGTTTACCGCTGCCTTGATCGGTTAGTTTGTTTGTGCTATTGTGTGCCGGTTCCGTCCACAGCAGTACATTGCTTTGCTAATACACTGACTATGGATAAGTACCTCATACAACCCCACTTCAAAACACCCAAACTATCCCTTTAAACTTGGCTGGATACAAGAAGGAACAAAACAGGTTTTGGAGGAAAGAGAGATCAAGTCACAAAAAGTTGTGAAAACTACTCAAGCATGTCCCCTGAGCAGCTAACAACATCTACTCAGCTGCAGAAAGACAACTCCCAGGGTAACACCAAAAACCGAGTGAAATGAAAAATGCCATATCTGGTTTATCAGTGAGGTTTTGTAAAAAAGTTACAACACTTATCCTTGTCGAAAACCCGTGCATACCAGCTTCTCTGCGAGCCCCAGAGATGCACTTTACTCTAAACCAAACTGAGTATAATTCACATATTGAATAACTGTGTGGCTGCTGGTTTTGTAGGTAAAAATGTGTTGCAATCTGTGCCTTTTTTAACAGGGTGGGACCTCTGGAGCTAGGCTTTATCTCTCAAGTCAAATCAGAGAAGCACTACGAGTATCATCTCTGACTGGGAGCGCGTTCGATCTTCCTGTATTCCCACTGGTCAAGAGTGTCTATGCCTCAACTAACACTTTCCTGTCACAGGTGAGATATTGACGTCTGGTATTTGATCCAAGCACACTCCTGCACACGCATTAATGATAAAGCAGAATAAATGGAGAGGAAGGACAGTAGTTGATTCATGTTGTATCATAGCAATTATTCCCTGATTTCTAAAGTACAAGTACAAAGAGACCAGTTGAAAAAGAAGCTTCTTTGTATAATTGCTTGTTAACAGGCAGACCTGGTCAGCACCATAGGAGAGAGCGCTGCCATGGGAACAGCCGGCGTTGTCATCTGGGAGAGAAGTGAGACTAAGACGGAGGTATACATTATATACTATATATTATACATTTACATAAAGTGCATACACCCACGAATATATCTGCACTTTTATCCACTGATATTTATAAACACGATAAATACACACAGTTTTACCGTTTTACTTTTTTTTCATCTCACTAATTAAATCTCCATTGATGGCTTTGTGTTGGCAAAATATTTTCTTCTTCAACATAAGACGACATTTACTGTCTATTTCCCAGAGAGAGTGTCAGGACCTGGCGGAGTTCGTCCGTAAGGTCTTGGGACCCTACTCCATCAACGTAACCACGGCGACTCGACTCTGCTCAGCCTCCCTGTGCCAGGGAAAGGGCCGATGTGTCCGTCAAAATCCAGAAAGCTCCGCCTACCTCCACCTCCCACCCCCATCCGAAGTGGTGGAGAAGGTGACGGAAAAGGTGAGAATTTGAGAAAGGGATAGTTTGGGTGTTTTGAAGTGGGGTTTAATGAGGTAGTTATCAATAGTCCGTGGATTATGTTGTTGTCGTTGGAACGCACGTGTTCACATATTAGCCTGATCCACACATCTTTACTATTCAAACTGTAGGCTGTTTACTCTAGGTACAACAGCAACTTTGGTCCATGGTGCATTGATATAAATTGGCCGAACTAAAGTTGTAGCTACAGTAAGGTATGGAATAAACAACTGTGTGTACATTATGTCTTCAAGTTACTGTATTATTTGAGGAAGTCATGCTTGTAGGTTAACAAACACATGATGGTGAGATACAGTATAAGATGCTGGTACAATGTGCTGAAAAGATCCTTAAAGTTGCTAAATGCAAGGTTGGGAGCATTTCTATTGCCTCCGCACGGCTCTCAACATGGCGACGGCTGAACCAGTAGCTCACAGCTAACGGTGCTAACAGCGCTAACAGTGAAAACAACAAGGATGACAGAGCTAACAGTGTTAACTGTGGGTGAGCATCGTTGGTCGGAACGGTAACCGCTGTATGAGCACAGTGCAGAGCGGCGGTCTTGACCTAGCCAGTGGGGCACGATCACATGCACAAACATGCACCAAAAGCACGTGCGGCCGGCCCGGCAGCGTCAACAAAGCACAAAGAAACTCCGATTACATCACACACAGAGGGAGAGCGACTTCATTCTCTGCTCAGGTAGATATTACTCCTCTATATCTAGTTGTTTACTGCTATATTAATGCTCTGGATATCATATAGAGAACCTTTAAGAAAAGCTCTGATTGCCTCTTTGAAACCCGTCATGGTACGTGGTGAAAAGCCCGAGTAAAAAGAGACACAAGCTCTCAACTTATGTTCTTTCTGTGTGGAGCGTTGGAAACAGAACAACTGGTTTTGAGTCACGACTGACAGAGATAACCAAAACCACAGCAGGGAGTCCGGTTGCCTGAGGATCTTCTGTGTTTAGACAGTAAGAAAGCAGAGAGGGAAACAGAAGCTGAGACACAATAGAGAAAGATCCGCTGGAGCACTGAACACAGGAACATTGTGTTTTCTGGGAACACTCATCACTTTCTGGAAGTCTCTGAATGAGGCTTCATAAAAAGTACAACACAATATGAAGTATATTGCTGTAACTGCAGAACACTATGAAAAGTTTTTTTCCTTTTGAATTCGATCCCATAGGCCTACTGTGCAATCTTCAGTTTTGAGACGGATATAAAGTGTTTCACTCTTTCTTATGAAAATGACAGCAGTGATGTTTGCTAAAAGCCACTTTAGACGCCTTGTAGATACAGACATTTCCAACACATTATCTTTCAAGTTATTTGGCTTGTTTTACTCACGGATTGTGGTGACTTGTTTGGTTCGTCAGGATGGCTTGATGTTGAATGGCTCGTGCGGTTAATCGAAAATAAATCAAAGTTGTTCAAAAGTTGAAAAATAGCCCTTTACAACAAATCTAAGAGGAAAACTCTAATAAAATGATAAGCAAACTTAGATTGTCTTTACAGTAAATGTAAATGGTTAAGTCTCTCGTCTGCGTCTTCAGCCACAAATTGCCCACACCTCACTCTGTTAATTGGCTGGAGCGCCGTGGGATTTGTAGTCTACTGTAGTTTTCTATGGCCTAGAGAGGTCACACTTTGGTGGAAAAATTGTTTTGACTATTTAACCAAACAAAAATCTAAACCGGCTCTAACACTGATATTATGTTCTCTCAGGTGGAGGAAGCAAAAGCCACAGATCAGCCGGACATGAACACTAAAGCGGCTGAACCAGACCCGGCTGAGATCTGGAAGAAGGACTTCCAGTGCCAGTGGTACAAGACTGCAGACGGGGACGTCTCAGACCAGCAGTCCCCCAAAGACGGAGTGTCGGTTGTGGGCAAAGTAGAAGAAAATGCCGGAGATTTAATGGGGACTACTACTGCTTCTACCACCTCTACCACCTCTATCACAGAGGCAGCTTTTGTTGTAGAGACAACAAAAGCTGCCTCTGTGATTGAGTTAAGCGTAAGCAGTTCGCCTGATACTGGAAGTCCAACGCCTTCACTGGAAGTAACTACAGACGGTGGTACGAGTCCACTGAGCGCCCCAAACCTGACTGTTCTGCTGTTGCTGGTGGCTGCAAGTCTTTGCTTGGAACATTAAAATGTGAACAAACCGACCTTCCCCTGGAAGGTCTGGGCTATAACTGCAATATGAGCCCTTCTGAAGTGCCCTTGAGCAAGACACTGAATCCCTGCTAGTCGCAGGTGTGCTGCTTTGTAGAGTATCATAAATAAAAAGGACAACAAACTATGTTCAGAGCTGGAACTCCAAACCTATTACTCAATGTGCCAAGAGACAGTAGTGGTACAAACACAGGTCACATGTATGTAAACCCATTAAGAGAAAGGTGATGTGACAAACAAGATAGACTAGACTTCGTTATACTGTGACCACAGATACATGAACGCAGTCTGTAAAACCTGCACTGGGGTTTTTATTTTCTTTGCACATTTTGTTTGTACAGTACATTTGCAGTATGTGTCAGTCCTTTTATTTCCTAATTTTAAAGCCTAATGCACTCATGAGTTTCTCTTCCCATTAAGTAGATTTGTTGGGTGTTGTGTTAAAGGGCCTGTTCACAAAAAAAAAAGAAATTATTTAAATTTAAATCTTTGGCCTTCAAATGTTGCATATTGTCAAAAACTCCAGGCTTTCCATTGTTATAAATGCAGTATCTGTTAATTCAATGGACATACCTTTAAATTCAGAAAACACAGCACTTCAGTCCATAATAGGCCACCTGCATATACTGTATATATTTACTGTATGCATTTATTTTTGTAAGTCAATGACTATGTTTACATGCACAAAATATTCAGTTTGTTGCCCCTACTCATACTCGCCCCTATGTCGTACGTTCTATCTATGGCTACACCCTTTAAATAACTTTAATTTCCCTTCTTATCCAACTGAAGTCATGTTGCTCATAATGTTTAAAAGTAGGTGTGTTTCTCCTTCAGACCAGAAATGTGGGCTTTTCTCTTGCACATGCATCTCTGCAAACTGTCGACTATGTTGGTTTGTGTTCAACGCACAGAGCTGGACGTAAACAGGCAAGAGGCCGTGTGTCGCAAACTAAAAACCCCAATTGAGAGACATATTCTGAATGTGCTATATACATGTCCAAAGACTGCTCCTAAAACCTGAATGATATCAGCATATTCACGTCTTAATCGGAAAATGCTCCTTTCGGAATAAGGCATAATTCAGAATATCCAAACGGAATATGCTGTTTACATGACACGGATCAAATTCAGAATAGCCCAAAAGAAAAGCCCACATTTCTGGTCAAAAACAGAAACACATCTACTTTTAAACATTATGAAAGACTTGGATATCAACAGGTTTTTGGATATGCACAAATATCGCAACGCCGTCCTTTTTAAGAAGGTGATGAAGGAATGATAGAGGGAGGCTGTGTTCGCACGGTCGAACAATTCCACCACATCGGAGTATGCACGGCTGCATGACATGGGAATATTAGTGAATTTTAATTTTCATTGGTCATGTAAACAGTTTAGTAAGAATATTGTCTTTTCCTGAATAAGGGCAAAAAACAGAATATTGTGTGCATGTAACGTAGTCAGTGTTGTTTATATCTGCTTCTTCCCATCTGTAAAAACAAAAGACGGAAACGTTTGGTTTTTGCAGCTCATGTAAATTTATTTGTTATTTTTCATTAAAATATACACTCAAGACGAAGGGTATCTAAATCGTTCTTTAGTTACAGAAAGAGATCTTATCTACACAGGTGCATCTGATTGTGCAAAAGAAAATGAATTAATCAAACATTTACATTATGAACAATGACATTTCCTCCCATAATCTCCCATCTCAAGGATCCGTTCTCACTACTAAGACTCCCAAAATGTCTTTATTTAACCTCATCTGCAAAAGAGCATTTACATCTTTACAAACATGTTGGAGTAAATTTCAGAATAATTAAGGGATCTTTATATTCTTTAATGTAAACATTTTAAAGCCTTTCCTCTTTGATGCTTTCCCAGACAAATTTCACAAACTTTTGCCAACAAGGTCGAGGAAAGTGACAGAGAGAGCAGATTTTTACAGAGAATGCAATTAGAGCTTTTTGTGAAGCCAATAACACGATCTTTTCCCATAAAGGTGTAAACACATTAACAGGTGCAGTAGAGACATTTCAGACATCAATGCAGAGCCAAGGATAAAATGTGTACTTTGCTTGCAGTATTTCTCTGATAATGATAAAGTTTTGTAGATGAAATATCCCAAAATCCACCAAATGAGTTGGCTGCCATCAGTACTAGGTACACGTACGAGTAATAGTACGAAAATCTAGTACGCTTACAATGATCTACTACAATGCTACCCACCAGTGTAATGACAAACATCTTCACTAAATCAAGTATAATGCTCCATGAGAGTAAATGGCTTTAGTTGGTAAAGTAACAGCCAAGCAACACTGCAGTTGTTCAGTGGTTTTTATCTTTGAGTAAATTAATAAACACTCACTCCACGTTAGTTCACATGCGAAGGCTGCGTCCCGACTCCAGCGATGTTTCCCAGATTTGATCCTCCTTTGTTGAAAGTGCCCAATCTTTCCAGTGTTGAAGAAAACAAAAGCGAGGACATGCTGCACAGACATTTAACTGGTGTTTCTTTCTGACTGTTAAGTACAATCAGTTGAATTTCACTTACAGGACTTTTTTTCCACCCCCAAGTTTCAAAATATGGATGTACCGTCAATACAGAATAAATGCAGAGTTTTGTTCCAAGAGAGTAAAACTTTTAAACAGTAACAGCCAAAACCAAAGCTAAAACTTATTCTTATATGGTTGAAAATTGAACCGTAATTTAATGGATTCAAAATGTGTTTTTAAACTGAGCTCTTCTAATACTTATTTCATTTCTTTAATTTGGCTTAATCAAAACTGAAACAACACAATCCAATTAATAACCCTCTGAGCTGTTTGTTACCTACTCGCATGTCTGGAAATTAAATTAGATTTTCAGTGACTTCAGATTTAATGAGAAATCTCCAGGTTAGTTAATTTATCAGCCTTGCTTTAATTGTTTTTTTTTTTTACTTTTGATGACATTTAAAAGTCAAACCATTAAGTGCAAAGCTTTGCAAATTTTTTAAAGGTCCAGTGTGCAGGATCTGGCAGTATCTAGTGGTGAGGTGAGGAGATTGCAACCAACTAAAGCCTCTCCCGTGTTGGAGAGCTACGGTGGCCGACGCAAAAATGCGAATGTCCCTCTCTAGAGCCAGTTGGAGCAGAGCCAGTGCTTAGAGAGTGTGTGTACGTGAGAAGTGAGTGGTGAAGCAAGAGAGAGAGAGAGCGGTGGCGACGGGAGCGAGTAGCGTTATCGACTCTGGCCCAAGCCGGAAAAGTTAACAATGTCTGGTTTGTCCGTTCTGGACTACTGTTGAAACATAGCGGCCGGCTCCGTGGAGAGGACCGGCTCCCTATGTAGATATAAACGGCTCATTCTAAGATAACAAAAACACAAAGATTCTTATTATCAGGTGATTATACACTAAAGAAACCATACTTACTAATATTATATTCAATTTCTGCCAATAGATCCCCCTCATTGTTACACACTGGTCCTTTAAAGCCACTGTGCATGGTGTGATATATGATGAGATATTTCCAGTTATGTGCTCGAAAACATCTTGGAGTGCATCGGTTTTAGGACACATGGCTGCTCGTAGCTTTAAATTAGAGAAGCAGACCTGTGATTTATAAAGGTTGCCAGTTTTTTTAAAGTGATAAACAGTCAGAGAGCATCTGAGTAGAGGAAGTGAAACTCTTTCTGTACCTTTGACAACTATCCTCGAGCAGCAGCTCCTAATGCTCCAGTTGAGCTGTTCAGTGGCCACTAGTGGAAACAAATCTGTCTGTACTGGTCAGTTCCCAGTGACAGAGTAGCAGTGTAGTTGAAAAAGCAAGCATGCTGAGAAAACTGAATAAATAACATTTAAAAAAAGACAGACAGACATGGTGCTCAACTCCCCTCACAGCCTGCAGTGAAAGATCGGATCTTCGTTGCATAAGATTAAAAAATAGACTTTCTGTTCCAGTGCAAAAGTCACTTGTCTTCTGATCAGTTCATACTGGCCTCTACATCAGTGAAGAGAGAGACGGAGAGAGAAACATCGCCCCCATGTGGGCAGGAAAGGTTAGTGCAATCTGAACAAAGCGGGCTGGACGGATCATGACACATTATTCCTCCTCAGACTGTAAACACATCTTCAAGGACCTGTTTGTATGTGTGTTTGTTCAGGGCACATGACCGAGTGTCTCCAAAACGGGTTAATCTGTGAGATTTTGTTTCACGAGAAACTTCATTAGAGAAAGTGAGAGTGCTTTTTTAAAAAAAAAGAAAAGAGAAAGCTCAACCCCGAGAGCAAATCAAGCGCAATTCTGTTGAAATCTCACAACACAAACAAGGTCATCTTCAAGTGATGAACAAGCGGAGGGACTATATCATCCAGCATGACTAGTAGCGATGGTTCCAGGAATCCAGAGGTGCACTTAATCTTCACTGCAGTGTTTGTGTGCTACCTGCGGAGCGGTGGGTTTACTTGCAGACGGCCTCGCTCAAGATGTGCTTGATGTTGGATCTTTGCAGCCGGGGAGTGTTTTCGTGCCGGGCAGGTGGGGCTACTTGCAGATCGCCTCCAGGGCGTCCAGAGTGCGTTTGATGTCACGGATCTGTGCAGCCAGGGTGTGTATGGGCTGCATGGAACGATCCAGCTCCTCGCAGCGAGCCATCAGTGTGTACATGCCCTGTGGGAGCAAAAATACAAGACAGGCAATAAAAAAGATGATGCTTCAGCCTTCAACCTTCAACTCCTTGAGGGCACCGGCGCACTCGGCCAACTTTACTGTCTTTCAGAGAGTAGAAGGTGGTATCATATGAAATTAGAAAAAACCTAAGGAATCCTTCAGTACCAACCATGTCATACTGGCATGGCCACATTCAGTGACCTCAAGATATGTGAATGTAAATGGGTTCTATGGGTACCCACGAGTCTCCCCTTTACAGACATGCCCACTTTATGATAATCATATGCAGTTTTTTTTCATGCAGTATAAATGTGTTATTTTCACTTATTCTAAAACTGGGGTATTTGAATATTTCTGCATACTGGGGTCCCTAAACAGTCTTGGAATTGCATAAATTGGGTATCACTGTAAAGCTGAGACTCTTGTGGATCCAATGAGCCCAACTGTATTCATGTGTGCTGATGTTAGTCCCCATTTCATTGTAGTGAGACCATTTTTTGAAACTTGACATCACTAAAATTACCTGTTGTGACCTCTAGGATAATCACAGCCTCATGAAACTTTACAACCACAAACTACAGACCTAGAGCATTCAGAGGATGGATGGCTTTCCGAGGTAGTTTGACAATAAGGGGGTTTCTGAGCAGTTTCCAGAACAGAAGTGCTCGCCATCCAATCACCGAAAAAGGCAATTGTTGCAGAAATCTCCAAATGTCTAAAGTTTCTGATACCAAATCACAGCATGTTTTTTTCTATGGTGTTCCTCAAGGTCTTGGTGTCTTAATGTGGTAATTTGGAGGGATTATTGATAATTTTTATCAATTCTCAAGTGGTAAAAAATGGTTAAATTCAGCACCAAATCTGTGTAACAAATGGTATTAACCCAAAAATTGCTGCAACAACTTATGAGACATAATTGAGCATGACAATGGCCATTATATACTTCTATCATATCAATGTAAGCGCTTATACACTCTTCCCACTTATTTTAAATAATGAATTAAATCATGTTTATTTCTTATTAATGACTAGAACAACTTGACACACAATGCTGAGCTGCATCTCAAATTAATCTTCAGGTTCCCAGCTTTCAGATGATGTACACCATTTCTATGTGACATCTACTGTTGACCTGCTATCTCTCCCTAAAGACCCCCTGTACCCCCCTAAAAAAGACAAAAATGGGTCTATGTGGGTCTCTTAGAGTTAAAGGAACACACACACAAATACACAGTGTCACCTTTATACTCATGTCCACAGACTCTCCCAGGCTGTCAACAGAGTCTCTGTAGGTCTGGATGTAGCCCACACTCAGAGCTGTCATCTGCATGAATAAACAGACGGACAGAGAGATCAATCAACTACGCAAACAGAAATATACAGTATGTGAGTGACAACACGAGAGCATGAAACTGAATGATGAAGCTAAATGAACTGACAGAGTTTCAGACTCACATTCTGGATGGTTCCGTTGAGGCTCCGCATCATCATCTCAACACTGTGAGCCACTTCCTGGGAGTGTCTCTGAAGGTCCACGAGGACAGTGGGATCAATGGGAGGGATGTCTGCTGGTCTCCGTGACGACCCCCGGCTTCGGTAGATGGGACCCGAACAGTCCGCTGGTAAGAAATAATTATGAAATTAGATGGATAATAAACACAAGCAGTGCTGCAACTAATGCTTATTTTCCATTGATTATTCTATAAATCACTGGTTCCCAACCCTTTTTCTTAAGGGAACCCTTTTCTACCATTGAGTAAGTGACATATTTTATGGATATTTCATATTATATTCAATGCATAACAATTACAGAACAGAACAACTGAGAAGCTGTACAATTAACCCAAATAGTGAACGCAATAACGGCAGGAAGTTTGAGTAAAACGAGCGATTCTGATGAATTTTGAGCAGATTATTTCCTGTGAATATTGCATCAGAGAGGAGTTATTTTTAGGAACTTTTAATACAATTTTCTGTATTATGTATTTTTTTTAACAATCATTCATACTTAACAGACTTCTTTTTTTTTTGACAATTTCAGTTTTTTATTTCCCCTGATACTTGGCCATTGTTCTATCAGCTCTTTGGTTGTTTTAACTGCATCATTTTCACATTTTTAAGTTTATATTTTAAATAATAATCCAAACTTTAAAAAAATAACAATTTCATTTAGTTTTCTTCACAGGAATGAATGAAATGCTGAGATATAGGCCAACTGTATATATATATATATATTTTTTTTTTAAAAAGGTGTCTTATAAGTCCTCACAACTCCCCTGTGAAGCTTTGGCGACCCCTAGTGGGGGTCGGGAACCTCAGGTTGGGAGTCAGTGCTATAAATAGTATAATCTATTAAAAAATGCCTATCACAAGTTCCCAGAACATAACAACAGCCTGCTTTGTTCAAACACCCAGAATCTATAATGATTTAAAACAGATGAAAGCAGCAAATCTTCCCATTTGAGAAGCTGGAACCAGCTAATGTTTACATTTTTGCTTGATTGATGACAAAAGATTAATTGATTGTCAAAATTGTTGATGGTTACAATTCTGTCTATTGACTGATGAATTAATTCAGCACAGACAGACAGACAGACAAAGGCAGAGAGTTGTTGCCTGTTGGCAAACCACCAACAGGCAACAACATGTGTGCAAGCACAAGTTAAAAATGACCTCAAAGAAAAGAAAAATAAACAAAATGACACACAAATTACACGCATGAGCAACTGAAGAACTATTCCCATTTGAAGAAACAGCTGCTCTAACAAAATCACTACCAGCACAGATGATTTAAACAACTTATGGCACTTAATTAAAAGAACGCTAGTGCCTTGAATCGTTAAATCTTTATAAACAAAAGACGTTTGTGTCCAGCGGACCAAAGAAAAAAAGCAGGTCTCCGTCTCTGAAAATGATTCCTGTCAGGCTGCAGCAGTTATAAATCCCTCCAGTCTAAACAAAGTCTATCCTAATTGAATCAGCAGGTGGAGGGAATGAGCTGCCACAGAGGGCATATTGACTGTGTTCTCTGTGTTTAAATTGAGTGGCCAGTTTAGCTGACGCCTCGAATCCAGAGGGGTTTTTCTCGGAGTGAAGGGCAGCGGCTCAGGGTCTTTTTCCTGGCAAATGTGACAAGACAGATGGCTGTTAATGGACAGGCTGGGCTTGGACAACCTGCTGATTTTATAGAGATGATTTAATGTCTGAAATTGCTGCACATGTTTGACCTTTTAGAAAACTATCTCTATTTCAATCTCTGTGGGGTTGAGTCTCTGCTGCTTGTTAAAACATAGACTGAGGCTGATTTTATCAGCTAGAAACAAGTAGGAAGATGGGCAGAGCAAGGGCAAAGTGAGTGTTTGGGAGATTTTTAGATGAATAATTAAATTGAGACAGAGAGAGAGGACTCTAAAAATTATCCAGCTGGCTGGGATTCAATGAACAACTTTGAGATGTTCATGTTTAAGAGAAGGTTTCTCTAACCAAGAGTCCACCTTCAAATTGTAAAAATATCATTATAATGTAGTGTTACTGAAACAAACAGTGGTTCTCAACTCTGCCTTTGCTAAATTAGTCTCAAAACTAAAACCTGTAGAACAAGAGAAAGACTCACTGTTTGAGTACAAACACCAGATAACGTATTGATCCTTTTTTTGTGCTGCTGCCATTAGTTTGTTTGTTTTAGAGCTGCAACGATTAATCGATTTGAGTAATCTTTTAAGAAAAAATAAGTAAAACTTCTCTGATTCCAGCTTCTTAAATGTGAATATTTTCTGGTTTCTTTACTCCTCTATGACAGTAAACTGAATATCTTTGAGTTGTGGACCAAACAAGACATTTGAGGACATCATCTTGGGCTTTGGGAAACACTGATCGACATTTTTCACCATTTTCTGACATTGTATAGACCAAACAGCTACCAGAAAGTAATCGACAGATTAATCAACAATGAAAATAATCGTTAGTTACAGCCTTAATATGTAATATGCAGCCTTGTATGATCAAGAACATAAGAAACAAAAATGGAATAGATCACTACAATATGAGACATATCACTCTCAAATCACTGAATTAAATACAATTTGCCCAGAGCAGGGTAACTTAACAAAGCTGCTGCATTGTGAACACTGCAGGGCGGCAGATGATACATGTGAGCATCCATCAGTTCATCATGAGACAA
Source organism: Sebastes fasciatus (assembly GCF_043250625.1). Taxonomy (NCBI): domain Eukaryota; kingdom Metazoa; phylum Chordata; class Actinopteri; order Perciformes; family Sebastidae; genus Sebastes; species Sebastes fasciatus. Next base: position 26,733,954 of record NC_133802.1, on the reverse strand, counting down.
CAGACAATTCATTTCCTTAAGGTAGTGCATTGGTTCTCCATTACTTCTTATGGTTTAGACATGACCAAAGTTATGCATAAATGATGAGTAGTGGCTGACTGTTAGCCTCTGCAGGGAAAAACTGCCTGTGAATCTGACTGCAAGTCAGTGACCCTGCACTGCAGTTTCACTGCCTGTAAAAAAGCTATTAACCTGCTGAAAGGCCATTTCTGACACCTCCCTCTGCAGAGGAAAATACAAACAGTTCATCTGCCTGACCCTCAAATATAACGCAGCTATGAGAGCAACCTGCACGATGCACATCCTCTACCTCCTCTAGTCGCCAGGATCATTTTTTTTTTTTGCATTTATGTATACTTTAAAATATTAAGTGGAACTTCTGCTATTTGGGTTATGAATTATAATAATAAAAGAAGAACATTCCCTTTATTTATTTAAATAAAATCTTGTGAAGTTTGCTTCATACTCACAGTCGCTGCAGTCCAGACTGGGCTTGGAGCTCATCTTGATTTTCTGCTCTAGGTTCTTGGTGATGAAGTGAGTCAGGTCACCATCGTGGCTGACTGTCCCCTCGAGCTCCAGAGCCGAGGAGATCGTGGCCCGTCGGCCCTCTGACTGGCCAATTCTGCCCCCTCCCCGGGCCCCCGAACCACCTGTGGAGAATACGCCAACATCAGCTGAATAAAGGTGTCAAATATTCCCAATAATTACTGACTTGCTTAAAGATGGAAGACCTTATTAATATAGTTACGATTTCCACTATTTTTCTGTTAATTTATTGATTTACTGTAAGAGGTTTTACATGTACTTATCAATAGAATAGAGGTAAAGAGATGAGGAATGGGCCAAAGTGCAGTAAACACAAAACCCAACCTGTCTGACAGATATCTACCTCCACACGCTTGGCTGATTTCATCCAGGCTCTTGCTGTCCTGCATCCCCCGGACGTTGCGTACCCAGACCTGGGCCATGACGTGGGGAGGACAGGGGATGTCGTCTGAGGGAAGAAGAGGAGGTGGAGTAGAGGAAGAGGACGAGGTGCTGGGACCAGGAGCTGAGGAGGAGTAGTGTCGTGCAGCCTGAAAATGGAGTAAGGGGAAGTGAAGAAGAGAAGTTAAATTATTGCTTATTAAATCATGTTGATTATGAAATCAGCCAAAGAGCTACACATTTTTCTTGGCGTTTATGATCCCTCTCTTAATGGAGGACAAAAGTTGCCAAATCAAAAATAAATGAATAAATAAATAAATGACTTGATGAATAAATAAATAAATAAATAAATGTCATTAAATGAAAAAATAAATATAGTCGTGAAAAGCAAATTGAAAACCGTGCATAAATAAATACACTTAAAAATAAAAATAAAATAAATAAAAAGAAGTGAAACGTAAATAAATAATACAAAATAAATCAATAAATAAGAAATAAAAAAAATAGAAAAAATAATAAAAATAAATACATAAATAAATGAAAGGGAAACTTAAACAGAAGAGTAAATAAATAAAGGAATTAATACAAATATAAATAAATAAAGAAGCAAATTAAAACAGAAATATCAATTTATGTCACATTTTGTCAATTAATTAATGGCTACATTTATTTTAACATTATTTTTGCTACATCTGAATAATACTTTTTATTTATTTATTGAGTCATTTATTTATTTATTAATTTATTGTTTTTATTTTGGCAGGTTTTGTCCTCCACATCTCTCGTCTTTGATGGACAGCTTGTCTCACCCTCAAATTTAGCCATTTGGAAAAACTATGATCAATTTGGCTGTCAAACGTAGTTGGTCAATGCGTTGTAGTTCATTTGAAGCACACTGAAGTCTCAGCATTGAGTCTATTTAAAAGCAAGAAGTTAAGTCCTGACGGCTCCACAACATTTACTTGCATTGACCTTAGTTCAGATTGCGCTCATTACATTTGTTGACAGTTATTCTCTCTTAATCCCATGATGCCCTGCACTCTCTCTGGTACACATAATCTAATAAAGATGAATATAATCCTACAGCCCACTCACCTCCACCTCTGTTCTCCCTCCTGCACGCTGGTTAATCCACTTTTTTTCATTTTTCTCATCGTCCTCCTCATCCTGTTTCTCCTTCTCTCCATCTTCTTCTTCGTCTCTGCTGTCAGTGTCTCCATCTACAGCCTCCGTCTCTGTCTGCTGTCTGTCTGTAGCGGCATAGCCTCTTCGCTGAGATGACTCTTTGGAGTGTGCTTGCTGTGCTGGGTCCCACAGCAGAGCTGCACCAGGAGGCTCAACAGTGTCAGAGGCCTCGTGAATGTCTGAGTCTTTGGAGCCTGATTCTGAGTCTTCTGAGTCTCCTGTGCATGTGGCAGCAGGGAGGGAGGTCTCTGTCACATGAGAGGTGTGTAACGATAAACTCCCATTATTGTACGTCTCTGTGTCCAAGCGGCCTTCGCCATCGTAAACTCTGTCCTCCACATCTACGTGGTTCTCTGTTCGTCTAAGGGCTCTGTCCTCCGATGCCTCCCCATCACAGGGCACTCTGCTCCCCCCATATTTCACCGAGACCGGAGCGTGAGGGCCGTTCTCTGAAGAGACGGGTGTCACCACCCCGTTAGCTGTTTCTGGCACTTCTGTGCCAATCACAGGGGAGAGACTCATCCCTCCACCTGCTGGTGAAGAAAGAGAGAATAGGTTATTAAATCCATACATAAACTGGCTGCAAATAATGATTATTTTCATTATCAATTAATCTGTGGATTATTTTCTCGATTAATCGATAAATTGTTTGGTCAATAAAATGTCAGAAAATGGGGAAAAATGTAGATCAGTGTTTCCCAAAACCCAAGATGACGTCCTCAACTGTCTTGTTTTGTCCTCAACTAAAAGATATTCAGTTTACTGTCAAAGAGGAGTAAAGAAACCAGAACATGTTCACATTTAAGAAGCTGGAATCAGAGAACTTGAAGAATATGAGTTTTTTTTCTTCTTACTCAAACCAATTATCAAAATAGTTGGCGATTAATTTAATAGTTGACAACTAATTGAGTAATCGTTGCAGCTCTAATTAAATTAGAGTGTTCTATGTCAAAAGGGTTTTACATGTATCACTGCTTGCTAGGGCTGGGTATCATTATAGCAGACCTGTGTCAATACTAACGACCTATAGATGCATTCAGGCAAAGCATAGAGATGTTACAAGATAAGAGGCAGAATAGAAATGTGTATTATTTAAGTTAGATGGACATTATATCAAAATTGTAGACTACCTCCCTCTCACCCTTTGTAACGTGTCCCACATTGTCTCACACACAAACATACTCTTTGTCCCTCATTTGGTTTTGTTGAGATCTGGTCACCTTAGTCAGCAGTAGCTTGCACACATCTATATTGTGTTACACTAATCAATAGAGTAGTTCTCTATCAATGTGCAAGCCTATTGATCCAAAACAAGGAAGTGATACATCATCAATAGAGATGAGGAAAAATAGCATTATACCACAGCTATTCTTAACCACAGACATTTTAACCCTAGCTGTGTGGAAGTGAAGACTGTAACTCAAGCAAATAATTGAATCATTTAAATGATTTTTGTCTCGTATTATTTTCCTATTTCTTATCATTGACATCATTTACAACTATCTATCTATCTATCTATCTATCTATCTATCTATCTATCTATCTAACTATCCATCTAACTATCTATCTACTGTATCTATCTATCTAACTATCTATATATCTACATATCTATCTAACTAACTATATGTCTATCCATCTATCTATCTATCTATCTATCTATCTATCTATCTATCCATCCATCTATCTATCCATCTATATAACTATCTATCTATCTAACTATCCATCTATCCATCTATCTATCTATATAACTATCCATCCATCTATCTATCTATCTATCCATCTATATAACTATCTATCCATCCATCCATCCATCCATCTATCTATCTATCCATCTATCTATCTATCCATCCATCTATCCATCTATCCATCTATATAACTATCTATCTATCTATCTATCTATCTATCCATCTATCCATCTATCCATCTATATAACTATCTATCTATCTATCTATCCATCTATCTATCTAACTATCCATCCATCTATCCATCTATCCATCTATATAACTATCTATCTATCTATCCATCCATCTATCTATCTAACTTTTCTCAACCAAACAGCCAGTAGAGGTTGAACAGACATCAAATGGACAAAGACAACGTTACATAAGAGACAAACATGAACAAAGACATGCAGAAAGACATGATAAACTGTCCTCCAGCGTTGAGGAAGTTGATGTGCTGCTGCTGTCATTAGCCGCCTAGCTTAGCTTAGCTTAGCTCGATGCTAACGTTATAATGTTATTGGATGCTGTTTAGCTTAGCTTAGCGCGGCTAACGCTAGCTAGCTGTCTGTCCGGGGCCTTTAAATCACAATGTTTCAACGGTTCCTCTTCTATTGTCTCACATTGTGACACAACACAGAGTAATACATAGTAAAACACGTTATTTATATATCGATAAGGTCTTATATTAGAGACACAGAGCTTCATTTATTGATGAAATCACTCACCAGTCGTTTCCTGTTCAGATAAATGTAACCAACAACCGGGTCCGATATGAAAATCCTTCCCCCACGAATCTCAGAAGATTAGTTCCGCCTTGAAAAAATAAAAGCAAGAAGAGGAAATAGTGATTTTCTTTGGATGTTAATGACGTCAGCTCACTTCTATTCTATTCTAATATCATGGAGTAACTGATTTATTGTAAAAAATAAATAGATTTTTTTTTGTTGTTGTTATTTAAAACAGACCTAAATATTTCCAGAGTGCTGCTGCTGCTTCATGCTGAGCAACATTTAACTCCCACATGTTGTAGCTGTGTGAGTTTATTCTTTCTCTATCCATCCTTTCCTTTCATTCATCCTGCATGTATCTCTGTTCTCCCACAGATGGAGACAAACACCACAGTCCCTCAGGCAATAACTTCCCAAATATGCCTTGTACAAAGTATTTCCTTTTATAATGTATTATAAAAGGAAATAATAATATAATGTAATTGTAATATAACTTATTATTTTTAATGGAGCTTTCCAGCAAAAATAATTTCACACGATTACACTTGTATAATCGGCGTGACAATAAACATCTTGAATCTCGAATCTTGAATCTTGAATCAATAATACAAGTTGAATATTGGTGATTTCATAATGAAAAATGTATAGAAGCAGCAGCGTCCTGATGGTCTGACCTCTGACCTCCTGGTGAGGTCAGTAGACAATCAACACATGAGTTTCCTTAAACAAAATATGACATACTTGTTAACCCTGAAGATATTACGTCTCTAAGGATATATAAAAACACAATTTGAGTGGAAGGTGTATCTTTTGTACACCTTTTACAGCAATGTCATAATACCCGAGAATCAGCGTGTCCTGGTTTGACTTTGTGCTTATGTAATAGAGCTGCAACGATTAATTGATTAGTTGTCAACTATTAAATTAACCGCCAACTATTTTGATAATCGATTAATCGGTTTGAGTAATTTTTTAAGAAAAATAAAAGGCAAAATTCTCTGATTTCAGCTTCTTAAATGTGAAAATTTTTCTGATTTCTGGTACCACGGTTTTGCACTCTGCGGCTCACGTTACACAAGTGTGTCGGAAAACTACGGTGGCTGTAAGGTAAAGTAAAAATGTGAAAAGCTCTCTTTAAAGCCAGTGTTTGGTTTGTCTGTTCTGGGATACTGTAGAAACATGGTGGTGCAATATGGCAAGGAAGAAGACCTACTCCCTTTGTAGATATGAAGGGCTCATTGTAAGCTAACAAAAACACAACAATTCTTAGTTTCAGGTGAATATACACTAATGAAAACATAGTTATGAATATTTTATTACATTTCTGCTAATATTTCCCCCGAAATGTTACGCACTCTTCCTTTAAAATAAGTTTCCTGCCTGCAAAAGGACAACTAGGGCAAATGTCAAACAGTTGTGTCTATTTCGAATTTGCTGCACAGCACTGCTGCTCTTGTTTTGCCTCATAAACCATTGATGAATCTAAGAAATGTGTTTGAAATTATTTAAATTGACAGTGAAAAGACAGGAGAGGGGATTTAAATAATGAGAATGCCTCAGTTCAATGGAAGCCGGGCCAGCGTCTGTGGCTTTTAAAAACCCTTCACTGTGGCCAGAGATGACTGACGCTGCTGCAGAGGAGGATTCAAAACCACACTGTCACCACATCTAAAGATCTCATAAAATTTCCAATCTACCCCATCCATCCAGGCCAGCTGCTCTCTCTCTCTCAGTGGGGATTTAGCTGTTTTATCCCATTTGTTCGCTCTCCTTTTGTGCCAAACATCAAAGCTTGAGACATTTACCTAAAAGTCAATTAGACCTCTGAAATATGCCGATGGTTTCCAGAGATCCCCAATAGAACACCCAATAACTACTATGACCTTCACCAGATTTTATTCTTCTTTGTGAGGAGATTACTGTCAGAGAGAAGCTCTTTTAACAGACAAGTAACTGCCACAAGAAAGGCCACATTTAGGAAAATGAGGCAAATTGAAAGCACGTGCCTTCAAACAGATGTGGTTTTTCCATAATAAAAGCCGGAGACTGCATGATGCACATTGGCAACTGAAACAACAGTGAGGGCTCATAAATCATAACTCATAAAACACAAATATTAATTGCATCCCAGTTCAGTTGCAAGTCAGACCTGAGATTAACCTGCTCCTACTCAAATGAGACAGTTTTTCCTCACAGAGACCAAAACTAATGGTACATTTGTGTGCTCCTAGTTGCCCTAAAATGGCAGACAAAAGGGTATAAAACAGAAAGAAGGGGTCACACACTCTAAAGTCCAATGCATCTTTTTGTTTTAAAGGTCAAGTGTGTAGGATCTGGTGGTATCAAGCGGTGAGGTGAGGAGATTGCAACCAACTGAAGCCTCTCCTGTGTGCTAAGAGTATTGGAGAGCTACGGTGGCCGACCCAAAAACATAAATGTCCCTCTCTAGAGCCAGTTGTTGTAAGAGTAACGTAGGTAATTTGTAGCAGAGCCAGTGCTTATAGTGTGTGTGTACGTGGGAAGTGAGTGATGAAGCAAGAGAGAGAAAGCTGCGGCGACGACGACGGGAGCGAGTAACGTTATCGACTCCGGTCCAAACAGGAAAAGTTAACAGAGTTTGATTTGTCCATTCTGGGCTACAGCAAGCCCCTAGGAAGAGCGCCGGGCTGTGAAGCAAATTTTTATGGTGGCCAATCGGCGGTACTACAAATTCTGTGTCTGTCATGTGATACCATTGGGCAAAAAAATCCTTGGCTGGGAGGCGGAGTTAAAGGAAAGACAGCTGCGCCTGCTCTATGGGCCCAATGGATGCGGAAGATCGCCGGATGATTCGGGTACTTTATCACTCGGTAGTCGAGCCATTTCGGCTTCATGCGCCACTGAGCAACTCTCATAGGAATGAACGGTCATTTGCCTCCAACGCTCTTTATACATCCATGGTTCTGGGCTACTGTAGAAACATGGTGGTGCAACATGGTGGACTCCGTGGAGAGAGGACCCGCTCCCTATATAGATATAAACAGAATGAGGAAAAACCTAACCCAAAAAAAACGCTTTTAACAGGGAAAAAATGTAAGAAACCTCAGGGAGCGGAACAGAGGAGGGATCAAGGAGGAGGAGGGTGACAACATAATGAAATTACAACACAGACACTCCATAGAAGTAAATGTATTCATCAGGAATGCTCAACTGGAAAATCTAGTGGTTACAAGCCATCATCAAGTAGAGACGTCTGTGGAAGTATGTGCATATTCAGCAACCATGAAGTCCTTAAATGTCCAGTGTAATTACTTTGAGATTCACAGAAAACCGTCAGAGGCAGTTAGCTGTAAAAATTCAATCTTCAGCACGAGCAGACAGTTTCATTCAACACTGAGAACTTCACTGAGAGGGATACTGCGGTGAAACCTCTTATTACACCTAAAAGGCACTTTTATGGGCAAAATGGTGAAAGGAAGACTTTCTGGTCGACTGAGTGCTGGGAAAAAAATGTCAAATGGGTGGATGAGTCACTCTGTGTGGCGTATGCCAAAAGCGTCTCCTCCTGACTGCTGGTTTCCTGCGCTGAAATGTTGTTTGGTGCATATTCCAACCATCCTGTATGTTTAATCCTTTAGAGGGAACGGAAGATGCCAATAAATATAAAACCATTCTGAGTCACCTCGCTTTTAAAATCTAGTTGTTGCGACAACTTGTCATCATGTAGGTGCTGAATTTCCTTTATTTTGGTGGTCACCCGGAGCTGATAAGTCCAGCTCCAGGTGCAGGTCCAGGTGGTTTGGTGAAGTGAATCCATCATTTAGTCACAGGAATACACGTCTGGAGACATCTGTTGAAATCGTCACTGACAATGCCAGGCCCCGCTGGGTTTTATTCCAAATCTGTTGCAATTTGTGGTTTGAATACCGCCTCACCATCTTGATGAGGTGCAAAATGCTGTAGATGGTGTAGAAATGTTAAACTAGCTTTGTTGTTTAATTGTTCCCAGATACATTTATGCCCAAACCCCCCACAGCTGTCCTCAGACTAGGGCTGTTACAATATCAAATTGTCACTGCACGACACGGCCAAAAGAATTCATGATAACAATAGCATCGCAATATCTATAGAAAATTTGAAAAAAAAAAGATGCTATCAGTCAGATTCACCTTTATTATTATTGTTTATTGTGCTTTTTGTCTCTTTTTTGGAAAATCAACTACAGGCCTACACTCAAAATACGAGTATAGTGAGGTGGAGAGAGAGTCTAGAACCATAAATGATTCATTTATTTTATGAATAAACAGGCAGATTTTCTTTCAGTAGCCTACACACAAGAACATCAAAATGTTTGTCTAAAAGTGTCTGTGATGAGCATCTGAAAAAGATGAATAGCAACTAGTTTCCAAATACTGCTCACATGCCCAAACAAAAATAGCATTTTCTAAAAATTACCCTCCAAAGAGTGCTGTATTCATCGTGGCCTCAAAGGGTAAATTGATACCGATTAGTCAAAAAGTCTGAGTGTTTATTGAAATGTGGTCTAGTCTGCAGTGGTGTCCTTTTGCTATATTACAGTATAATAGGAGAGTCACAAGATAATTATGGTATCACATGTATACTTTGTCAGAGGCTTGTAGGATACGGTGGAGATTGAATGTCTCATTCCTAACAAAATACAGCACTGCAATACACTGATTTCTTTTTAATTCGTGGTTTTCTGTGTTGCTGTGATATCCTGTTTCTCAGACGGGAACACTTATCAGTCAAATCATCTCCTGAAGGAGATTATTGTCCATGATTATGCTTACAAAGTGAAGCTCGGCAGTAAAATAAACATAAAGCCACAGATGCACATAGTAGACCAGAGCCTGTCATGTTTCCATAGTAGCGTATAGATAACATTATCAACAAACAGAAGAAAACAATGAAGTATTGCTGCCCCCCCTTCGTTACCACAAGGGTTTGGAAACAACTTAAGTGAAGCTTTGACATCCGGCTCGATTGGAACGCATCTTTCGGCCAGAAGATTGCTCAGCAGAACATACCAGTTGTTGAACATTAAAACGAGAAAGTACTGTATGTGGTCACTTTGGCAGGGATGGATGGTGGTTTGGTATCGTACGGTATGTTACTGTTTTGGAGTGAAGACAGTAATGGACAGTGTGGCTGAGAAATAACAGGAATGGAATGAATCTCTGATTTGTGTCAAGCATGTACAGTACGCTTTAAAAAAATAAATGTCAAATATGTGAGCTGGTCTACTTCTCTGACAGCCGTGTATAATGTATGTAATGTGAAAAATGTTGCCTTTTTATAAACAGAGAAAAGCAGCCGTGGGGCCTGAATATGTGCTTGGTGAGGGTTTACATTTTTAGTTTAATCATCACTCAACCTTGACAAACTTTACATTGTTTAAAAGCACAAAGCCTCACGACTCTGCCTTTGTAAGTCGTTGTAAGATGCCAATATCGCTGCAATAACATCTGCTTAGTTTGTAAAACAAAACAGAACAGTGAAATGTTGTATGAATTTGGTTCAGAAGCTTTTAGACTAGTAAACTCTAAAGAGTTTCAGAAGAGACCAGGATCATGATCATTTTCAGGCTTGTGCTTGTTAAAGGGACAGTGTGTAGGATTTAGCGGCATCTAGTGGTGTGGTTGCAGATTGCAACCAACTGAGTACACCCTCCCATCACTCCTTCCTTTCCAAGACCGTCGTAACCTGAGCCGCCGAGTGCAAAACCGTGGTAACACCGTTCGCCTCGCTCAGAGGACATCCTTAACATAATAACACTACTTTAGGAGCACTCTGTGGCTCACATTATCGTAGTTTTACAAGCGTGTCTGATAACTACGGTGGACTTCAGGCAACGTTAAAACGTGAAAGGCTCTCTCTAGAGCCAGAGTTTGGTTTGTCTGTTCTGGGTTACTGTAGAAACATGTCGGAGCAACATGGCGGACTCACGGCGCTGACGATACCGACTTACGTGACTGACGATACCGATGAGTCCCGTGACTAAAGACTGGCGTTATAAGTCAAAGGTAGTTGCTCCGCTCTAACTAGCTTTGTTTGAGGGTGTGACAAACTCGCCGCTAGACAGGTATTATGCAAATATGTTACTTGGTGACATCACCATGTTACAGAAGAAATGGCTGGACTTTGCTTTTCAGGCAGTTCAGGGAGATGTGTTTCTGTGGCGGAGAGGAGCTCCCTTTGGTGTGGACTTTGGGCTTTGTAACTTTGCAGACCTTTTACATGCACAAAAAACTATATAACGCACTGAACGAAAGAGGAAAAGCACAACAGCATAACAGGTCCTCTTTAATATGGTTTTCACTTGTATGTTATACAGTATGTAAGGGATAATGTACAGCGAGCCATTCAGTGTTGAAATTAACCTAACAGACTGTAGAACGCCGTGATAGACCAATCAGAATCGAGTATTCAACAACGCTGTGTAATAAATCTGTATACATGTATATATGTGTTTTTATTGTAGTTCAGTATCTGGATATATTTCTTCTTGGCGCAATAAACCACAAAACACAAACATACTCATTTGAAAGCAGACCTTTATACATATTTACAAACATAAAAACAAAGTCTCCGCACATGAGAAGAGATCAGTTGAGGACAGTTTCGTTCCGTCTGCAAAGAAGTCGTTCTGGAAAATCACATGAATATTGACACTGAGATGTAATTACAGCAAAACAGAGTGAAACACAAGAGGCCGTTGTAATGAACGAGGAGCAATAACCCTGCACCAGCGTCTTTGAGGGAAACACTAAATGTTTAAAATGGTCCGCCATAAAAATGTCTCGTAGGAGTTCAGCCTCCCACTCGTGTGGTGTTTTGGACACAAATATACACACTCATATACACACAATATCCACAAGCCGGAGACCATACAAGATTTAATGTTTTCATATTCTTTAGGTTGTTGGATTGGATGCATCGTGAGAGCAGAGAACAGAAACTCGATCTTACACTGGCAGCGTACTCGAAATGAAATAAAAGTTGGCATCTTCTCACAAGGAAAATAGAGGGATTAAGCCTGAAAATGTCACATTTGGCTTTGTTTGCCTGAGGGGTTTGCAGTCTGGCTCGCAGAACGTGTCAACACAGCAACAACAATTGCCAACACGATAGTGCCTGAAAGTTGGTCAACAATGTCATATGGCCACATAACGTTAGCTTATAGAGATCCGAAATCCCTCCTCCTCTCCTGGCTAGCCTCTGCCGTTAGCTTCTGTAATGTAACGGCGAGAAGGTTTCTTTTATCTGCCTTTCAAAAAGTTAAATGTCCCTGAGGTTAGATGTCCATTTTTAAAAGGAATTGTTTGACAAGCGAGCTGCATTCCCTGTTTTCAGTCTTTGTGCTAAAACTAAGTTAAGCAGCTGCTATTGGTAGCTTCATACCGCACTGACATAACATCAATCTACTCATTTAAAACTCGGCAAGAACGCATAAACATATTTCTCAAAATGTTGAACTATTCCTTGAAGCTAGATTTGCATTTATCGATAGTGCTAGCAGAAGCTAGCAAGGAGGGGGCTAACTTTGATACTCTATACTTGTTTAATTGTGTATTTAATATTTGAAGGAACAAGATATAACAACGTTAGCATTCAACAGTCCAGTAACCCTGTGTGTCTCCCACAAAATCACGTTTCCATAACTAAACTGCATTCTCAATTACGTTTCAAGGGAAACGCCACGATAACGGTAGCAGTTTAAACAGGTTTAAACACGTGGTTAAGGTAAAGTGACCAGATTGTCCAGGTTTCAAGCTGGGTGTCCAGAGTCCCGACAAATATCTGTTCTATCTATCATGTTCTGTCCCACTCGTTATTACAAAACAAAATCCGACAGAATTTGTCAGCACGTTAGTTGTCATGCCGAAGAGAAAGTCGGTATTTTCAAAAGAGCCTTCGTAAAGTACCTGGCAACGAAAATGCTGCGTTCTGCACACATTGCAAGAGTACATTTTCGCTCGCTGATATGCTGATATAAAAGCTCATATTAAGGCCAGATAGTAATATACAGTAGCACGCCTATGGTGCGTGCATAAGCGCATATATGTGCGTGTGCATGAATGCGTGGTACACTTACTGTAAAGGTCCCGGTTTATGGGTTTGAATATATGGTCACTCTAAGTTAAGGTTGTAAATTGAAACAAAACGCAACAACACTACTTAGTTAGGTTTAGGCAACAAAACTACTGGGTTAGGTTTAATAAAAAAACATCATGGTTTTGGCTTATAATGACTACGTTTCACACGGAACACGAATAGCGGTCTCCTGGGGGAAAGTCCTGTGTTTATTGGACCCATCCACCTCCTCACCCTCTCACCAGTACTGGACTTTGCTTGTTATTACACCAATAACGTTATTATTCCATGTAACTTTCATTAGCGGTTGCGCGATATACTACGTCACCTGCTCTGTACGTCACTTGCTGCGGCCGTCCACGGACTTACAAAAGTGTTTGTGATACAGTACGTCAAAGACAAACGTAATCCGCGACAAAATGTTTCCTTCCAAACGTAATTGAAAATGCAGTTTAGTTGTTCGGGAACGTGATTTTTAGGAGACAGGTCTGCAGCCCAGACAGTATGTCAGTGGCTACGAGTCATACGATATTGTGTGTGAATGCTCACAAAATAACTGTTTTGTCGTACCCTAAATGTCACATTTGACAGCAGTTTGAAAACACACCAAATCCTGATTTCATTTGGATCGTACTGCCAGCTTCACACTCACCCACACACCCTTTTAATTTCTGAGGCGTGTCTGTACATAACACTTGCACACTTTCAACATTCAACAGAGCAACACACTAACATATAAACTGTCTCTTTACTCAAACACACATTCAGAAGTAGCTCAGCGCTGGTTAGCTCTTTCATGTGGCCAAAGCCAAGAAGCCAAGAAGCCAAGAAGCCAAAGAGCCAAAGAGCCAAAGAACCAAGCCCATGTTCATTTACTGTGGGCTCTCTCTGCTCGGGTTGATTTTTCTTACAGCATCAAAAGTGTCTCCGACCCATTGCCGAGTTCCCAGTTTGGCAGATTTACTGGCTTGGCCTAGCTGAACCTGTGTTTTAGCTCCTCTCTCTCTGATCCCACTCATGTCAAACATACACACAGATGCATACTGTACAAACACACCCACCCAACCATTCAGAAATACATACAACCAGCAGTGCAAAGGGATTGGGATCCTACAGGACCTAGCGTGGGATATATTTACTCTTATATAGGCCGAATTGCGTGGTCAGCATCATCATTGTGGGATTACATATTTGAAAATATAAGAGGCTGTTATTATTAGACTAAACCTTGCATTGTCTTCCAGTAAACCATACAAAATAAATGTTTTAATTTAGTGAGTCTGTCTCCTTCCCTGTCTCCGTTTTCTAAACTTAAGCTCAGTTCTGATGTTTCAGCATTTGTTTTTTTGTATACGTTGTTCTGGGAAACAATATAGACTCTCAGAAAAACAGAAACACAAACCATCAAATTTCAGTTCCTGCTGTCTCGAGCCGAAGCAGTTTTTACTTTTAAAGGAACACTGTGTAATATTTACACTGCACCTTTAAATGTTTGCGGGATGGGCCAGATTCTCAAAAAAATAAACATAATTGCAGGCAGGACTGATCTAGATTTCCACAGGTGGGAGTGGGAGGAAGGTGCATCAACAGAAGCAGATGGTAACAATTGGAAATCTTGAAAAACAAAAAAAGAAAGGTACCGTGCAGACTTCAATGTGTGGGCACACAAACACACATACAAAGACAGACCAACAAAACCTTAAATAAGCGTCCAGTTTGTGAGACATCATGGTTAAATTGGGAGCTTGATGTATTTCCCAAAAAATCTGACCTCCCAACTTTTGAAACACGCAGTTTCACTCCAGACTAAACAAATAAATACCACTAAGAAGGAAGTTAAATAGAGGTGGAACAAGTTGTGTTGGTTTAACATTTTAACAAATACGAACAAATCACTATTAACTGCCTTGCAAAGTCACTGAAGTCGCTCAAATCCCACACGCCAGCGTCCACTTGACGCCAGTCCTGTTCAGCACTTTCTCGAGTTCCAACTTTGTATAATAAAGGCTTCTTTATTATACATCGGGCCTGCTTCATAATTTACAGCCAGATGTCGTTACCAGCTGGAGCTACGGGACCAGCAGTATATTACTCCACTTCTTTAGCCGAGCTGGAAGTCACTCAAAGTCACCAACGGCCCAGTTAGGGTCCTGAGCCATAGGTTGAAAAACATGCATGTTCTGTACAGAGTCTCTTCGCGGTCCTTTTCGAAATGTGTTTTCTTGTCCATGTTGTATCCAACACTACAGAAAAACATCTTTAAAAGCATCTTGATACTCTACAGGGTTCAGTATGCTCATTTAACTGCCAACATTTCAGCTTCTACATGCTAGAAATGTGATTTTGAATACTACCAATTAAAATATTCTTCTGTGTTTTGACCAAAAAAGTCTAGAAGTCGTGACCCTGGTTATGACGCTTAGACTCATTAAAACCATTTAAAACAGATTCAATCATGAATGTCAGGAGGAAAAAGTTATTTTTTTTAGTTACTGGAGAGGCTTGATTGTGCCTCATCTAATAGCAGCTAAACATTTCTTTTCCAAGAAACTTACAAAGCAAAAATGTAAATTTGTCTGCAAATTGGAGTCCCACGTTACAACAAACATATTTTCTAAATCTGTACACTGCACTCATGTGGGACAAACTAAACCAACACTCAGAATAGGATTTTTTCTGACGTTATAAAACACACCAGTCTTCTTTTCCCCCACACCTATACTAAACTCTCTGTTGCGTGGCAGTGCCAGATATGTCTGTGAACGTTACCAGCTAATTGAATTTCTAAACCTTGAGGAGAACATACTGTAATGGAAACATCTCCTGCAGTGCGTCTGTACGGCGGCGGCGTCCTGGGAAAGTAGATCTGTAACCTCATCAAAGCCGTCGCTATGCTTTTCTCTGCCTTTCATCTTTGTGGTCACGGTCAGTCATCTCGCGGTCAGACCCCAACGATCTAAAGAAACCAGCCAAACTCTCACTGTAGGTGAACTGATGGTTTACTGTATATCCAACTGGGGTAAAAGAAGCATAATACTCATCAGTGCTATTTACTGCTATTCACATTCCACAGTAAATAATTACCTCCTCAAAGCTCTTTGATTAACTATTACTGCTGATTATTTTCCAAAAAATACCCACATCACAGAGAATATTTTCTTTTACCTTCTCTTGTTCTTTGCTGAAAACACAAACTGTTTTAGGAACCAACACAGTCTCACAGCAGTTTGTGAAATATTCATGAAATTTAATGTATTTCATTCGTGTATATAGACACGAATTTCCCTTTTTTAGTGATGCTCAGCACGACTTTCAACAACATACTTTTCATGGTTTCTCCTACGAATGTCCAGCAACATGTGACGCACGTGTCAATATCCACTCCAGTCTGTTCAAAATAAAACTACTCAGTTTGGAAAAGATCATGGTTTGGGTTAAAATAACACCGGAAGTGCTCTAACTTAGGTACGGAAGTTACAAGACAAATAAATCAACGTTGACTTTTGGTTTCACACGGGACACGAACACCGGCCTCCTGGGCGAAAGTCCAGTATTTTTGACCCACTCATCCAACCCGATATCCTCCCTACGTGGTGTTCGCCGCTCTTTATACTTCCCGGTTCACAATTACGTGGATTACATACAAATTGATTTCGTGCTGACCATCACAAAAAAATTCTAAATTCGTGTCTATGTACAAGAATCAATACATTCAATTTCATGACTATTTCTGAAACTGCTGTGCAACTGGGCTGTAAGAACAGTCTCTGTTGATGTGTTCAAGGATGCTCTAACATCTGACATTCGATGGTGAACAGAAGCCATGCTTGCTTGTTTTGTCTTCTTGCTTTCACTTTCCAATGACACAGCTTGTCAATCAAAATCTTTTGAGCAGTTGACCCTCAATTCTACAGCAAGAAGGTCGAGGATGGAGTGTCCTTGAACGCAACACAGTCAAGTTTGGAAAATGCAACATGACTTTGAGACTGTTTTTGAAGTCTGAAGCATTTTGCATGTTTCTGTAAAGACGGTTTTCAAAGCAAACTGAATTTAATGCAAACCAGTGTCTGCCTGGAAGGTACGAAATCTATCTAAACACATCTGTTCTGCTTTGGAGCAGCATTGTTAGTGTGTATGTGAATTATAATCAATGAGCAAAAACATGCAAAACCACCAGCACGGTCCTTTAAGGCTGCACTAATTTCGGAAGGGTTGGATGATTTTTTTAAAAGCTGAGTATCTATGTCTGGATCCAAAACATCCCCGCCCATGTCCTTGTCACGACACAGAGTCAGTCAAACTGAGTGATCTGGACACGCCGTTCGTTCTTCATTCAAGATGCCACGCAGCCCCCCTAATTTATTCTACTTTTTCCTTTGTATTCACAAGTCTTTTGTCCGGGCGCAACAGTCTTTCACGTCCTCCTGTACATACTTCAGTTTGTTTGTGTGTAGCTTAGTTTAAAAGTTTGTCACTATAATGAAAGGATGCCTTTTTTTGTTTGTAGATAAGTGCATGCGCATGTCATAGTCTCTGTACATACAGTATGTGTGTGTCTCAGTGTATAAGTTAAGTGTGTGTGCGTGTTTGTGTGTGACGTTAATATAAATGGATGTGTCTGTGTTTAAGTCACTGTAAATCTGCCCTCCTGTTCCGCGACATTCAAGCGCTCCTCGGTGCCCTCTGCTGCGGCTTGCTCCTGCTCTTCCTCCCCGCTGCCCTTCCTCCCCCTCCTCCCGCTCCTCCTCCTCCTCCTCCTCCTCCTCCTCCTCCTCTTCCTCCTCCATGCTTGTGCCTCTCCCCCTTCTCTTTCTCCTTGTTCGGCTCCACCACGATGCCACCGTGGCGACGGTGGTTGCGCGGGGGGCGGTATCCCAGCGCCCGGCAGTGCTGGCCGAGGTTTCCGGGGTGAATCAGCGCCATCACGTCCTCGTACCAGGGTTGGGTGCCCGCGCCCTGATAGGACGCGGCGGACCAGGAAGCGAGGAGGCGATTGGCCGAGGGGCTCCAGACGGCGAGGCGGACGGTGACGGCGGTCCAGTGGTAGCCGTGCTCCTCCACCTGGCAGTGGTAGACGCCACCGTGAGACAGCTCAGCTTGACGAATCAGGACACCCCGCTCGATCACCACCAGCTGGTCACCTGTGACCACCTGGAGAGAGAGAGAGAGAGAGAGAGAGAGAGAGAGAGAGAGAGATCAGATGAATGCTGAGCTCTTGTGTTTTTTTTGCTGTGCTGAGCTGCATCTCAAATTAATCTCCAGGTTCCCAGCTTTCAGATGATGTACACCACTTCTATGTGACATCTACTGTTGACCTGCTATCTCCCCCTAAAGACCCCCTGTAACCTCCTAAAAAAGACAAAAACGAGTCTATGTAAACAGGGGTGGAGTGGAAAAGGTTAAAAAATGAGAACACAGACTAAAA